>NC_058405.1:89430114-89581738 GCF_002201575.2 Neomonachus schauinslandi
GATAGATAGATAGATAGATAGATAGATAGATAGATAGATAGATAGATAGATAGCTGGAGGGAGTAGACAGTAAAGGCTACACTTCATGGAGTCATGGAGTAGATGCCACCCTCCTCTCCACCTGCTCTCAACATTCCCAGTCTCCCAAGGTTGCCTGTGCTTTTACCAGGAAGACTGCATTGCCAATGCTTCATCTGCAGTGCATGATGGGTTCTTGTCCTTAACCCCCAGCCTTGCTTTTTCTTTTAGTAACTGCTCATCTTTCAAGACTCAATTTAAAGTGACCTGCTCTAGTCTGGGTCTCTTCATGTCTCAGCCAGATAGAGTGCATCTCTTCCAAAGAGTCACAAGCATTAGCCAACCCTTTGAGCAGTGACTCTACTGTACATGGTTCCTTGTCTGGGTTGTCGTGAGTGGCTTGTGGGCAGTGACTGGGAGGGTATCTTATTCTTTTATTTGTTTCTGGGGATCTAACTATGGCTCTCTTGCATAGGAGGCAAGCTCTAAATAGTACATGTTGAGTGAATAAAGGAAAGAATAGTTAAGGAAATCATAGCCTAACTGTAGAGACAGAGGTGAATAAAGAGCAGGAGGTGACATGACAAACTCTCTAAGTACCCATGGAGAAAGCCTCCAACCCATAGCATTAGGGAACACATCACTCCCCTGTCTTCACTGCCATTTTACCAGGCAAGCTGCTCACCTCCAGTCCTCGGGAACAGGCTCAATATTGGTTTCTGCTCCAATAAGAAGTACAATGTAAAACAAAATGCATGGAGAGACAAGCATTTTACAGAGGGAACTGTGGCTCGAGGGGAGGAAGGAGAGATCATGCAGAGGCTATTTCTGCTGTCCAGCCTGAGAGAACACACTGCATCAAAACACAGGGACAGGAAGAGAAAGAAAGGCATGGTACATGACAGTGGGGAGCAAAACAAGTTTGGGGTATGGCAGAGGGGCACCTGGACGGCACTTAAGCTATGTATCTGTGTCCTAAGGAGGACGAAGAAGGTCTTTACCACCCGAGAAGATTGTACTTCTGGTTATTTCCAGCTAAGAAAGTTTCTGAGAGGGTACCTGATGTTTCTTCCCACATGAATCAGCTGGTTGCCCTTGTGCCTCCAAGCCCAGGACAGGTAGGAGCCGGGGTTAATATTAAGAATTAATATCAATATAAGGTTAATATTAAGATTATAAAGCAGGATTTTTGCTGCAGGAATTCTACTACTCACTCCTTCTTTCCAGTTTCAGGGGGAGGAAATTGTATTTGCATAGACACAAGCACAGTAGCCGCATGGAAACTGAAAAACCAAACCAATAAACACACAAAACCATTTTCTCTTAGTAGCTCGGTCAGAGCATGGTTGCTAAATCAGGACAACTCTAGGGGATCTTTTCCCAGCAGCTCTCCAAGCTTAGCCTCAGGAATATATGCGAGGCTTCCTTCTTTTCTGCCCCTCAAATCTACAAGAGCTAGATGTATGGAACCATCTTCCAGATAAATGGCACCAGGACAGGCTACTTGGACACCTTGGTTCTAGCACATCAAGGGGATAGAGCAGAAGTGCACATTTAGGTGGGCTTTCCACAGACAGGCTCCATGGATTTGCTTTTCTCCTGGAGCCAAGGAACACAAGGGGGAAAACACAGAAGGCAAGAAGTGAACGTGAAAGTCAACCTTTACCGTGTGCTTCTCTTACAAGATTCATTTACAGACTAGCATGTGGCCCAGTATCTCAGAATCTGCCCATTTGGATTAGTTCTTCCTTTCTTTGGGTGAGATGGTTAAGAGAGCAAATAACAAGGCAGCAAAGTTTCTTTGTGTTTCTTTCCCCAAGGATTCAGCCAGAAATGTGTAGAGAAAAGACGTCCCTTTGCCAGAACTTGAGAGTATCTTTCAGTCAAGTGTGTAACTTTTCCAAAACTTATTTTCCTGAAATGTAAAATTGAGAAACCAAAGAAATTTCCTTACAAAGTGATTGAGGAAACTAAATAATTTTCCAAACAACTGCAATATGAACTCAACAAATGTTAATTTTGTGACCACATACAGTTCTACCTCACGTTGGTGCCTCTGACCAGCATTGACCCTTCTTTCTGACAAGTAATGATATTTTGTGAGCACTATTTGTAAATCTGGCATTTGGTTCTCTGATTTCTGCCAGTGTCCATCCCTGAGACTTGTGTATGAACTTTTTTTTTTAAGATTTTATTTATTTATTTGTCAGAGAGGAAGAGAGCAAGAGAGCAAGGAGCCCGATGCGGGACTTAATTCCCAGGATCATGACCTGAGCTGAAGGCAGAGGCTTAACTGCCTGAACCACCCAGGCATCCCTTGTGTATGAACTTCTTACAGCAATGTTCTCTGTGCCCTAGAAATCATGCTGGCTTTGTCCTGATGTTGACTATAATTGAAAAGGGCCAGGGTGGGAGAAATTAGTATAGAAAAAAAAATTAACTTTCAAGGTGTTTTGCCAATTCTCATTTATAATAATAGCTTGGGTGAAAAAAAAATAAAATAACTGCAAAAAATAAAAACCTTGGAATTGTTAACTCTGTAGTCAGGGGCACTTACTTGCAGGTCTGGAGAACAAAGAGATATAAATGGGCATGAAGAAAATGGAGCAAAGAACTACAAGATCTGTGTAATATGGCAGTGGCTCATACTTGCTGAAAAATGAAGGCAAAGCAATCAAGTGACTATAATGGGAATACACAAGGTGACCATTGTCTCACTATGTTCTGTAAGGGGCCGGTTGAATCGAGAACACCATGGTCTCTCCTCAGAAGGCCACGGTTAACTAGCAGAACATTCAGGAAGAGCCCTTACAAGTGCCTGGAGTAAGTGCCAGGAGGCTGCTACGTGAGGACCTAGAGCCATTTAGTCTAGCATGTAATAGTAAAACTTGCTGGTCAATGCTGGTCAGAGGCACACTTGACATCCATATGCTGTCTACAAGAGACTCATTTTGAACCTAAAGATACATCCAGACTGAAAGTGAAGGGATGGAGATCCATCTTCTATGCCAGTGGACCTCAAAAGAAAGCTGGGGTAGCAATTCTTATATCAGACAAATTAGATTTAAACTGGTCTGTAATGGACTTTACATGGATGGAGAGATGCAGAGTTTCCATTTAGCCTGGTAGAGAAGTGTCTCTCTTCAAGTGTGAAGCTGCCATGGAGACAAAAGGCCACACTTCCCTGTTTCTCCAAGGCATAGAGCCGGAATCGATGGCTGGATTCATAGACAAAATGTTCAGTCCACCTATTAGAAAATTTTAGGGGTGCCTGGATGGCTGAGTCAGTTAAGCATCTGACTCTTCGTTTCAGCTCAGGTCATGATCTCAGGGTCCTGGGATGGAGCCCTGCACCAGGCTCTGCCCTCAGCAGGGGACTCTGCTTGTGATGCTCTCCCTCTGTCCCTCCCTACCTGGAGCTCGTGTGTGCGCATGCACTCTCTCTCGCTCTCTCAAATAAATGAAAAAATAAATAAAACCTTCAAAAAGAAAAGGAAGAAAATTTTAACAGTTTTGACAGTCCAATAATGAGATGGGCTAGCTTACAAACATATGGTATACATCCCTCTATATCTTAGTCACTGAAGATGTGTTTCCTAAGACATAGTAAAACATCTAAAAATGAGGCTGGGGAGAAGAAAGATGGTGGAGGAGTAGGGGACCCTATTTCAACTGGTCCCCAGAATTGAGCTGGATATCTACCAGACCACTCTGAGCACCCATGAAACCAGCCTGAGATACAAGAAGATCTGGATCTCTACAAACAGAATATCGCAGGCGGTTGGTTTTGAGGTACGAAGCAGGGACCTGTGATTCTGCGGGCAGATATTGGAGGATAAATGGCAGCGGGAGGGTGCCTGGCCATGGGGATCCTACACTGCCGGTGAGTGACAGCCTCGTGTGCTGGGGATGGGCACAGACTCGCAGTCTGGTAGTGGTGGGGAAAGGACTTTAGGGCAGCCCCCGGGAGGCAGGGTCATGTGCACACAAACTGGGGGCGGCTGGCGGTTTTAGAAGCACAAAGGGCAGAGACGTGCCCCGACCTGGAGACAGGACTAGGAGCACTGCAGAGGGGCACACAACCCAGGCCGCTGCAGTTTATAGCAGCACGGACAGAGACGGAGATGGTGTGGCCTGGAGAGCTCACTGAAGAACAGACTGCGGTCTCTCTGCTCTGAGGCAGAGGGTTGGAAATGGTCTCTTCTGCTCTGACTTGCTGAAGAGATGCAGAAAGTCTCCAGGGGAAGCCTCCAGAAGACAAAAGCCCCAAAAACTGATTTCCGCTGAGCCCATGCCCTGCCAGAGAGGGGAAGGGCAACTCCGCCCAAACAGGGTTGCCTGAGTAACACTGCGGCAGGCCCCTCCCACAGAAGACAAGCTGGGAAAACAAGAGGCCAGCAACCCTAAGGTCCCAAGAAAACAGGTGCATCTTGCTTGGGTTCTGGTCAATAATTTGGACTCAATACATTCCCTCAAACACCCATCAAAAGAATGACTAGGAGGAGGAGCCTCCAAAATAGAAAAGACTCAGAGATTATGACTTATGCTGCAGATTTACAAATGGATGCGGATATAACCAAGATGTCAGAGATGGAATTCAGGCTAGCAATTGTGAAGACAATGGCTAGAATGGAGAAATCAATTAATGGCAACATAGAGTCTCTAAGGGCAGAAATGAAAGCTGAATTGGCAGAACTTAAAAATGCTATCAATGAGATCCAATCCAATCTAGATAATCTAACAGCTAGGGTAACTGAGGCAGAAGAATGAATAAGCGATCTGGAAGACAGTATAATAGATAAAAAGGGAAAAGAGGAAGCCAGGGAAAAACAACTCAGTATCCATGAAAATAGAATCAGAGAAATAAGTGACACCATGAGGCGTTCCAATGTCAGAATAATTGGAATCCCAGAGGGAGTGGGGAGAGAGAGAGGACTAGAAGATGTATTTGAGCAAATCGTAGCTGAGAACTTCCCTAATCTGGGGAATGAAACATTCGCATCCGAGAGGCAGAGAGGACCCCTCCCAAGATCAAGAAAAACAGGCCAACACCCCGGCATGTAATAGTAAAACTTGCAAATCTTAGAACCAAGGAAACATCTTAAGGGCAGTTAGGGGGAAGAGATTCCTTATGTACAGAGGGAGGAACATCAGAATAACGTCAGACCTATCCACAGAGACCTGGCAAGCCAGAAAGGCCTGGCAAGACATATTCAGGGTACTAAATGAGAAGAACATGCAGCCAAGAATACTTTATCTGGCAAGGCTGTCATTTAGAATGGATGGAGAGATGCAGAGCTTCCACGACCAGCAGAAACTGAAAGAATATGTGACCACTAAGCCAGCCCTGCAAGAAATACTAAGGGGCGTTCTATAAAAGGAGAAAGACCCCAAGAGTGATATACAACAGAAATTTACAGGGACAATCTATAAAAACAACATCTTCACAGGCAACATGATGACAATTAATTCATATTTTTCAATAATCACTCTCAATGTGAATGGCCTAAATGCTCCCATAAAACGGCACAGGGTTGCAGATTGGATAAAAAGACAGGACCCATCCATATGCTGTCTACAAGAGACTCATTTTGAACCTAAAGATACATCCAGACTGAAAGTGAAGGGATGGAGATCCATCTTCTATGCCAGTGGACCTCAAAAGAAAGCTGGGGTAGCAGTTCTTATATCAGACAAATTAGATTTAAACTAAAGTCTGTAATTAGAGACACAGAAGGACACTATATCATTCTTAAAGGTTCTATCCAACAAGAAAATCTAACAATTGTAAATATCTATGCCCCCAACATGGGAGCAGCCATCTATATAAGCCAACTGTTAACCAAAATAAAGAGTCATATTGATAACAATATGTTATTTGTAGGAGACCTCAATACTCCACTCTCAACAATGGACAGATCATCTAAGCAGAAAATCAACAAGGAAACAAGAGCTTTGAATGATACACTGGACCAGATTGACCTCATAGATATTTACAGAACATTCCACCATAAAACAACAGAATACTCATTCTTCTCGAGCGCACATGGAACTTTCTCCAGAATAGACCACATACTGGGTCATAAATCAGGTATCAACCCATACCAAATATTGAGATTATTCCCTGCATATTCTCAGACCACAATGCTTTAAAACTGGAACTCAATCACAAGAAAAAATTTGGCAGAAATTCAAACACTTGGAAGCTAAAGACCACTCTGCTCAAGAATGTTTGGGTCAACCAGGAAATCAAAGAAGAACTTAATTCATGGAAATCAATGAGAACAAAAACACATCGGTCCAAAACCTATGGGATACTGCAAAGGCAGTCCTAAGGGGGAAATACATAGCCATCTAAGCCTCACTCAAAAAAAAAATAGAAAAATCCCAAATTCACCAACTAACTCTACACCTTGAAGAACTAGAGAAAAAGCAACAAATGATGCCTAAGCCATGCATTAGAAGAGAAATAATTAAGATTAAAGCAGAGATCAATGAATTAGAAACCAGAAACACAGTAGATCAGATCAATGAAACTAGAAGTTGGTTCTTTGAAAGAATTAATAAGATCGATAAACCACTGGCCAGACTTATCCAAAAAAAAAGAGAAAGGACCCAAATTAATAAAATTATGAATGAAAGGGGAGAGATCACGACTAACACAAAGGAAATAGAAACAATTATTAGAAATTATTATCAACAACTATATGCCAATAAATTGAGCAATCTGGATGAAATGGAGGCCTTCCTGGAAACCTATAAGCTGCCAAGACTGAAACAGGAAGAAATTGACAACCTGAATAGGCCAATAACCAGTAACGAGATTGAAGCAGTGATCAAAAACCTCCCAAAAAACAAGAGTCCAGGGCCTGATGAATTCCCTGGGGAATTCTACCAAACATTCAAAGAAGAAATAATACCTATTCTACTGAAGCTGTTTCAAAAAATAGAAACAGAAGGAAAACTTCCAAACTCATTCTATTACCTTAATCCCCAAACCAGGCAAAGACCCCATCAAAAAGGAGAATTTCAGACCAATATCCCTGATGAATATGGATTCCAAAATCCTCAACAAAATCCTAGCTAATAGGATCCAACAATACATTAAAAGGATCATCCACCATGACCAAGTGGGATTTATCCCCGGGATGCAAGGGTGGTTCAACATTCGCAAATCAATCAATGTGATAGAACACATTAATAAGAGGAGGGAGAAGAACCATATGGTTCTCTCAATTGATGCAGAAAAAGCATTTGACAAAATACAGCATCCTTTCCTGATTAAAACTCTTCGAGTATAGGGATAGAGGGAACATTCCTCAAGTTCATAAAATCCATCTATGAAAAACCCACAGCGAATATCATCCTCAATGGGGAAAAGCTGAGAGCCTTTCCCTTAAGATCAGGAACACGTCAAGGGTGCCCACTCTCGCCACTATTGTTCAACATAGTACTAGAAGTCCTAGCAACAGCAATCAGACAACAAAAAGAAATAAAATGTATTCAAATTGGCAAAGAAGAAGTCAAACTCTCTCTTTTCGCAGATGACATACCTTATGTGGAAAACCCAAAAGACTCCACTCCCAAATTACTAGAACTCATCCAGCAATTCAGTAATGTGGCAGGATACAAAATCAATGCACAGAAATCAGTTGCTTTCTTATACACTAACAGCACAACTGTAGAAAGAGAAATTAGAGAAACGATTCCATTTACAATAGCACCAAAAACCATAGGATACCTCGGAATAAACCTAACCAAAGAGGTAAAGGACCTATACTCTAGGAACTACAAAACACTCCTGAAAGAAATTGAAGAAGACACAAAAAGATGGAAAAATATTCCATGCTCATGGATTGGAAGAATAAACATGGTTAAAATGTCTACGCTACCCAGAGCAATCTATACCTTCAATGCCATCCCGATCAAAATTCCAATGACATTTTTCAAAGTGCTGGAACAAACAATCCTAAAATTTGTATGGAATCAGAAAAGACCCCGAATCGCCAAGGAAATGTTGAAAAAAAAAAAAAAAAAACAAAGCTAGGGGCATCATGTTGCCCAATTTCAAGCTATATTACAAAGCTGTGATCACCAAGACAGCATGGTACTAGCACAAAAACAGACATATAGACCAATGGAACAGAATAGAGAACCCAGATATGGACCCTCAACTCTATGGTCAAATAATCTTTGACAAAGCACGAAAAACATGCAATGGAAAAAAGAGTCTCTTCAATAAATGGTGCTGGGAAAATTGGACAGCCACATGCAGAAGAATGAAACTTGACCATTCTCTAACACCATACACAAAGATAAACTCAAAGTGGCTGGATGAAAGACCTCAATGTGAGACAGGAATCCATCAAAATCCTAGAGGAGAACATAGGCAGTAACCTCTTTGACATCAGCCACAGCAACTTCTTTCAAGATACATCTCCAAAAGCTAGTGAAACAAAAGCAAAAATGAACTTTTGGGACTTCATCAAGATAAAAATCTTCTGCACAGCAAAGGAAACAGTCAACAAAACAAAAAGGCAACCCACAGAATGGGAGAAGATATTTGCAAATGACACTACAGATAAAGGGCTGGTATCCAAAATCTATAAAGAACTTCTCAAACTCAACACCCAAAAAACAAATAATCAAGTCAAAAAGTGGGCAGAAGATATGAAAAGACACTTCTCTGAAGAAGACATACAAATGGCTGACAGACACATGAAAAAATGTTCATCATCATTAGCCATCAGGGAAATTCAAATCAAAACCACATTGAGATACCAACTTACAGCAGTTAGAATGGCCAAAATGCACAGGGAAAGAAACAACAAATGTTGGAGAGGTTGTGGAGAAAGGGGAACCCTCTTACACTGTTGGTGGGAATCCAAGTTGGTACAGCCACTTTGGAAGACAGTGTGGAGGTTCCTCAAAAATTTAAAAATAGAGCTACCCTATGACCCAGCAATTGTACTCCTGGGTATTTACCCCAAAGACACAGATGTAGTGAAAAGAAGGGCCATATGCCCCTCAATGTTCATAGCAGCAATGTCCGCAAAGCCAAACTGTGGAAAGAGCCAAGATGCCCTTCAACAGATGAATGGATAAAGAAGATGTGGTCCATGTATACAATGGAATATTCCTCAGCCATCAGAAAGGATGAATACCCAACTTTTACATCAACATGGATGGGACTGGAGGAGATTATGCTAAATGAAATAAGTCAAGCAGAGAAAGTCAATTATCATATGGTTTCACTTATTTGTGGAACATAAAGAATAGCATGGAGGGGCGCCTGGGTGGCTCAGTTGGTTGAGCGACTGCCTTTGGCTCAGGTCATGATCCTGGAGTCCCTGGATCGAGTCCCGCATCGGGCTCCCTGCTCGGCAGGGAGTCTGCTTCTCCCTCTGACCCTCCCCTCTCTCATGTGCTCTCTCTCATTCTCTCTCTCAAATAAATAAATAAATCTTTAAAAAAAAAAAAAAAAAAGAATAGCATGGAGGACATTAGGAGAAAGAAGGGAAAAATGAAGGGGGGGATATTGGAGGGAGAGATGAACCATGAGAGACTATGGACTCTGAGAAACAAACAGGTTTTAGAGGGGAGGGGGGAGGGGGGATTGGTTAGCCTGGTGATGGGTGTTAAGGAGGGCACGTACTGCATGGAGCACTGGGTATTATATGCAAACAATGAATTGTGGATCACCACATCAAAAACTAATGATGTATTGTATGCTGACTAATATAACATTAAAAAAAAATCTAAAAATGATTCAAATAGAGAAAGGAGGGGACTTGAGTGTAAAGAACAAGTACATCTATTTCAGACCCCATGTTTTAAAAAAATGTAGAAAAGGAAAAGTTTATTTACTGCCTCAAATATATTAAGAATCTACTATGTACAAACACATATTTAGTTTCAACACTGCGGGAGGTACATTAGATAAATTAGTCAGAACACAGTTCTCATAAAATTTACAGCCCAGTAGAAGGAAAGCATGTTCATAAATAATGATATTGCCATGCAGAAAGAGGCATAAATGCAGTGCATGTAAAGTCCTCTGAGCATTAGACTTTCAATAAGAATGGACAAATCAGCCTGTGTTTTCCTCATAAGAAAAAAAAAAGAAAAAAAAAGTTAAGGCATCTGAAATAAATTGCTTCCTATTTTCAAGAAAATAAATGAAAGCTGAAGCAGGTTGAATCAGAGAAATGAGAAAGAAAAAATTTAGAAAAATTTTTTTGTTCCACCTCCCTCCTGTTGTAAGCCTTATTAACTCTCAGGTTTGGGCTGGACCCACAAGAATACATTTTGGGAGTTATTGCAAATATCTCTCAATGAAAGGTCATTTTTATTTAAGGTAAGACATTTACCCAAGAAATATTAGAAAAATTAAAATAAAAAATAAATCATCTATAAAGAACCTATGACTCCCATTACTATGTTTATACTAAAATTACAACCTTTTCAATGTATATAAGTGTGAATAGATATGCATGTATATGCATATATACAGATACCATGAATACTGAACAATGAATAATTTTAAACATTCACCTTTGTGGCAAAATGCACACATGCACAGAAATATCTTTCCCCACTAATAAAAACATTTGGTGACATCAGCCTTGGTGTCTTTTTCCTTTGTTGGATGCACTATAATACATTTTTTTTAAGATTTTATTTATTTATTTGACAGAGAGAGAAATAGCGAGAACAGGAACACAAGCAGGGGGAGTGGGAGAGGGAGAAGCAGGCTTCCCGTCGAGCAGGGAGCCCGATGCGGGGCTGGATCTCAGGACCCTGGGATCATGACCTGAGCCGAAGGCAGACGCCTAACGACTGAGCCACCCAGGCGCCCTGCACTATAATACATTTTTAAAAGCCTCATTATTGGACACTTAATTTCTTTCCAATGTATTATTACAAATAATATGACAATACACACACACCAATAAGTAGGCATATTTCAAATCATTGTATTATTAATTTGCTTTCATTTGTGTACTGAAGTATAGATGAGTGCCTACTTCTGCACACTCTTGAAAACATTATTTCTATGACATTATTTTATCTGACAAGAAAAAGGTGGTATCTCAATGCTGTACAATTTACTTTTCTTTATTTTCAAATAATATTCAGTATTTTTATATATTTATAAACCACAAATCATATGAACTCTTTTCTTCTTTAAAATCAACTCTCTAGTTCAGTCAGTGGAACATGCTACTCTTGATTTAAGGGTCGTGAGTTTGAGCCCCACATTGGGACTGGAGCCTACTTAAAAATAAATAATAAAATAAAATAAATGATAAAATAAAACAAAATAAAATAATCTCCTTATGGGATGTTTTACTTTTCTTATTTATTGACAGGAGCAGATTTACACATATTTCTCAGCATTGATTTTTTAATACTTTTAAACTTTTTTGTTATTCAAATTTCTAAGTTTTATGCAAAAATCTATTAATATTTTCCTCATGGTTTCAATTTGGTTTTATGTTTTGAAAAGTTTTCTCCAACACCCAAATTATAGATAGATTGTTAAAATATTTTGTAATTTCATCATG
Source organism: Neomonachus schauinslandi (assembly GCF_002201575.2). NCBI lineage: Eukaryota > Metazoa > Chordata > Mammalia > Carnivora > Phocidae > Neomonachus > Neomonachus schauinslandi. Next base: position 89,441,700 of record NC_058405.1, read on the forward strand.
TACATTTAAATATTTAGGACATTTGGCATTAACTTTGGAGTTGTGTAAGGTATAGTGCCCTATATAATTTTTCTAGACAATTAACTCATTATCCAATCATAAATTATTGATTTCATCATTTTTGTTCTAAATTGAGATTCTTTATTGGACATCCCAAATGCCAGGCACTGAGAACAGAATGAAGAGAAAAAAAATGGACAAAATTAGTTTTTTCACAGAGCTTACATTTCAGTAAGAGAAATAAGAATTAAACAAATTCTCACTAAAACATTTATAGAAAACCCTGGAGAACAGCCTCAGTTTGGGGACTGGGTAAAGATTAAGTAGAAACCTTTTGGGAGATGTGGGGAGAAAAATAATTTTACAGAAGAAACAAGACTCTATTCAAAGGTGCAGGGCTGGGCTGGACATTCCTCATTGCAAGAAGTGAAAGAAATCCTCAAATGGCTTGAGTATGGAAGGTAAGAAGCCACCCACGTTCTAAAGTACTGGGGTCCCTTCCACAAGGCACAGCGAATCCCATGTCCCTTTAAAAAGAAAGATAGCCATTATTCTACTATGTTTTCTCTTACAGCTAAATTTGAGAATCATTTTCTAAATGTCAGAGAAATATTTTGATTAGAATTTCTTTTAATTGAAATATTAAACTGTGGAGGAACTTTTTTTTTCTTTTGGTATTCACAATGGAGTGAATATTTTTTGTTGAATGGATTAAAAGGGTTTTGTCTTAGATTAAATACACACTTCTTTTACGTGTATGGGCATGTGTGAGTATGCGAGTATGTGGGGATTTTTTTAAAATTTTTTTAGTGTGGCTTGGTTTGCCAAGACTTATTATTAAGACTATGGAGGGGCACATGGGTGGCTCAGTCAGTTAAGCCTCTGCCTTTGGCTCAGGTCATGACCCCAGGGTCCTGGGACTGAGCCCCACATTGGGCTCCCTGCTCAGCGGGGAGCCTGCTTCTCCCTCTCCCTCTGCCGGCCACTCCCCCTGTTTGTGCTCTCTCATACTCTCTCTCTGTCTAATAAGTAAATAAAATCTTAAAAAAAAAAAAAAAAAGACTACTGAGCAGTTAGTTTCCAAAGAGGAATCTTTGACTTTAAGTTGTTTTGCTGTGTTCGGGTATTACAATGGTTGGTAGATTCGGTGTGATGGCCGACAAAACTGATATCAAGAAGCAAGCTTATGGGAGATTCAGAGACTCCTTTATAAGGCACGTGGAACCATTGGATGGGATAGAGTGGTGCTATTGTCTAATTTGTTTAGATGAAGCTCTCCTGAAAGAACATCAAGTACTGCTTAAGATCCATTAACCTTTTAAGCATGATGTTTCCATGGAGAAAGGGGCTGGCTTGCCTATCTTGAATGGCAGGTATGAACACAAAAACTTATAGAACACTAAGCATTTTTAATAAATGAAATAACAAAATAAAAATTAAGGAGATCTTAAATTCACCTTGTCCTAACCTTTTGGTTAGTCCAAGATTTATGTCATAGCAGTACTCTAACAAAGTAAGTTGGCTCTTGGGGGAAAAATAATCCACAAGTTAGTCTTTTCTATAACTTTTACTTTCAATTTTTCATCTTCTTAGGTAAGAAGGTGGATCTTTTCATCTTAATTTTTTTCACAGGGAGCTACTAAGAAGTGATTAGCACACTTTAATGAGCCTTAGATATAAGCAGAGTCCAAGATTCATTTGTGATAAAGCGATCTGTATGTGTATTGTTTTCTCCTGTTGGTGTTAAACACCAACTCCCAAGTATGTCTTTTGAGAGTTGCCCCCAGGACATATCAATTCCTTGGTATATGGACAGTAGGGACAGCAGGGTTGTTTCCCCTGATTCTGAGGAAACAGACTTCAAGCACAAAGATGCAGTTACTGGCAAATGAAATTCGGCAGAGCACACCGAAGAGCTGGGGGCCTATGGAGGTGGAGGCCACTGACTGTGTCTGCTTTAGCCAAGACCAATCTCCCTACCACATGAAAAAAATCAATATTAAAGTGTTTTACAGTTTATTTCAAATCTATCTTTACTACAAATACTATACATGGAATTTACATTCTCCATATTGTTCAAATTGTTTCCATCATTTTCATGATCACATAGTGTCCTGTTGGACTGCTTTACTAGAACACATTTAGTTGTGTTTACCCACTAGTGCATCACAGCAAAATGGTGTGCTGGGGACCTTTGCTGGGTGAGCTGCCAAAGTGTGGTCAATTTTTATTGTTAGTATTTTCATGTTAACTAAGGATCCGACCCTTCAGCAGTGTCTGTTAGAAGGAACAGGAGCTGCACACAAGAAACTGATAAACCAACATCAGTCAGATACTAAAGAAAGATCACATATTTATTAAAGCACTTGAAGATTTTTGCCTGAAGACTACAAGAGAAATGTACACCAAGGAATAAACTCTTTTGCTCAAAAAGGAATGGAGATGAAAGAGGACCAAACAAAAAGCATAAGAAATATGGAATTAACCAATCCCTTCAAAATTCCAGTGTTCTAAACTTCAGAGAAACACATATGTGTTGAACATGAGTAACTGAAACATCTTGCTGCCGTGCATTTTCTTCTTTTTCTTTGGCCTCAGCTTTGGAGTTGACAGTATAACTTCCAGTTTATGGTTTATAATTCTCATCAGTTCATGGAAAAGGTCATTCTTTTTTGTGAGCTTTTCACTATTCCTGATCCTGGGTCCTGTCCTACTCTCCCACACAGGTACCCAATCTACTGTGTTTGTCACGTGTCCTTGGATATGGATATAACTTTATGAAAATACAGTGGTCCCTTTTTTATGTGTTTTTAGATTACACAAATGGTATTTGCTATGGAGATTGTGTGTGTGTGTGTGTGTGTGTGTGTGTGAAGGTTGTGGCTTTATGTCTTCTTCATGCTGTTGTATGTACCCCTAATTCATCGCTCTGAAATGTTGCTACAGTAAATGTATCCATCATATTTTATTTATTTAGAAATGAACACATAAGACATTCACAACCAGTAGCTACCACAAAAAATGCTAAGAATTAGCTTCATATATGTTTTTTTATGAACCCCTTGGAATGGGATTCCAGGGTAATAGCGTACATACATATGCAATGCTGCCACTGCCAACTGCTCTCCAGATCAGCAATACCACCTTTATCCACACTGCCCACATCCACACACATGCCCATCCAAACCAGCATTTGGTGTGATTCGAACCTCAATTATTTTCTAAAATATATATTCTTCTTTTTTTTTTATTAAGTTCAATTAGCTAACATATATCATTGGTTTTTATGTAGTGTTCAATGGTTCATTAGTTGCATTCTAATAATAGTAAATTGTTATCTCTGCTTATTATTGCTGAAGTTGAATACCTATATACTTCTAGATGTTTTTGCCTGTTTTTTAGATTTCCCTGTGTTCTTGTTGATCTGTAGCAGTTCTTCTATATCCAAGATATTAATCCTTAACTGGTTGCAGTTGTCACAAATATCTCCTTGCAATCTGCCATGTGTTTGCTAATATTTTCCATCTTTAATGGATTTCTGATGTTTTATGTAATGAAATCCATTCTTTTTTTCCTTACAATTTTTGGTTTGGAGTTCTGGAGTATTATCTCCTTCCTCCAACTTTACTCCAGGTCCCAGTGATATTCTCCTTCTTTTTCTTCATTTAGTTTTTTTTTTTTTTTAAAGATTTTATTTATTTATTTGAGACAGAGAGAATGAGAGAGAGAAAGCACATGAGAGGGGGGAGGGTCAGAGGGAGAAGCAGACTCCCTGCCGAGCAGGGAGCCCGATGCAGGACTCGATCCAGGGACTCCAGGATCATGACCTGAGCCGAAGGCAGTTGCTTAACCAACTGAGCCACCCAGGCACCCATCTTCATTTAGTTTTATAGTGTTTAAGATTTGGAAGCCCTCTGCATTTCACAGATTTCACATTTATATATTGAATGAGAGAGATCCAACTTCACTATGCTCCATTGAGTGGGCTTATATTCTTGACATTTTCATGACTGGGTTGGCATGCTAGGCCTACCATATATCACATCTGCTATAAACACATGGTTATGTTTCAGAGCTTTTTACCCTCATCTCTCAATCAATTTTGAATCAGTAGTGTATTGGCCACATACACTTCTAGTGGCTTTTAGAAACTATATAGATATGAATATGAATGTATATATGAATGTATGAATAAAGATTACTCTAGCTTCATAAAATGAGCTTGGAAAATTTCATTCTGTGTTCCTATTTCCTGGAAAACCTTTACTTACTTACTTATTTACTTACTTATTTATTTAGCACAAGTTGGGGTAGGGGCAGAGGGAGAGGGAGAGAATCCTAAGCAGACTCTACACTGAGCACAGAGCCCAGCCTGGGGCTCAGTTTCACAACCCTGAGATCATGACCTGAGCCAAAACCAAGAGTCCAACACTCAACTGACTAAGCCACTAGGTGACCGTCCTGGAAAAAATTTTTAAGTTAATAAATAGCTACTCCTTGGATGTTTGTAGAATTTATTGGTTAACCCCTTGCTGACTACTCTAATATGTTTAACACTTCCTGAGTGGCTCCTGCTATTACACTGATAATTTTTGACATTTCAGGTTTTGTAAGAATTTGCTATTTCATCTAAATTTTCAAATGTATTAGCATAGAACTGCTCATAATATTCTTAATACTTTTCAAAATCTCTTTAGTGTCTTATTTAAATATCTCAAATAAAATTTTGAAGTAGTTATCTTATTATTGATTTCCAAATTGTATTGCATTGGGGCCAAAGAGCTTGGTCTACGTGATTTTGTCTTTGAAATTTATCAAGTTTCATTTGTTTTTTTGTTGTTGTTTTTTTTAAAGATTTTTTATTTATTTATTTGAGAGAGAGTGAGAGAGACAAAGAGCACAGGAGGGGGGAGCGGGAGAGGGAGAAGCAGACTCCCTGCTGAGCAGGTAGCCCGATGCGGGACTCGATCCCGGGACTCCAGGATCATGACCTGAGCCGAAGGCAGTCGCTTAACCAACTGAGCCACCCAGTTGCCCATCAAGTTTCATTTGTAACCTATATATGATAATTTTTGTATTACCTATGAATTTAAAATATTTATTTTTGGTGGCATACCTCCATCTACACATGGATTATACATATCTGTAATAAATTAATGGGGTTAGATTTTTTATAAATTTATTAAAATCTGATTACTTGACCTGTTATTTTCTGAAACATATATGTTCAATTACCCAATTACAATTATTAACTTATATATTTGTTGTCCACCTTTGCAAGTTGTTGTTTCATAGATTTTAAGTCTACAAACCTAGTTTCCTGTATAGTCATGTCTGTTATGTCTTGATCTGTTGTTCTTTATTATGCCCTCTTATGCTGTTTTTAAACTTTGTTTCTAACTTTACTGATAAAAATTTTTAAATATTCTCCAGTTTGAATATATTAAAAATGATACTCAATGGGGTACATGGGTGGCTCAGTCAGTTGAGCGTCTGACTTGGTTTCAGTCAGGTCATGAGGTCAGGGTCATGGGATCCAGCCCAGCCTGGGGCTCCCCACTCAATGGGGAGACAGCTTCCCCTCTCTCTCTCTCTTTATGCCCCTTCCCCTGCTTGTGCACACTCTCTCTCTCTAAAATAAATTAATAAATCTTTTAAATCTTTTAAAAAATAGCACTCAAGCATCACCCTGCCACCATTTTTGTTCTTGAGATATCTGATACAAATTTGATTCTTATAGAAGCTTTCTCAAATTCCCCTTTGTCCTTTGATCTATCTAAATTTCACTATGATGTCAAGAATGTTCTGGGCTTTTTCTTATTTACTCTGTGTCCCCTATAAACCCCATCAATATAAAATCATGATCTTCCTTTAATTATGAGAAATTTTTCAGCGTAATTTATTCAAGTACTTATTTTTCCCTCCATTTCTTTTATTTTGTCTTCTGGGCCTATTTTTTAAATCAATTTTTCTCTTATTCTATTTATTAGCTTGTATTTTATATTTATTCCCAATGCTTTCTGGGAAAGGGATCTGCAAATCATTATTTTGTGAAGTCTGTTCTTCACCCATATATCAATTCTCCTCTTTCCATTCTTACAATTTTCTTACTCAGTATTTTAATTGGATTCTTTTAAATGTACCTATTGGTCTTTTTTTTCTCATTATCAATATTACCCCTTCTATTTATGAGTGGCATTTTAAGTTCTCATTTTCAGTGGGTCATCAGATAGAGGTTAGTTAGCTTATTAACCTTCTTTTCAGGATCTGTGTTCCTTAGATGTCTCATTATTTTTCCCTGTGACCCCATAATTTCTTGAGGCTTTCAACCATATTAGCAATTGTTGTATTCCCAAGGAGAAGAAACAAAATCCTAGGCTTTCCTATGTACCATACTTGGAGTCAGGGACAGGCCTGGGCAGGGAGGTGTATCCATATTGGGAAAAGGACATATCCCAAAGCACAGATTCACTCGCTATTTGCCACATCCCCCATCTGCAGCCCTGCTCCTCAGGGGACTTGCTTGTCTCTCTTCCTTGATCTGTGCTCTGTTATATATTCACCTGGCCCTCAGAGGTATGTGCTACATGAGTAGGTGAGGAATTTCTCATGTGCCATCTCTCCTACCCAAAATGATTGAGACTTACTTTCCTTACAGGCTACTCTGTTCATAACCCTCACCACCTCAGAATAGCACGTGGATAGTGCTATTATTCCTGACCAACCATGTTGGGTTGTGGGTCAGGCAACAGTTTATTCTGGGAAATGCTGGAGAGAAAAGGTCACAATAATCAGGGTTTGCCAAGACTCTCTCTGAACATCCATCAAGATCTTTTTTACTCAAAGCTGTTCCGTCTCTCTCTATGAGACTCCATCACCTTCTGTTTCCATATTTTCTCACAGATTTTACATTAGTTTCTCTCACCTCTCTTCCTTTTTGCCCTTTGCATCAAGCATCTCAACTTTTAGGTCAGTATGCCATATTCTCTGGAAGCAGAACTCAAGAAAAATATTTTCATCTCCATTTTAAATATGAGAAAACTGAAGTTTGGAATTTAAATAATTTGTCCTCCATTACTGAATCAGTAAACAGTAGAGAGGAAGCAAGAACTGCTGGATTTAACTACAAATCTCATGTTTTTCCCTGGAATTTATATCATATAAGATGCAAGATACAGGAATCGTTTCTCAGAATATCATTTGCTCAGCCAATTAAAAAAAGTCATCTTGGGGCGCCTGGGTGGCTCAGTTGGTTAAGCGACTGCCTTCAGCTCAGGTCATGATCCCAGGGTCCTGGGATCGAGCCCCGCATCGGGCTCCCTGCTCTGCGGGGAGCCTGCTTCTCCCTCTCCCACCCCCCCTGCTTGTGTTCCCTCTCTCGCTGTGTCTCTCTCTGTCAAATAAATAAATAAAATCTTTAAAAAAAAAAGTCATCTTGTTTTTACAAATTCTAGAGCTAGAAAATCACATCAAAATTTCCCAGTAAAATCAAACACCTAGAAGATATTTCAGCCTCAAGGGTTCATTTCTACTTGGTGGAAATGAGGAAAGGCTTTTGGATAAGTGTAAAGATAATTTTGAGCCCCATTTACAAAGACAACTCATATGGAAATCACATACATAAACCCCATAAGTGGACACTGAGCTGTCCCCATGTTAGAACCTCTCCAGTGACATGCACAGAGCCAGTGGAAATCATTCATTGCTCTCTACCACCAAGAGAACACTGGCTCTCCTTTCAGGTAAGTGTTTTTCAATGCAGTGCCCTGAACAGCAGCTCTTGAAACAATACAGAACAATTTAAAAAACAATTTTTAATCACCACATAGTTGTTTGTTAAGGGACTAGACACACCAATGCCAAATACTAAAATACAAGCTAGTCAAATGGAAAATACCACCTGGGCTGTAATTTCCTTGAATCTTTTCTGGCAACATTGAAAAAACTCCTGGGGTATTTGCTAATTTTTGTGGGGTTTTGTCTTTTTATTCCTGTGCATCTTAATTTGGGGAGAAAAAAAAATACTTGTTTAAAGGCAAGGGGAATTAGTTTGCATAAGCCTTGTAATGCAAGTGGAAGTGAGCCTTCTCTTTTTAAGGCACTATGATAAGTCTTTAGATGCCAAAATAGAGACTTTTCCCTGGGGATCTGTAGAATAGTCAGTCAGCAAAGCCCCAAGCACACAGCCCCAACATTTCTCCAGTTTGGATAATTCATTCTGTATGACCAATACCCTACAACTTTCACCAAATTGGGTCACCAATAGAATAGAGCCAGAGGTAGAGCTTATGGGGGGGAGGAGCAAGATGGCAGAGGAGTGGGAAACCTGGATTTTGTCTGGTACCAGGAAATCAGCTGGATAGGGATCAAACCAATCTGAAGACCTATGAACTCAACAGATGGAAGAAAAGAATAGCAACAACTCTCTGAACACAAAAGCGACCACTTTCTGGAAGCAGGGACCCAACAAGTGGCAGATCTGGGGAGACTCCCCTTGCTCCCCCAGGAGGAGTGGCCCGGGAGTGCACTGCAGGAATCTGCTGGGGTTGGAGACTCCACAAAGGGTCATGTGCCAGAAATAGAAATGCTCGATCACTGACCAGGTGAGCATGGAGTGCAGCCGATGTATGGAAAGCTTACAGGGAACAAAAGCTCCCGAGAGCAAACCTGAGCAGATTACTTAGCCCGACCCGGCAAGGGCGGGGCAATTCCGCCTCGGGCAAAGACATTTGGGAACCACGGCAACAGGCCCCTCCCCAGAAGATCAGCAGGAACAGCCGCCAAGACCAAGTTTACCAATCAATGAGAACGGCAGAACTCCAGTGCAAAAGGGGAATACTGCACATAGAATTCATGGCTTTTTCCCATGATTCTTTAGTCTTTCAAAGTTAATTTTTTTAACTGGCTTTTTTTTTTTTTTTGAATTTTTCTTTTTCCCTTTTTCAACCAACATCTTATCAATCCCTTTTTTAAAAAAACATTTTTTATTTTCATTTTTAGAGTCATATTCTACCCCTTCATAGTAGTTACCCTTATTTATGGTGTATATATATATAAGTTTTTCACTCTTTAAAATTTTAGGATGCAGTTTCTTCTAACAGATCAAAATATACACTAAATCTCTAGTGTATAGCTTTGTTCTAGTCTCCTGCCTCATCACATTCTCTCCCTTCTTTTTTTAAATCCTCTTCTTTCTTTTTTCAACCAACTTCATATCTTATCAATTCCTTTTATAAAATCTTCTATAATTTTCATCTTTACGGTCATATTCCATCCCTTCATTGTATTAACCTTTATTTTTGTACATATATAAGATTTTCTTTCTTTAAAATTTTGGGAGGCACTTTCTTCTAACAGACCAAAATACACCCAAAATCTAGTGTGTGGCACTGATCTATGCACCAGCCTGAAAATATTTGATGATATTCTGTTTTCTTAGTTTTGTTTTGTTTTTGTTTGTTTTTATCTTTTTCTTTTTTTTTTTTTTCTTTTTTCTTCTTTCCCTTTCTTTTCCCCCAGTTTCAGGTCTTTTCTGATTTGTTTAGGGTGAATTTTCTGGGGACTTTTTACCCTATTAGCATTTTGTTCCTTCATTCATCTCTTCTCCTCTGGACAAAATGACAAGATGGAAAAAAATCACCTCAAAAAAAAAAAAAGAACAAGAGGCAGTACCGACTGCCAGGGACCTAATCAATACAGACATTACTAAGATGTCGGAACTAGAGTTAAGAATGATGATTTTAAAAATACTAGCTGGGCTTGAAAAAAGCATGGGAATTATTAGAGAAATGCTTTCTGGAGAAATAAAAGAACTAAAATCTAACCAAGTTGAAATCAAAAAGGCTATTAATGAGGTGCAATAAAAAATGGGGGCTCTAACTGCTAGGATAAATGAGGTAGAAGAGAGAATCAGTGATATAGAAGACAAAATGATGGAAAATAAAGAAGCTGAGAAAAAGAGAGATAAACAACTACTGGATCATGAGGGCAGAATTCGAGAGATAAGACAAACCATAAGATGAAACAACATTAGAATAATTGGGATCCCAGAAGAAGAAGAAGAAAGAGAAACGGGGGCAGAAGGTATATTGGAGCAAATTATAACAGAGAACTTCCTTAACTTGGGGAAGGAAACAGGCATCAAAAGCCAGGAGGCACAGAGAACCCTTCTCAAAATCAATAAAAATAGGCCAACACCCAGACATCTAATAGTAAAACTTATGGGTCTCAGAGGCAGAGAGAAAATCCTGAAAGCAGCTCGGGAGAAGAGATCTGTAACCTACAAGGGTAGAAACATTAGATTGGCCACAGACCTATCCACAGAGACCTGGCAGGCCAGAAAGGACTGGCAGGATATATTCAGAGCACTAAATGAGAAAAATATGTAGCCAAGAATACTATATCCAGCTAGGCTGTCATTGAAAATAGAAGGAGAGATAAAAATCTTCCAGGACAAACAAAAACTAAAGGAATTTGCAAACATGAAACCAGCCCTACAAGACATCTTGAAAGGGGTCCTCTAAGCAAAGAGAGAGCCTAAAAGCAACATAGACCAGAAAGGAACACAGACAATATACAGTAACAGTCACCTTACAGGCAATACAATGGCCCTAAATTCCTATCTTTCAATAGTTACCCTGAATGTAAATGGGCTAAATGCCCTAATTAAAAGGCACAGACTATCAGATTGGATAAAAAAACAAGACCCATTCAAATGCTGTTGGCAAGAGACTCATTTTAGACCCAAAGACACCCCCAGATTGAAGGTGAGGGGGTGGAAAACCATTTACCATGCTAATGGACACCAAAAGAAAGCTGGGGTGGCAATACTTACATCACACAAATTAGATTTTAAACCAAAGACTGTAATAAGAGATGAGGAAGGACATTATATCCTACTTAAAGGGTCTATCCAACTAGAAGGTCTAACAATTGTAAATATCTATGCCCCTAACAAGGGAGCAGCCAATTATATAAGCCAATTAATAACAAAAGCAAAGAAACACATTGACAACAATACAATAATAGTAGGGGAATTTAACACCCCCCCTCACTGAAATGGACAGATCATCTAAGCAAAAGATCAATAAGGAAATAAAGACTTTAAGTGACACACTGGACCAAATGGACTTCACAGATATATTTAGAACATTCCATCCCAAAGCAACAGAATACACATTCTTCTCTAGTGCCCATGGAACATTCTCCAGAATAGATCACATCCTAGGACACAAATCAGGTCTCAACTGGTACCAAAAGATTGGGATCATTCCCCAATAGGATCCAACAGTACATTAAAAGGATTATTCACCACGACCAGGTGGGATTTATACCTGGGCTGCAAGGTTGGTTCAACATCCACAAATCAATCAATGTGATACAATACATTAATAAAAGAAAGAACAAGAACCATATGATCCTCTCAATAGATGTAGAAAAGAATTTGACAAAGTACAGCATCTTTTCTTGATCTAAACTCTTAAGAGTATAAGGATAGAGTGTACATACCTCAATATCATAAAAGCCATCTATGAAAAACCTACAGCGAATATCATTCTCAATGGGGAAAAACCGAGACCTTTCCCCCTAAGGTCAGGAACACGGCAGGGATGTCCACTCTCACCACTGCTATTCTACATAGTACTAGAAGTCCTAGCCACAGCAATCAGACAACAAAAAGAAATAAAAGACATCCAAATCGGCAAAGAAGTCAAACTCTTACTGTTTGCTGATGATATGATACTTTATGTGGGAAAACCAAAGACTCCATCCCAAAACTGCTAGAACTCATACAGGAATTCAGTCAAGTGGCAGGATATAAAATCAATGCACAGAAGTCAGTGGCATTCCTATACACCAACAACAAGACAGAAGAAAGAGAAATTAAGGAATTGATCCCATTTACAATTGCACCCCAAATCATAAGATACCTAGGAATAAATCTAACCAAAGAGGCAAAGGATCTGTACTCAGAAAACTATAAAATACTCACGAAAGAAATTGTGGAAGACACAAAGAAATGGAAAAATGTTCCATGCTCATGGATTGGAAGAACAAATACTGTAAGATGTCAATGCTACCTAGAGCAATCTACACATGCAATGCAATCCCCATCAAAATACCATCCACTTTCTTCAAAGAATGGAACAAATAATCCTAAAATTTATATGGAACCAGAAAAGACCCCGCATAGCCAGAGGAATGCTGAAAAAAAAAAGCAAAGCTGGCGGTATCACAATTCCGGACTTCAAGCTCTATTACATCATCAAGACAGTATGGTACTGGCACAAAAACAGACACATAGATCAATGGAACAGAATAGAGAGCCCAGAAATGGACCCTCAACTTTATGGTCAACTAATCTTCGACAAAGGAGGAAAGAAGGTCCAATGGAAAAAAGATAGTCTCTTCAACAAATAGTGTTGGCAAAATTGGACAGCCACATGCAGAAGAATGAAACTGGACCATTTCCTTACACCACACCCAAAAATAGACTCCAAATGGTTGAAACACCTCAATGTGAGTCAGGAGTCCATCAAAATCCTAAAGGAGAACACAGGCAGCAACCTCTTTGACCTCAGCCGCAGCAACTTCTTCCTAGAAACATCGCCAAAGGCAAGGGAAGCAAGGGCAAAAATGAACTATTGGGACTTCATCAAGATAAAAAGCTTTTGCACAGCAAAGGAAACAGTCAACAAAACCAAAAGACAACCGACAGAATGGGAGAAGATATTTGCAACTGACATATCAGATAAAGGGCTAGTATCCAAAATCTATAAAGAACTTATCAAACTCAACACCCAAAGAACAAAGAATCCAATCAGGAAATGGGCAGAAGACATGAACAGACATTTTTCCAAAGAAGACATCTAAATGGCCAACAGACACATTAAAACGTGTTTAGCATAGCTCAGTATCAGGAAAATCCAAATCAAAATCTCAATGAGATACCACCTCATACCAGTCAGAATGGCTAAAATTAACAAGTCAGGAAATGACAGATGTTGGCAGGGTTGCGGAGAAAGGGTAACCCTCCTACACTGTTGGTGGGAATGCAAGCTGGTGCAACCACTCTGGAAACAGTATGGAGGTTCCTCAAAAAGTTGAAAATAGAGCTACCATATGATCCAGCAATTTCACTACTGGGTATTTACCCCAAAGATACAAATGTAGGGATCCAAAGGGGTACATGCACCCTGATGTTTACAGCAGCAATGTCCACAATAGCCAAACTGTGGAAAGAGCCAAGATGTCCATCAATAGATGAATGGATAAAGAAGAGGTGGTATATATATACAATGGAATATTATGCAGCCATCAAAAGGAATGAAATCTTGCCATTTGCAATGACGTGGATGGAACTGGAGGGTATTATGCTGAGCGAAATAAGTCAAACAGAGAAAGACATGTGTCATATGATGTCACTGATATGAGGAATTCTTAATCTCAGGAAACAAACAGGGTTGCTGGAGTGGTGGGGGTTGGGAGGCAGGGTGGCTGGGTGATAGACTTTGGGGAGGGTATGTGTTATGGTGAGTGCTGTGAAGTGTGCAGTACTATTGAATCACAGATCTGTACCTCTGAAGCAAATAATACATTATATGTTTAAAAAAGAAGAAGATAGCAGGAGGGGAAGAATGAAGGGGGGGAAATCGGAGGGGAGACAAACCATGAGAGACTATGGACTCTGAAAAACAAACTGAGTGTTCTAGAGGGGAGAGGGGTGTGGAGATGGGTTAGCCTGGTGATGGGTATTAAAGAGGGCACGTTCTGCATGGAGCACTGGGTGTTATACACAAACAATGAATCATGGAACACTACATCAAAAACTAATGATGTAATGTATGGTAATTAACATAATAAAAAATATATATTAAAAAAAAAGAAGAGGAGGAAAATGCTACATGGAGGAAAATACCCTGTATGGTAAATAGTTTGCCAATCATGTTACATTTGTAATTCAACCAGCTTGGTACAAGTCTATGATGCTATTATCAGAAATTAGCTTCCCCCTCAAAATGTCCTCTCGTTTTTCTGAGACTGCTGAGGGGAACAGTATCACAATGCTCAGGAAGAAAGTCCTCCAGTATCCCACTCCACTGTATGGGCACTGCCACCAGCACACAGCCTCTGGATGATGAATCTAGCAATGCTCTGCCTGACAGAATCCCTCCAGTGAAGACCATACTGTTGCTGCTACTCTGAAAATTGGAGATGGAACATCCTTTTCTTCCATATCACGTTTTACCCTAAGCATAAGTATGATTTTTACCTTCTTCCCTACAGATAACTGGCAACAAGTAATAACTCTTTATGAAAATTGTCTGAACTCTCATGAATCATCTTCTACTCAGAGACTAACTTCTTCCATTTTCAGGAGACAGACACCCATGGTGTCTTATGGGGAACCCCTCTACCTCATTCCAGGCTGCTTCTACAGGTCACAGGAAGCTTCACCCAAGACATCTATATTTCAGAACCTCAATACAATAAGAGGATGAGAGTTTAAAATAAAATAAGAAGAATTCACCATTTATTCAACAATTATATACTATACTAGACATGATTCCATAGAGAGGTCATTTAATCTTTTTAACACTGAGGAATGGATATTATTATCCCCCTTTTAACAAATGGGAAACTACAGTTCCAGGAAGTCAATAGCTTGCCCAAGGTCACATAAGACCCAAGTATGGTCAACTCCACAGTCAAAACCTTCAAATACATCACCCTGTTTTCCTAAAGATTATAGAGATCACAAGGTACTGATGAAGAAGGAAACTTGCAAATATATCTTTTGTATAATCATTTAATAAAAATAGAACATCCTTCATGAGTTTATCTTCCTTTTATGACATGTTGGTGTGGATTCTCATTACCTAGTGAAAAAAAAAGTCTAAAAGTACTTTGAAAAGTTTATAACCCTATTAAAAGGCAAGGTATTATTATTAAAGGTCCCTTGCATAAAGAATATTTTTATTATTTATTTTATTGAATATTATTAAAGAATTATTTATAGCATGATCTCAAATCTACATTGTTAGTGGAAGAAAATAATATGGATTTTCTGATTACTTTGCACATATTATGAGGAGAGGTATGAACCACTCACACTCCAGAGCTGATTGCTTCAAGATCCTTTATGCAAAATATTCAAGGACTATGTACATAATTTATACAGAGTTAAGTCTGTAGAAACTTCTTGCTGTTGCTAAAATGGAGCAGCAACCTGGCTTTGTTTCAAGAATACTACATATTCATCTATATTGTGAATATATATAGTGAGTTAATGCTTATGAATGCATATATAAAACATTAAAAATTAGTTATTATTATTACTAATAAATTATGCAAGTGATTTAAGTGGGGACACAGTTAAAATAATCCTAGCTACCATTTATTAATGGTATTTTATGTGCCAGGAGGTATATTAGATGTTTTATCTGCATTATCTCACTGTATCTCCTTCTCTAGGTAACTCTGAGGTTGGATGTGGAGGCTGAAAGAAGTTAAGTAATGTACTCAGAGACACACTTCTAGAAGTTGTGAAGTGCAGAGAATTTGAATCCAGGCTCATCCACATCTGAAATTCCTTCCACTTGGCTGTCAGCCTCAGAGTTCCTCATGTGCTGAGTACTGAACCAAGATCGATAATGCTCACTCCACCCACAGCTTTGCCATTTATGATTTTTTGACCCTCTTGGCATTCCGTTGTTCCCTCAGGGAAACTATGCAAAGCAAAGCCTCCTCTCCTAGACTACAGGTATTATTTCCTTTCATCCATATCTCTCTCTTATGAACCTCAACAATAATTTGATGAGTATAAGCCTGTGCCTAGGGTTATACAAGGTCAGTGAAATGTACAGGATAATTTGGGCATGTTAAACTGAAATCACTTTGTTAGAGTTTCTCAGAGATTATCTGGTCTAATGGACAATTTACTAGAATAAACTGGCCAAAGGCACTGCCCCTGAAACAGAGTGAAATTGTAAGTCATATGTCAGACTATAGGCTGTCAGAGCCAAAAGGGATTTTAAGAAATTGTTTTACAATTTGTTTTTAGAAGTGAGAACCTTCAGTGCATTTGAGGCAAATGGATGGCCCCAAGTAATTAGGCACAGAGGCAGAGTTGGGAATAGATCCTTTAGACTTTCAGACTTACACTCTTTATTCCATTGAATATTTATATTTGTACATATTAATAAAAACAGGAGGGGCACCTGGGTGGCTCAGTCAGTTAAGTGTCCGACTAGATTTTGGCTCAGGTCAAGATCACAGTGTCCTGAATCGAGCTTCTGCATGGAGATCCGAGCTCAGCAGAGTCTGCTTGGGATTCTCTCTCTTCCTCTCCCTCTGCCCCTACCCCTACCCACGCACACATGTGGACACACTCTTTCAAATAAATAAACCTTAAAAAAAAACCAAGAAAGTATAAGGAAAATATAAAAATATTTATGTATTCACCATCCAAAATGCCCCTAATTCCTTATCCCAAGCCACAATTCCCACCCCAGACATAGCTGCTATCATGAATGTAGGTGTGTGTTTAGTACATTTTATGTTTTTTGTATGTATGCCTACGTCAATGAACTACATGAAGTGACTTGTGATTCTCGTTTACATTAGTGGCATCATGCAGGGCATTATGTTGCATTCTGTGATTTGTTCTCTCAAAACTATTTTAGTAATTTGTGTTTATACATAGTGACACGTTTTTATCTATTTTAACTGCTCTATACTACCACATGGCATAAACATATCAGTTTATTTAGTCATTGCCTAAGTGCTGGAAATTTGTTGTCTCCTCCCTGCCTTTTTTGTTGTTGTCTCAAACCATGTTGCTTATGTACCTATGTATCTCAAAGCATATACCATTTTGTTTTGCTTCTTTCTGTAATTTATTAAAAATGCCAAGATTTGGCATACAGTCTTCTGTTTCTTGCTAATATCTCTAAGAGTGAGCCATGTGGACTCACAAAGCTATATTTTGTTCATTTTTACTCCTATGTAGTATTCCATTACCTTAATACACACAAATTATTTAGCCATTATTATCAATGAACATTCAAGCTGTTTCCCACTTTTTCCTATTATGAGCAGTGGTGCTGCCAACATTTATATATATATCATGGCGCATATTTGAGTAAGTTTCTCTAGGAGGCAGACTGATATGATGCATGAAATGTGTATGTTCAACTTTGGAAGACTGAGAAGTTAAAACACCATATGAGTTTCCTTATGCCACATGCTCAGTTTTTCTTATGTTAAGTAAAAATAAGATGAGTCATAAAAATATTAAAATTCCCATTTGTCAGGATTCTTAAATTCTACCTATATAATGGACACAAAAATGCTTCTCCTGGTGGTCTTAATTTGCACTACCCAGCTCATTAAAGAGACTATGTAGCTTTATCTGTATATATTTACCATTCATGCTTCTGTGAAATGCCCATACATTTGGTTCAGATTTCTTCTTATGGTAGTTAACATATATTTTACATACATACTTGTATCTAACTTTTTCTTACTATGTCTAAATTCATAAAATACTGATTATTCTAAATGAAGTAGGAGCATAGCAGATTTTAAATACCATTATAATATCTTACTCTTTCATAAAATCTTCCCTTGTTATTTTTGCCTCCCATTTTATTTCAATTTTTTTTAATTTTCCTAAATAACTGTGTTTATTTTGAGGGTTTTTTTTTTCACCACTTTTAGTAAATTATACCACATTCTTTGCTCATCTTTCCCCCCCCCCTTACATTCCACTTGTATTTGGATTCACCTAGAATCCCAATGAAGTGTTTGTGTGTTCATTTTCAGGAAGCTGAGATTTGTCAATATTTGAAAATATCTTTATTTTGCTTAAGCTACTAACTGGGCATCTATTGGTAGGGAGAGTTTACATCTATTCTCAGGTGGTATTTTAATATTTCCATGCAATGTATCCCAGATAATGATAAGTCAGAATGTACAGCAGCCACAGCACTTGAGACTCATGTGGCTGTGCAGGGCGACTCTCTTAACTCCTGTATGTTGGGGAGATCCAGTGTGTCCAAAGGAAGAATGAGCAAGTCAAAAAGGCAGTGATGAGGATAATCTGAGGCCCAGGCTGGAGCAGTTTACCAAGGAAAGATCTGACAATTGCTATTGCGGCAACAGCACCAGAATTCTTCCCATGAACCTTATCTTGAGCTAGTTCTTTCCCATTGCTGAAAACTTTGTAATTTTTTTTGTAAATCTTTAATGTTTATCAGTTTTTCTGTGATGTGTCTAAGTGAGGGACATTTTTTTTTATCTTGTTTAGTACTCAGAGTGTATTTTCCATCTGTTGATACTTGTCTTTCATCTCTAGAAAATACTCAGCCACTATCATTTTGAATCTTGCCTCTATGCTATTCCATCTTTTCCTTCTGGAACTTATATCTGGGTGTGTGTTGGTTCTTATAAATAGATACTCTGTGCTCCTTTCTTCTCTTCCATAGTTGTCATGATTTTATCGATATATACTGTATTCAAGGTAAATATTCACTGCCATTGTCCATCTTCCCAATTTGTTCTTTCTGTTCAGCCAAGAGTTTAATCCTATCAATTGACATTTTTCCAATTTTAAGAACATTTTTTGTCAGAATTTCCAATTAGATCTTGTTTCTCTCTATTTTGATTTCTTATTTATATTTGTAGATATTATTTCTTTCTTACTATTTGAAGATCTCATAAATATCTATTTTAAAGTCATTTTGAAATTGCTCTATCACTTTTAATTATCTTCTTCATTATGTAGACAGTGGCTCTGCTTCTCCATGTTAAAATTCTAATTGGCACAGAAAAACAGGTGCCAAAGTTAAAAAAAAAAAAGTAAAGAATAAATATCCACAAATTAACTTTTATCTTTCATCTGAGAAGTGAGAAAAGATAAACACCATTTGATTTTAAGTCTGGAATGTACAGGTTCTATTCCACGTGATCCATCTGTAAATACACACTCCAGGCAATATTACATCTGCCCCTATCTTCCAGGTGATGAGTGAGAGTATCATGATGTGATCTCTTACCTGCACCATGGCATTAACCTCCTAATTCTTGTACTCCCTCCCTGGTCGACCCTTTTCCCAAACCAAAGGCTTTATAACATTAAAATAACAATAACAATAAGAAAAAACCTACAATGTTTTCTATCTATACTCAGTGGTTTTGAAACTCTCAATATCAGTTGAATTACCTGAGAATTACCGGAGACTCTTGTTAAGATGCAGATTCTGACTCTGCAGGTCTGAGGTGGGGCCTGAAACTCTGCATATTTTACGAGCTTTCAGGTGATGTTTATCTTGCCAGTTATACTGGATTGCAATTCTATGTAACCTGGACTTAGCCTTCCTCTCCTACCCAATTTCATACCCTTCAATTCTTACTCAGGCTGTCTGCATTGGTCTTAAAGAAGATCAAGATTGTTGCAGCCTTGGACTTGGACTTGGGATCAATTTCTGGTCTACTCCCTCACTTCCTTCAGGTTCCTGCTCTGATATGACCTCCTCCCAGGGCTGTCCTCTGAATCGCTCACCTAATACACCCCCCACTCTTCACTACATCATTCTTTACTGTCTCTTCCTTTCTTTTCATAGTGAGACAGAGAAGCTGAAGGGACCCCAGGAGAGAAAAAGCTGTTTTTTTCCCTTTCTTCTTTTTGGACTTCTATTCTTGCTATGACCTACACTCCCACACTCCACTCTGCACATGCCCTGTAAAGCAAATCACTTATGTCCTCCTTGTAAGGGACAAGGAGTTAATGGTTCTCAAGAATAAATAACATATATGGAAGGGCCAGGTGAGAATGACCAGAGGATGCTCTCATATGTATATTCCAGACCACTGGCGCTAGATATCTCCAAGCCTAGGCCCCCAGCTCCAAGAAATAACACCTGGGACCTCGTCTTTGTTCTAACGGGTTCCTGGATGCCTGAGAGGACACAGACACCAGACCACCATCCTCATTAAAATCCCACAGACCCCAAACAAAGATGAGACACCCTCTTTTCCTTTCCAAGTCTCCTGGATTCTCCATCTGTATCTCTCTCTCTCTCTCATTCTTTCTCTCTCTCTATATATATATATCTTCAATAAGCTTTGCTTTCACCTCCTGCTGGCTCACATTTGATTTCCATCCTGTGTGAAGCCTTCGACCCTCTTGACTGATCCTGTGGGATTCCCCCTCCCCCCAACCAAGTCCTCAGATTTGGCCCACTGGTACCAGTAGCACTTATCATTAATCTACATTATGTATAAGTATATATATGTTTATATAAGTATATATAAATTGTGGGTATAATATAAATATATAAAGTATATATATAATATATATATTTCTTTAATAATCTGTTTGCCTTATTAAAACATGTATTCCATTAGACCTTCAAATCTTCTACTCCTGTTATTCACTAGATAATAAACTCTTTGAAGTTCTAGAACTTGATTGTCTCTCATGAAAGGAATTGCACTTAACAAATCTAATGTGGTCAATAACCACTTTGTGAAGAAAAGACTGAATGCAAGTACTTTGTGATCTTACTTGTGTAGCCAGCTCCTAGTTCCAACATGGGGAGATTCCGGAGGCAGTGCTGACTTCTACTCTAAGTGAAAACCTGCCCTATACTTAGATTTGTTAGGCAGAATTCTAAGAGCATCCCCCAAATTTCTGGTCCCTGAGGTACGTATACCTTCTTCTGCTTATTTAGTCAAACACTAATCTAGGTGCTGTGGTGAAGGGATTTTACAGATATGATTAAAATCCCAAATCAGCTGATGGTTGGATAACGAGATTATCCTCCAGTGTACCTAACATAAGTGAGTCTTTAATGTGGACAGGCTCTTCAAGAGAGAAATTTGAAGCATAAGAGAAATCCAGCATGAAGAAGATTCTCTGTTGCTGGCTTTGAAGGAGGGTCACATGGCAAGATGTGATTCAGATAGACAGTAAAAATTAAGAAACATTGATCTATAGAATATATGTGAGATTAGAATCAAGGGATGAAGGCTGTCCTGGAAGTCTGTCTGGCCTTGCTGTGATGACTGAAAGAAAAACAATGCCATGTTAGCCATTAAGTCTGGGGAACGATGGAGTTGTAAGACATGAGGGAGAGTGGCTCTAACTATACAAGTGATTGTTTTCTTTAAAACATAAATAAATATATAAAGGAAGAGCTGCATATGAATATTTGCAAAAAAACAAATATAGCATTCATTAATTCTAGGTGGCAGGTGCATGTCATGCATATTTCATTATTTAAAAATTAAAGCACAACTTATTTTTTTTATTTTAAAGATTTATTTATTTATTTTGGGGGGGGAGGGGCAGAGGGGGAGAATCTAAGCAGACTTCTCACTGAGCTCAGAACCCAATGCAGGGTTCAATCTCATGATCCATGAGATCATGACCTGAGCAGAAATCAAGAATCAAGAGTCAGATGTTTAATTCACTGAGCCACCCAGGTGCCCCAGCACAGCTTAACTTTAAATAAAAACTGCTATATACAAAAAAAATTTGTGAAACTTGTAAACCTAGCTTCACCAACTGGGATAAAAGTAACTTCCCTGACTTCCTTATTCTAGAATATAGCAACTCCAAATCCCAGCTATGAGAACTGAATGTCTATCTACTGTTACATCAATTTCCAGTAGAATCAAAATTTAGATGAGCACCTTTGAGAGCAGAAGAAGCTACAGCCATTTTTCAGTGCTGCTATTATTGCTACTGTTGTCCTAATATTCTAGTAGGGGAGACACACAGGCAGACAATTGGACAACAGTTAGCTGAAAGAAATAAAACAGTAACAGCTACCTTTACTGTGGTGGTCAGGAAAGAGTTTGTGAAGATATGTCCTTTGAGTTGAAAACAATGAGAAGGATACTTTCAGTATTCTGGGAAAAGTGTTCTTGGCAGAAAGAAAGCCAAATGCGAACACTCCGATGGGGGAGGAGCTGAGCTTGTTCAAGTTTTGGAAATTTCTGGTGATTTCATTCACCTTACCCCATCCCCTTTCTGGGTCAGCACAGCATGGTCAGGAGGAAGTGGCTTAATTCTCAATTCCTTCCCTCTGGATGAAAGGAGCAGAGTAGAATTTGTTAGTATGATCCAGTCTGCCTGCGGGCTGCCAGGGAACTGAATTTTTGGACGTCAGACAGGAACAGTGGCATAGCTGGAGGAAACCACAGAAGGCAGTGCTGGGTATCATGATGGGTAGAAACTGCAGGGAGACTGTAAACCTATAGATATACGAAGGCAAGAGACTGGCACAGAAATATATTAGAACACCGAAGGCCCTGAAAGGCTGGAGTGAGATTCTTTGAGAAATTAAGACATTTAAAAGCAGTCATGTTTGGGGTGGGGGGGGGAGCAAACTTCCAGTTATAAAATAAAGAAATCCTGGGGATGTAATGTACAGCATTACATGGTGACTATAGTTAACAATACTGTATCACATATTTGAAAATTACTAAAAAAGTAGATTTTTTTTTAAAGATTTTATTTATTTATTTGACAGAGAGAGAGGCAGCGAGAGAGGGAACACAAGCAAGGGGAGTGTGAGAGGGAGAAGCAGGCTTCCCGCGGAGCAGGGAGCCAGACGCGGGGCTCGATCCCAGGACCCCGGGATCACGACCTGAGCCGAAGGCAGACGCTTAATGACTGAGCCACCCAGGTGCCCCAAAAAAGTAGATCTTAAAAGGTCTCATCCCAAGAAAAAAAATATAACTATGTAAGATGACAGATGTTAACTAGACTAATTGTGGTGATCATTTTGCAATATACACATGTCAAATCTTTATGCTGTACTCCTGAAATAATATAAGTCAACTGTACCTCAATTAAAAAAGCAAAACAAAACAAATACAATATCCTGCTGTTCACATTGACCTTGTTTTGTGTTCTTTTTTTTTTTTAAAGATTTTATTTATTTATTTTACAAAGAGAGAGAACAAGCAGGGAGAGCAGCAGAGGGAGAGGGAGAAGCATGCTCCCTGCTGATCCCAGGAACCTGGGATCATGACCTGAGCCGAAGGCAGTCGCTTAACCGACTAAGCCACCCAGGTGCTTTTGTTTTGTGTTCTAAAGCAGAAGCCATCAATGAAGAAACACATGCATGAGATTTAGTAAGGAAAGATTTTAAAATAACTGTCTCAAACATGCTAAGATTCAAGGAGAACACAAAGAACAAAAAGAAATCAAGAAAAATGACATATCAATAAAAAACAGTATCAACAAGGAGATATAAATTATTAAAAGAATTGGAGCCTAAAAAATGCAATAATTGAATTGAAAATTCACTAACAGAATTCAACAACATAATTGAACAGACAGAAGAAAGAATCGACAAATTTCAAGGCAAATCATTTGAAATCATCAAGTCCAAGAAGAAAAAAGAAAAAAGAATAATGGAAAGTGAACAGAGCCTAGAAGACTTGTGGGACACACTCAAGCAAACCAGCATACACAGGATGGGCATCTTAGAAGAGGGAAAAACAGGGTCAGAGAAATTATTTGAAGAAATAATGGCTGAAAGCTCCCCAAATTTGAGGACATTCATGGATACACAAATCCAAGAACCTCAACACCTTCAACTTAGGTAAACCCAAAGATCCACACCAATACACATTATAATCAAACTGTGGAAAGTCAAAGACAAATTGAAAAATTTGAAAGCTAGATAAAAAAGGGCTGCAATTGCATTACAACTTCACTTAGGGATGACCTCATCCAAAGTAGTAAGGGAAAATCCTACCAATGGGCAGAGCTTTGAACAGTGTAATGGGTCATATGCCTGATGTGGAAGGAGGAATACCCTGAGGGGCGCCTAGGTGGCTCAGTCACATAAGAGGCTGACTCTTGATTTTGGCTCAGGTCATGATCTCAGGGTACTGGAATCGAGCCCTGCATAAGGTTCCACACTCAGCAGGAAGTCTGCTTCTCTTCCTCTCCCTCTCCCTTTGCCCCTCACTCTGCTTTTTCCCTCTCTCTTTCTTTCTCTTTCTCTCTCTCTCAAACAAATAAATAAATCTTGGGGCATCTGGGTGGCTCAGTCAGGTAAGCATCTGCCTTTGGTCAGGTCATGATCCTGGGGTCCTGGGATTGAGTCTGGTATTGAGCTTCTGGCTCAGCGGGGAGTCTGCTTCACCCTCTCCCTCTGCCCTTCCCCACCACTCATGCTCTCTCTCCCTCAAATAAATAAATAAAATCTTTTTTAAAAATCTTAAAAAAAAAACCCTGAGATTAGAATATATGGTAATTCATGAGCAGTGGCCATTGGGCTGGTCAACTGGCCAAGGGCCTGAATAGAGAACAATCAGAAGATTAAGGACAAGATGGTCTGAAGTGGAGACATAGGAAAGGGCACAAAGTATGAAGACCTTTGTATTACACATTAATGCCCAGCAGAGAGCATCTACCATGGAAAAGGCACAAGATCACAAGCTGACAAAGTGTCTCAGCCAGTTGACATCAGCCAGCCTCTGTCTGACACTGGGCATTCAGTACTGGCATGATGGCAACAAAAGTAAAATAGCTGTTTTGGCAGAGACAGAGGTTATGCATGTACTCCTTCTAACCATGGCTAATCTAGCTTCCTTCCACCTTGTTCTCAAGTATAATTTCTTCTTCTAGTGATTGATCATGGGAACATCCACTTCCTTCTGATTTTGCATCCTCTCCCAGAGCAAAGTGACCCAGTCTTGTGAACCATTACAAAACAGATGATTATCCAAGTTCACACTGTGTTTCTCTAAATAAGGCATCTGACAAGTGGATAAAGAAAATGTCATTGGGATTCAGGAAGTGAGAATCCTTTTTGCTAAGGAAAGCATAACTGAGGGAGCTAGAAATTTAATTAGATAGTCAAGAACTTGCAGGCATGTTGTTTAAATTGACATTTGGATTTCATTGTTCAAAATCTGTACCCTGGCTCTGAGTTAGAGCATGACCAATGAATATGTGTTAAAGCACTTCTGAGACCATGATTATAATGGTTTTCAAAACATTCAGATATTGACAAAGTGCCTTCAGATCCGTTTCACTTCAGGCAAAAGAAGTAATCAATTTCTTGACATAAACAAGTGACCAGCAAATACTCAGTGACGTCTTCTGACTTCCCAAAAATTAATGACTCAGCATTTAGTTCTCAGACTGACTTTTCCTACTTTGAGTTGCTAATTTCCTCAACTATTTAAAGTCATGCTTCCAGGTGTCAGAGGAGTTAGGTGTTCCTTTTCCTTCTTAAAAACCTTGTGTGTTCAAGTGATGGCTGTCTGCATGACCATGGAATATTTTAATACCATGACACTCTAAGAGTAGAGAAGGTGATTATATTTGAGACTGTCTACATGTACTAGGAATTTATCTGAACCCAACCATTTTCAGTAAACCAATCCATATCCTTTCTCAATGTCTTCATATGTTAATATTTCTCCAGTTCTCTGTGGAAATTTTCACTTCATGGTATGTTGTCAAAAGAGAAAGATACTCCCCTCGATGTGCATCAATACTGATTGTACTTCAGGAAAATTCAATTCAATAAAGAAACTTTCCTGTCACAGCCAAAGCCGTGACAGGAAGTAAGCAGTGGTTCGGAAGCTTATTAGCCCAAATGGGATTCCTGAGTAAAAGGGGAACCAGCTTCAATACAGGCTTCCTGAAATTCATAGGCAGAAGAAGACCCATAATTGGTTTTCCTATTTCCACCTGCCAACTGGACATCATTGGATGATTTACAAGTGCTTATCTGAAGCTATGAAAATTCAGTCATTATCACATCTGCCCTCCCCCGGCCTTCTCATATCCAAATAGCCATCAAACCTTGCCATATTATACCACTTTAATTTTAAAATCCCCCCGTCCCCCAACACACACACACACTTTCCATCCACACTGTCTCTGTGGTCTCTTTTTTTCTTTAGCAGCCTTATTTGTCTTTCTGTCTCTGGCCTCAGTACCTTTGAGAACTTCCTCTGCCTAGCTGACTGGATTCCGTTTCCAAAACAATAATTGTTGTATCATTCCAGGTCTGGAAATGCTTAGATGGCTTCCAATCACCCATAACAATGAGGAACAGTCAAAAGTGCTCTTGGCAACAAGTTCTCATACTGATTTACAGCCTCTGTTCTGCTGGTCCCCATAACACAGTCTCTGCTTGAGCAGGACAAGATGATTTTAGTGACCCAGATGTCCCTGATCTTTCCTGCCACCATTTCTTTACATGTAGTGGTGTGCACCTCTCTTCTACTCTCTGCATACACCTCATCTTTAAAAGACCATCCAGACTGGGAGATCTTCCTTAGTACTCACAAAGAGATCCTTTCTTCTGTACTACAGTGGCCATTTGCATTTATTATCAGAAGGCTCGCCACAATTCATTGAGACAGAATGAAACTTTCCTGTGTGAACTGATGGCAGCAATACCTACCTCTTGCTCATAAGTCATTTTTGAATTAATGAATAGATAAATAAAAGAATGATTGCCACTGACCTCCCCTTCCTCTCTGTTCCCCTCCCCCAACTCTAATGCAGAAGCAAGATGGATGGAATCTTCAGTGGCATCTCTCTAGGGTCTTTATCCCTTTGTTCCAGCACGACATGCTAACTTCCCTGACTCAGGGATCAGAGTTGACTTTTTATCTGGTCTCCAAATCACCTTGCCAACACTCATGGCCACCAAATTGACTTATCTCACTAATAAAAAATCCTTCCATAACACTTTCATTTTATAAAATATTGAATAATTAAATTGTCAAATGTGAATCACACTACCAAGAATTGTAAGCATTTAAAATTCTTGTATTTGCTTCAAATTTTTAAAATTAAAAAAATAATAATTTTTAGTAAATTCTAATTTAGTGCCATACCCTGTGTCATTCTCCCCTATTCCCTTCTTATTTCTCAGCCCTGGTCAGAAGCAACCTCTATCTTGAATCCAACCCATTTTTATAGTTTTACATACACACACAAACTAATTTTCAAAAAGGATGGATTCCATTGGTTTAACAAATTAGCATACTGATTGTGTGTTTTTAATTTATATAAATGTGACCACTTGGACATGTTATGCTGCATTCAAAATATGCTTTGATATCTACCTTTATGTAACCATTGAGATAAATTTTTCCTATTATCTGATACATAGAATACTATATTGTATTTAATATTATATTTAATTTGTCTTTTTGAAGAATGCTTAAGCCATATATTTTTTTTCTGTTTACAAGTATTGCTACAATAAATATTCATGCGCCTGTACCAGAGCTTATATTTATACATACTCTTTGTGTATATGTATTCTTTGCATATATATTCTTTCTTTGCTGGGTCATTTTTTATTTTAATTGATATTAAAATGTGTTCTTCAAATTTTTTACTAATTTACATTCCCATCAAAAATTTTAAATATTATATACATTCTAAATTGATTTTCTTAATTGATCATATTTCCTGTCACTTTGCTTATTGTATTTTTTGTGATTATTTTTGTTGTTATA
The DNA here is from genome assembly GCF_002201575.2 of Neomonachus schauinslandi. NCBI lineage: Eukaryota > Metazoa > Chordata > Mammalia > Carnivora > Phocidae > Neomonachus > Neomonachus schauinslandi. Next base: position 89,469,219 of record NC_058405.1, read on the forward strand.
AAATGCTAGTTTTTTACGAAGTCAGATTACATAATCTTTCTTTCTTTGATCTTTTTTTTACTTTCTTCTTGAAAAATATATTCCTTACCTGATGCCATAAATATACTCTTTTTTATTCCTTCCAATAATTTTGATGCTTCCTCTTCCATATTTTGCTTGTAGTGTGGGTTGGCTAAATATTTTTATTTAGAATTATATCTATCACATGCCATATACATTTTGAGGAGATCCTAAATCCTTGAATTCTTATTAAAACACATTTACAAAAAAAAAACACATTTACTTTATATAAATTTTAAACTGATGTATTAATTAATATAATGTGTGTTCCAAAAGACACATTAACTGTACAGACTGATAAATTTATACCACCACTCTGATCAAGAAGCAGAACAGTAGAGTAATAGAGAAGTCCTCCTCAAATCCTCTCTAAGTTATTATCCCTACAGATAAATATTTCTTAACTTGCTACACTAAACATACCTATAAACACAATTGATATATATGAGCTAAACCCAACTATTAAAAAGGAAATTATCAGATTGCAAAAAAAAAAAATCAAAATTAATTAACTATATATTGCTTAAATGATATATACCAAAAATAATAAATCATTTGTGTGTAAGTTATTAAAAAGAAAAAGGCAGGTGTATTCTAATCAAAATGAAGCTAATATAATAATGTTAATATAAGAAATAGAAATTAAGAAAGCAAGTGATTATACCAAAATTTATTTACCCATCCTGGTGCTGATAAACATTTGGGCTATTCCACTTTGGACTCACATAAACATTGCGGCTATGAGTATAGATAGATAAGTCTATCTACCATCTATCTATCTATCACCTATCTTTTCATGACTGCCATTCTTTTGGGTATATGCTTGGTGATAAAACTGCTTGTCATATAGTATGCAAGAATTTAACTTTAGGAGATACTGTAAAACAGATTTCCAAGGGACTGTACCAATTTACACACCCATGAGCAATGTAAGAGAATTTTAGTACTAAAGAATTATCTTTGTTTTGCTTTTGTTTTCAATTATAGTCATTCTGATACATAGGTAACAGCATCAGATTGTAGTATAATTTTTATTTCTACAATAACTAATCATGTAAAGCACATTTTCATGTTTGCTAGCAATTTGATAGACTTTTTGTAACGTGACTTTTAAGTCTTTTCCTCAATTTTAAAATTGTATTGTCTGCCCTTTTTTTTTTTTTTTTTTTTTTTTTTTTTTTTTTTTTAGTGACTGCTAGAAATCCAGGTCTCTCTGCAGCAGGTTGTTTCTCACACCCTTGAGAGTATATTCTGATGAGCACAAAGTCTTAAGTTTACTATAACTGAATCTACCAATCATTTCCTTTATAATCAGGGCTTTTCATGCCCTGTTTAAGAAAACTTTGTCTACTCGAAGATGATAAAAATATTCTCATATGTAATCTTCAATAAACTTTATTGTTTTACCATTAATATTAGATCTACAATCCACTTCAAACTAATTTCCATGGTGTAAAATAGAGGTTAAGATAATTTTTTCTATATAGATATTTTCTTGATACAGCATTATTTATTAGACAAATCTATTACTTTTACCTTTATTGTTCTATTTGTATATTTTTACATGACTACCACACTACCTTCCTTACTATAATATTATAATAAATCTTGACATCTACAAATGTAAGTTGCCTAACTTGTTCTTTTTCCAGATTAATTTCACTATCCTTGGTCTTTTTTACTTCCATATACATTTTAGAATCAATGTGAAATTTTTCACCAAAAAAAAAATCAGCTCAGATTTTAGTTGAAATTATAATAAATCAATGGGCTGACTTTTAGGGAGCCTAACAGTTTTATTTCATCAAGCCTTTAATCCCTTAATATGAAATATTATTCCTTTTATTTAGATGTACTATATTTTCTCTCAGGAATATTTTATAGTTCCTTGTGTCAATGCCTTCCAAATCTTTTCTAGATTTATTTCTAGAGTTGCTTTATGGTACTATAAATGATAGCCATTCTTGAAATATTATCTTTTAATTATTTGTGACAGTATACCCTATAAAATGTATTTATCTTATTGAGCATGAATCCAGTGATCTTACTAAATTTACTCAACAATTTTAATAATTTATCTTTAGACATCTTTGGATTTTCTAAGTACACAATCCCATCACGAATGGGTGCTATGTTACATCAAATGTACTTTCGGTAACTGTTAATGGTCAAATGAACTGCTCATTTATTTTGCTATTATAGTGAATTACATTGTTTGATTTTCAAATGTTAAACCAACTTTATATTCCTGGAATAAAACTCATTTATTTATGATGTATTGTCTTATTAGTATATCTCTGGATTTAAACTACTAATACGTCCAGGGTTTTTTGCATCTATGTTTATGAGAGAGATTAGCTAGTAATTTTCCTTTTGTGTAATATCTTGATAGATTTAATTTCAAGTTTATTCTGGTCTTTCAAAAGGACTTGGGCAATTTTCTCCCATTAATTATGAATTCAATTTATCTCATAGATCTAGGACTGTTCAGAGTTTCTATTTCTTCTTGGGTGTGTTTTGTTAAGTTGCATTTTCCTAGGAATTCAATCGTTTCATCTATTTTTTCAAATTTATTTACATAGAGTTGTTTATGATATACTCATATTAACTTTTCACATATGTGCATTCTATTATGGGTGATTTGTGCATTACACATATTTTTCTTTGTTAGTCTTGCTAGTAGTTTATCAAATTTATTAGTCTTTTCAAATGATCAACACTTTATTTTGTTGATTTTCTCAACTGTGTATTTATGTTGCCTTTTTATAATTTTCTACCATCTATTTTCTTTAAAATTAATTTGATGTTTTCTACTAAATAATTAATATGTCTCCTCTCCCTTGCTTTATTATAAAAGAAATGTAGCTACTGTTTCTCTTTTCCTTTTATAGTCTTTTATTTTTTAGCTTGATCAATGAGTGGTAGACAGAATAAAGAGTGTCCCAAAAATGTCTATGTTCTAATCCTTGGAATCTGTGAATATGTTACCTTGCATGGCAAAAAAAAAAAAAAAAAAAAAAAAAAGGACTTTGAACAAGTGATTATTTGGAGAATTTGAAATGGGAGATTTTCCTGGATTGTCTGTGTGGGCTCAAAGAAATCAAAAGGGTCCAGAGAAGAGAAAAAGGGAGGTAAGAAAGTCAGACAAGGAAATGTGACCATGGAAGCAGAGGGAGAGAATGGAGATTTAAAGATGTTACTTTGTTGGCTCTGAAGATGGAGAAAGGAGCCAAGAGCCAAAGAATGCATGTAGCCTTGAGAGCTGGAAAAGGCAAGAAAGTGTATTCTCCTCAAGGTATATGAAACACATCAAACCTCCAGACATCTTGATTTTAGCCTAATGAGAATAATTTTAGACTTCTGATCTCCAGATTTTAAGATGATAAATTTGTGTTTTTTAAGAGCTAAATTTGTAGGCATTTGTTACAGCAGCACTAGGAAACTAATATTACATATTTGACCATTTTTTGGTTACGGTTTCATTTGAACCTTGCTTTTTCCAGGTAGATTCAATCTTTTCCTCCTCAGCTACATCCTCAGTGGTTTCTTCCAGGTGGGTCAATGGATATTAAGCTTTTATAGCCTTTATATTCCTTAAATGCCTTGACTTCACTCTGACACCTGCCATGTAGCATAAAGGTATAACAAGTGTAAGCACTCTCAAGTCAGGTACTCTAAAGATAACAGTTTAGTGACCTCATATATTTTTTAAATTTTATTTGTTATGTTAATCACCATACATTACATCATTAGTTTTTGATATAGTGTTCCATGATTCATTAGTTGCATATAACACCCAGTGCTCTACAATACATGCCCTCTTTAATACCCATCACCAGGCTAACCCATCCCCCCAACCCCCCTCCCCTCTAGAACCCTCAGTTTGTTTCTCAGAGTCCATAGTCTCTCATGGTTCATCCCCCCCTCTGATTTCCCGCCCTTCATTTTTCCCTTCCTACTATCTTCTTTTTTTTTTTTTACATATAATGTGTTATTTGTTTCAGAGGTACAGATCTGTGATTCATCGGTCTTACACAATTCACAGCGCTCACCATAGCACATACCCTCCTCTATGTCTAGCCACCCCATCCCTCGCACCCCCCACCACTCTAGCAACCCTCAGTTTGTTTCTTGAGATTAAGAATTCCTCATATCAGTGAGATCATATGATAGACCTTACTTATTTTTAATGATGAAAAGCCCATTGTCAATCTAATTGCTCTTACTTTGTGGAAAATCTGCCTTCTTCCCCCTCTCATAGATATTTAAGGCTATTTTCTATTTATTTGTGGATATTAGTGGAGATTTCCCCTTCCCTTTTTAAGGCAGGTCTGTGTATTTTATTTAACATAAAAATACATTTTTTATCTACCCTTCCTTTTTTGTTTGGAAGTGATAAGGAAGATTTTTCCTTATGCTCTCTCACTCATCTGGACCTAGAAGGGCTTTAGAGTTATTTAATGAGAAATGGAATAGCTGTATTAAGACCTCTTGAAATATGACACTTCTAATTAAAACACATCTATTGATTTTAATACATTTGTGCATTTTTTGTATTTTTCAAAAATTTGTTAGTAAGTACTATTTTGTCCTGATCCTATTTTCCCTCTTTATCGCTTTTCCTAAGGCTCTGAATACCTTAATATCCACGTAAAACACAGAATCATGTTTCAGTTTAACCACTCTAATATATTTCTCTAAATTATGTAGATAGAGACAGGGTTCTTATTTTATGCTATAATTGATCATTAAGGAAGAAGATGATGTCATCTTTCAAGGAAGAAAACAGAAAAGGTGGAAGAAAGCAAACAAAATGCTTGTTGTATATGTTAATTAAATTTTCTGAAGTTTTCTATAAAATGTTGATAGTGCATGGATCTTTGCAAGATCATTTTTTATAATTAAGTAATTAAGTAAAAACAATACATAATTAGCAGAACACTCATATATGTGTATATGTGCATGCACGCACATGTGCACACACTCGTCAGCTCTCCCTTTCTTGTGAAATGCCAATTTTCTTTCTTTTTTTATTTTAAACATTTTTTTAAAGATTTTATTTCATTATTTGAGAGAGAGAGAGAACATGAGTGGGGGGAAGGCAAAGGGAGAGGGAGAAGCAGACTCCCCACTGAGCAGGAAGTCCAACACAGGGCTTCAATCCCAGGACCGCAGGGATCATGACCTGAGCGGAAGGCAGATGCTTAACCTACTGAGCCACCCAGGCATCCCAGTGAAATGCCACTTTTCTTGTTAAAAATAAAATAAATGCTTCCTACAACTCAGTAGGAATTCTCATTATTCTCAGGAATAATTTTGTTTTAAAGTTATGAGTGTTGCACTTTTCTCTTTTGAAGAGTGACTAGTTGTATGGCATCAATGCGTGCAGATAGCTTATTGAGAAGAATTCAAAGATATCTTAGGTGAAAATGACAGGAACTGCTCACTATGGCAAATGCAAGCACATTGGGAAGGGAGAAGGTGTTCATCATAAGAACCTCCTCAAAGCCAGGCTGCTTCCTCAGGCCCCTCAGCTATGAACTGAACTCGTAAATGTTCCCCCTTCTCTCTGCCAATCCCAGCACCAAAACCTTCATTCCTGTGCTTGTCAGTGGTTGCCACAGAGGAGGCAATCCGTATTGAACCAAACAAGAAATGACAGAAAAATCCCTTGGCCTATGGAGGGGGAGGGATAGCCCTGAAGGATAAATCCCAGCATCACCACCAATCAGTAAATTCAGAACCCACCTCTTCTCACTTTCCCCTTCAAGGAAATGAAGATAGCAAACAAAACTGCCTCTTGCAATAAGTATGAGGAACCAATGAGAAAACATGCATGCAAATGGGCCAGATGTGAGATGTGGCCTGTAGATATAGCCTGCAGATACAGTATGTAGGGAACTAAGCACTAAATCTAAAGCATAGTCCAAAGCCAAGACGTGCACTGAATGCTATTATTTATAGCCTGTAGAGCAGTGTATAATTGTTCCCTGTAATAACAATATCCCTACAAATGTCTGTGTCACCCTTGCCCAGGGGCCATGCTAATCCTCTCTGTTTTATTCCAATTTTAGAATAGGTGCTACCAAAGTGAGCACACAATATTCTCAATAAGCATAAACACCTAACAGGTTTCCAAGAATTCTTTCCATTTTATGAGTAAGCTTTGATGGAGGGGTTTGGTATATATACTCTAATGTGCAGACAACCAACAGAACTGTGAAAAACAGCCAGGAAACAGAGAGAAACAGCAGAGAGTGTTGGTGTACTAAAGCCTTAGAGTGTCCCTCAGGTCAGGTGGGAGGGAAATAGTGTGTTTTTGTTTCCATTAGACAAGGATTACCTTGTACCAGCACTAATACACAAGCCACTTAGCAAGTTTATTTTCATTCAAACCGTAATAACATTCAGTGCAACATTCTCCAGAAGTTAACAGCTCTCCCAACAAGCAACAGCCTGTAGTTTGTGTGGCACTAATATGTAGCTAAGTAGTTTGGGCTACTCAGACATCTGGCCCAAGGGAAACAGCTGGAAAAGAATAGCTATTAAGCTTTTGTTTGCCTTGAGAGCTATCCCTACCAATGCCAAAGCGTTGTGGGAGACTCAAATACCTCATTGTGGCTCAGACCACTTTTCTAATTGCAGGTGGTGGTGTTATGTCTTCTTTTCCTCATTGTTGGGAAGTAGAATCCTGTCTGGTTTTTCCTATTGGATCGTGTTATTTTGAGTACACTCTATTACATTTAAGCTCACCACATGCATGCAGGCAGAGAAAGTCTTTATAGAAAAACAGTATATCAGGTCTAAAACCAAAGAAGCAGTGTCTTAGACAGTGAGGATATTTGATGAAAGGGAAATTAAATCAAAAATTTTTTTTATTATTTTACCAGAAGTGCAGGGCCACAGAACTGGTATCTGATGAGAGCTAATCAGATATATGTTTGTTCTTTATTACTTGTTTTTCTCATTTTTTAATGTTCACTGAAATTTTGTTTATGGAAGAGAAGGAAGCATGGAGAGCTTGTGTACGTTGTCCAGAAAAACACACTTAGAACATGGCCATTCAGAGGGTAAGAACCCAAGCAGTCCCTGTGGACCTTCCACACAACTCCCTAAATATATCAGATTCTAGGGGTAGCTCAGTTGGTTAAGCATCTGCCTTCAGCTCAGGTCATTATCCCAGAGTCCCCCAAATGGCTTCCTGCTCAGCAGGGAATCTGCTTCTCTCTCTTCCCTTTGCCCCTCCCCCAGCTTGTGCGTGTGCACACACGTGCACACGTGCATTCTCTCTTTCTCTCTCAAATAAATAAAATCTTTAAATATAAATATATCAGATTCTAATTCTTCTCCAGAATTTTTTCAAATCTGATTAAATTTTAAAATGCTCCACATAAACACCATAGTGGTAGTTTTGCTGGAAATGCTAAGTTCCAGATATTTCTGGATACTTTGTGTGTCTCAGTGGTTATTTGTTCAGAAAAAGATATAGATAAATAAATGACACTATCTACCTCAGCATCTTAGGTGTAAGGCTCATATGTGTAACAGTCCTGCTCAGATACCTTTTAAATGGCCAGTAGTAGTAAGAATGCAAAGTGATCCGGGAAAGCATTAGAGCAAGATACTTTGGAGAGGTAGACAAGGACAAAATTATAACACATGGAGACTTAAAGTTTATGACCATTCTTTTCTAAGTAAAAAGGGAAATCCATCACAGTATTTTAAACAGGTGGGTGTTGATAACATGACTTGATTAGTGTTTTAAAACTATGTATGGCTGTGGTCCAAGAAAGGATTCCTGCAGGAAGAAAGGGCAGGAGATGAAGGTATCTTGGATTATGGCAAAGTCTTGAAGAAATAAATCAATAGACTGGATAGTGGATTTGGATTTGGAGGCTACAGAAGTAGACCTATTGGAGGGGATTCTAAGGGTTCTGGCTTGTATAACTGGGTGAATGTTAGTATATCCATTCACCAAGGAACATGGGAAGAAGACCATGTATGAAGGGAAGTCCTTGAGTTCACTTTGGGACAACTTGAAATACATTTGGGACACCCAACTGAGGGTGTCAAGCACTCAACTGCATGAGTGTGTTACACAGCAAAGTAGCCTGGGATGGAGACATGTACTTAGAAATAATTCTTAGTTGAAGCCTCTTGCACAATTAAGATTGCTTAAAGAAAGAAAACCAAAACAGACGAAAGACCAAGACAGAGATGAGTTACTTTATTACATGCTATGCCAAGTAGCATGACTCAACTTGAAAAAGCACTGGTCCCTTGGACTATGTTGTAAATGGACCCCTTGGAGTTCAGTGTGACAACCCTGGATAGAAGTTTGAGGACCCAATAACTAGGAGAGAGAAGAATAAGCTTATCAAGTGAGTGCCTGTAAAGACAAGAGGAAAACATGGGCCATATATGGCAGCGGGAGGAAAGAGAAGAGACTATTTCAAGAAGGGCAACATGAGAAGTTACAACTGTGACTGAGACATCAAGTATGGTGATGATATAAAAAGAAGGACATTGACAAACTTGGCAACACAAAAGTCATGAGCATTCTTAGCAAGAATCATCTCAGTGGAATTACTGAGGTGGAAACCAGATTGGAGTAAGAAAACAGGTGAGCAGAGGTCTGACCACAACTCTAAAATCTCATCGCACTCTGAATTCTCTAGCAGCACTTACCTCACTGCAGTGAACCTATATCCATCTTAGCCTCTCAAATGAAGTGTGAGTTCATTGATATTAGGACCCTATCTGATTCACCTTTGTGTTCCAGTCTCTGTACCAGTCAGAGTGGTCTTCCCAAATCATAAATCATATCAGCTCTGTACTCTTTCTAAAACCCTCCGCTGGTTCCCAGTCTCCTCAGAGCAAATGGCAGAATCCTTCATATGACCCTCAAGACCCTCTATCAGCTATTCCCATTATCTCTCTGGCTTTATCTTCCACTACTTGCTCTTTAGTCATTCACTAAAGGACCATGACCTCCTTACTCATCCACAAAATGCTAAGCATGTTGTTCCCTTCTCACTTACTGTTCCTTCCACCTTGTGTGCTCTTCTCCTAGACTCCCCCATGGTTAATTCCCTAGCCTCTTCCTGGTCTTTATTCAAACATCTTCTTTTCTGAGAGCCCTTCCTTGACATATTTTTTCTCTTTAGTACTTAACACTTTCAAGCACACTCTATAAATTATTTACCCTACCTATTTTGCCTCTTCTCCCTTAGAATATAAGTTCCATGAGGATAGGAACATCACATGAGTTTTCCTGCTGTTTCCTCAGCTCCAAAACAGTATTCTGCACAGAAAAGCACTCAGTAATTATTCATTGAATGAATGAAAATTTCTAGTGCCTAATACAGTGCCCTATACATAATTGACAGATGATAAATTAATGAATAAACTTTTGTATTATGAACAAATTACATTGTTAATTGCTAAGATTGTATTGAATGAAAGGATGCAACTGATTCTTTTAAAAATCTGTTTGCTTGTCATTAGTTTTTGATATTTACTGTAACTCATCAAAATTGCAATATATGGTAAAATTCTTTGCAGCAATTTGAAACTGCAGGGTTTCACTGGCCATCCATATCAATCCTGAGACTAGATTGATAGAATGCTATCCATTCATTTGAATCTAATGCCTTTCCTGGAGCCTCAGAGTAAAGAAAAATGCTATGGTTTTTTTTATTATCATTATTATTTCCCTAATAACAACACTAAAAATATGGATTATACAAGTCTAAAAGTCTTTTGTTTTTAATCCCATTCTAATTATGAGCATGGCTTCACTGAATAGAAAGAATAGATAATGCCATAGTCCAGACTTAGACTAAGAGGGTAGATTAAACAATTGGGTGAAAATGTTTCATGGTATCTTTATGTCCTTTACTGATGTTTATTTCAAATTGAGTCACCTACTGCTCCAAAAATTTCAACGTAACATGGTTTCATATCATCTTTCTCCCCAAAGAAGATAAAGACCAGGTTGTTGAGCCATATCTCAGCTGGATTCATAAATTTATGACCTGTCACCAAGCATAAGTATGTGAAAATTGTCATAATGACAGAGATTAGTCTGTCCAGGGCAGAGGCAAGATCTAGATGCATAACTTCTAAGCAGAATAAACAATTTTCGCTGAGGAACTTGGTGAATGTTTTTAAGAAATATGGTCCACTGGTGATACTGTCACAAGAACAGCTAGCTGTGCTTTTGGGAAAAAAAAAAAAACAAGAACATTTAATGATGACAGGTATGAGGCACAGCAGCCACTATTCCCCTGAGGCCCCGACACTACAGAAGATGTGCACTAAGAGTATATGGCATGGCCGAAGATCATGTAGGTTTCATGTCAAAAGCAAAAAAGAGCGGAAGCCTGGGTGGCTCCGTTGGTTAAGTGTCTGCCTTTAGCTCAGGTCATGGTCCCAGGGTCCTCAGGGATTGAACCCCACATGGGGCTCCCTGCTCAGCGGGAAGCCTGCTTCTCCCTCTCCACTCCCCCTCCCACTCCCCCTGCTTGTGCTCACTCTCTCGCGCTGTGTCTCTGTCAAATAAATAAATAAAATCTTTAAAAAAAAAAAAGGCAAAAAAGAAAAAGTAGTAAATTCCTTCCTCTGGGACATATTTCTACTTCCTTGTCTTTTATCTTATCCAAACTAAGATAACCTTTTTAATTTTTTTATTATTTTTTATTATTTTTTAAAGATTTTATTTATTTATTTGAGAGAGACAGTGAGATAGAGAGAGCATGAGAGGGGGGAGGGTCACAGGGAGAAGCAGACTCCCTGCTGAGCAGGGAGCCCGATGCGGGACTCCATCCCGGGACTTCAGGATCATGACCTGAGCTGAAGGCAGTCGCTTAACCAACTGAGCCACCCAGGTGCCCTAACCTAACTTTTTAAATTCATTAGCATTCGTGATAAATCCCTTTCAGAGCCTTAAGAGGAAGGCAGCAAAAATTGTACTCTGATCCCCAAAACTGTATAAATAAAGCAACTGGGGATTCCTCATCCTCTATCATAACAGAGATAATATCATAAATATCACATTTTATAGATTTTTTTTTAAAGGAAACAGCTGCATGGCCAACTTGGAAATCTCCATGGTGTGCCCACTGCGCTCATGTTTCCCAACACGAATCTCTGGTACATCAGCTCATTCAGGCTGGAGCCAACCCTTAAAGCCCCAGTGTATTTAAAAATATCCTTTTCAGGGTGCCTGGGTGGCTCAGTTGGTTAAGCGACTGCCTTCAGCTCAGGTCATGATCCCAGGGTCCTGGGATTGAGTCCTGCATCGGGCTCCCTGCTCTGCGGGGAGCCTGCTTCTCCCTCTCCCACTCCCCCTGTGTTCCCTCTCTCGCTGTGTCTCTCTCTGTCAAACAAATAAATAAAATCTTTAAAATAAATAAATAAATAAATAAATAAATAAAAAATAAAAATATCCTTTTCAGTAAAATGGCTTAAGGGAAGAGAGGTGCTATGGTGCTGTTATTTGCTTGCTTTAGGGCCCATTCAGTTGTAGAGTGATGTCACTTAGGTGTCTTTATCCATAAGAAACATTTTTCCTGAGGAAAGTCATTTACAAAGGCCTCTGTCTCCTGCTTAACTAGAACGGTTGTTAGTTCCACAGTGGGAGTGCAGCCTGTAGAGTCTGAGGAACATCCCAAAGCTGGTTTGGCCAGTTACTGTGTCACACTGGGCAAATTACTTGAATTCATGGGCTTCAGCATACTCCATATGAAATAGGAATAACTAATAATTTCTACTTTATAAGGTAGTTGTGCCAAGTAGTTGAGTGACTGAGAAGTTCCTGGTTCAACTAATATTTGACAAGGGAGCCAAAGACACTCAAGGTGGAAAAGATAGTTTCTTCAATAAATGGTGCTGGGAAAATTGGATATCCACATGCAAAAAAATAAAACTGGACACCTATCTTATACCACCCATAAAAATGAACTCAAAATGGATTAAAGACTTAAACATAAGACCTGAAACCATAAAACTCTTAGAAGAAAACATAGGAGCAAAATTTCTTAATATCTGTCTTGGCAATTTTTTTGGATATGATACCAAAAACACATGCAAGAAAATAAAAAAAATAATAAGTGGGACTGCATCAAACTCAAAAGCTTCTGTACAGCAAAAGAAACAATCAACAAAATGACAAGGCAATCTATGGATTGGGAGAAAATATTTACAAATCATATATCTGATAAAGGGTTAATATCGAAAGTATAGAAAGAACTCATATAGCTCAATAACAATGAACAATGTGACTTTAAAAACAGGTAGAGGACCTAAATAGACTTTTTTTCCCCTGTGTACTACTGTCTGTTGGTCCATAAGCTCCTAAGGAGCTTCCCAGGTAAAATCTGAAACTGGTCCCCATAGGCAGAGGGCAGGGAGAGGCTGAAGAAAGAGACAGGCCACTCCAGACTGGTAGGTGGCAGTATTAATAAGTAAAGGAACTTATGTACAAAGCTTGTCTTGGGTGGCTGCAGACACTCACGTAGATCTCTACACCCACCTGCCAAATTGTAAAAATTTATATTCAGGCCTTACCTGGGTTCAATCACGTATACCACCTAGATGATCTCAGCACCATATCACTATTTCAAAGCTATATTCTTGGGCAGCTTCTGGTATGGGAGAAGGCAAGTGGTACCCACATTCCAAGCACAGGAGCTTCCGATTACCCAGGTCCAGCTCACAAGTCAACCTGTGGTAATGTCTTCTCAAAGACCTCCCCCAACACTACCTTTTGTGACCTCACATGTATCCCTCCTCACCATTGTGTCCTGAGGGGCCAGCAAGAGGTTTCACTAGCTTGAGGTGGCTCCTTTGGTGGTTATCTGGCTGCGCTGGAGGCAGATGTCAGAAGAAAATCCAGGCTCATGCAAGAGAAACCACAGATTAAGACAGTGATTCCCCAAATCAGTGACAACTTTTTCCACTAAGAGCCCCATGATATGAACCACTGACTTACTAGATCCCTTAAGCCAGGAGTCAGGATCACTGAGGGCACTCACTTATACCCTCATGTGATTTAAAAGATGATACATTAGCAGATCCATCAGGTATGAACACACAATATTTTGTTTGGATAATGGCACAGGTGTTTCCTTCTGAGGCAGTATTAATGTCAAAGTCCATTGTATTTTGGAGGACAGCTTTTCTCATTAGAGATAGTTCAGTGTTCAGTAAGGACAAGCTTTGTTGCTTCGGTGCTAGCTGAGTGAATTTAGTAAGGGCTTTTGTGTATGCTATGATGTCTTTTAGGACAATGGAGGGAACGAAGACAGCAGCTAAATGATTGCATTTGTGGAAAACAGTGTCCACCTGGCCTTGAGGAGGGCGAGGTTGGTGGTTTTAGGAGCTTGACCTGGTTGTACATACAATACATGTTAGCCAGGGGCAGGGGGCAGCACAGTCAGGCATGAGGAGATGGACTGGGGACAGGACCTGCCAGACCAGAACTCCCCCCCACCAACTCCCCTCTTTCAATGGCGCATGTTCCATTCCAGGCATGATGCATTCCAATGGGTCTGGTACATAGCAAGACAACAAGTTCCCTGTGGAGACAGTAGTCTCTCCTGCACTCAGGGATACCAAGTAACTTATCCAGCCCTGAGGGACATCTCATGGCAATTTCCAGTAGATAATTCCTTTCCCAGGTGTGATGGGTCATGGTGTTCCTAGCAACATAGCAGGTGATCCACGGTGAGAGTGGGAGCAATGGCCATTTCCTGTGACTTCCCTACTTTTACTGCGTTAGTTGCCTCAGTAGGGGTCTACGGTCTGGCACATGGGGCTACAGGCCCTCCTGGTTAATTATTCACATGTATTAAAGCCTGGACAGTACTTTAGTCCACCCAGCCAGGATGGTTTTACCTGTTAGTAATTTAACCTGCTATTTTAATATTCTATTGTCCCTTTTCTACCAAACCTGCTGCTTTCAGGTTATAAGGGAGATGGAACCTTTTCTTCAATGTCATGCTGTTTTGCCCAATCTTACACATCATGATCTTTGAAATGTGACCCACCCAATCACAGTCTAGTAGATAAGGGTATCTATACAATGGTATTCAGCTTTTTTAAATCCCGCAATGATGGCAGCCTGGTTTGCAAGGCAATTGGGAAAAGCCTGGATTAGGCCAGATGCAGTTTCCACACGAGCCAAAGCATATTTAGAACCCTCCCTTGAAAAGAAGCGGCCAATAAAATCAATTTGCCAATCCCTTACTGGTTGAGAACGCCAAAGGAAGGCCCCAGACTCCTTCGGCAATTGCCTTGGGCAGTGTTCAAAATACACAGGACATGTGGTCACTGCATTAACCAAGTCACTGTATTTCAAGGGCAACCCAGCATTCTTGGCAATACTCTGTCTCACCTGGGCACTGTGGTGGCCACTGTGTCTATGCACCCAATCTGCTGCAGCTACTAAAGGGTCAGTTGCTAGGGCTCATACCGGAGCTAGGCCATCAGCTACCTAATTGCCAGGGGTTGTCAGTGCCTTAAGAGCCAGGATATGGACAACAGCGAGGACTGCTTTAGTCTTTTACAGATAGACCAAAATATCTTTCCACATATCCTGACCCCACAAGGGCTTATTCAAGATCATGTACCCTTTGACGTCCCATTGTCTGAGCCATAGGGTTCATCCCTTTAAAACAGCCCAACCGTCAGTACAAAGGGTTAACATCCATGACTCATAAGTCATCCATCACCAGCCAGACTACTCTGAGCTCGACCCCTGCTGGATGCTGTTCTGGCTGCAGAGTGAGGGGCTCTGCTCTACCTGGAGGACTGCAATGCTGCTCTCTGGAGGTATATCGGGATTCTGCCCACTTCCAGAGCTGGGGCCAAAATCCTAAGGCATTTTCCCCCTTCTGTTGTTTCTGTCACAGTGTCCGATCCATACCTTCTGAAGTCACAGACACATCGAACTCAAATGGCTTGGGAGATGCCCAGAACTTTAAGCTATTTCACTAAGTCACTCAAAGATGACTTGCTGCTCTAATCCTCAGTCCCACATGGGCCTTTTTTTTTTTTTTAAACCAGGATATAAGGGACAGAGACACTGGGCCAGGTGGGGATTAAAAGTCCTCCCAATCCCCAAAATCTCTACAAAGGCTTGCACTTCTTTCACATTCTTAGGGGTTGGATAGGCTTGCACCTTATCAATCACAACTTCTGGAACAACATGCATTTTACCTAACCAAATGGCTCCCAAACCTTCTGGCGATGCCTGGGCCTTGAACTTTCTGTGGGCTCCTTGCTCATCCTCTCGCTTACAGAGACTCCAGCAAAAATTCAGGATGCCTTTCAGCAGAGGCAAGTCTTCACACGTTAACATCATATCATCAATGTAATGGGCCCATTTTACTAATGTGGGGAGGCAGGAAAGGGACAGGTCTCCAGCTACCATCCCATGGCATACTGTGGGCTATGCAGGTAGCATTGGGGGAGCACTTGAAAGGTTCATTATTGTCCCTCCCACATGAAGGCAAATTGATCTCAGTCATCAGAAACCTGACAAAACCTCTTCCATGAATCTCTTTAGAGATGAAACACTTTTGCTAGATCACTTTTTGCCAAAGCATCAGAGTAAAACAGTAATTGTCTCAAATGACAAAAGACTGAAAAATGGCCATGGATAAGGATCTGATGAGAGTCCTTTAGAATGCAGTTGATGAGGGAATGTAGTTATTTCTGTGACATACAGTTTTTTTTGTTTTTTTTTAGTTTTTTTTATTATGTTATGTTAATCACCATACATTACATCATTAGTTTTTGATGTAGTGTTCCATGATTTATCGTTTGTGCATAACACCCAGTGCTACATGCAGAATGTGCCCACTTTAATACCCATCACCAGGCTAACCCATCTTTCCACACCCCTCTCTTCTAGATCCCTCAGTTTGTCCATAGTCTCTCATGGTTCATCTCCCCCTCCGATTTCCCCCACTTCATTCTTCCCCTCCTGCTATCTTCTTCTTCTTCTTCTCTTGTTTGTTGGGAGATTTTTGATGACTGCTTCAATTTCCTTAGTGGCTATAGGTCTGTTCAGGTTTTCTATTTCTTCCTGGTTCAGTTTTGGAAGTTGATACATCTCTAGGAATGCATCCATTTCTTCCAGATTATCTAATTTGCTGGCTTAGAGTTGCTCACAATATGTTCTTATAATTGTTTGTATTTCTTTGGTGTTGGTTGTGATCTCTCCTCTTTCACTCATGATTTTGTTGATTTGGGTCATTTCTCTTTTTGATAAGTCTGGCCAGGGGTTTATCAATCTTGTTACTTCTTTCAAAGAACTAGCTCCTTGTTTTGTTGATCAGTTCTACTGTTCTTTTAGTTTCTATTTCATTGATTTCTGCTATGATCTTTATGATTTCTCTTCTCCTGCTGGGTTTAGGCTTTATTTGCTGTTCTTTCTCCAGCTCCTTTAGGTGTAGGGTTAGGTTGTGTATTTGAGATCATTCTTGTTTCTTGAGAAAGGCTTGTATTGCTATATACTTTCCTCTTAGGACTGCCTTTGCTGTATCCCAAAGATTTTGAAGAGTTGTGTTTTCATTTTCATTTGTTTCCATGAATTTTTTTAATTCTTCTTTAATTTCCTGGTTGACCTATTCATTCTTTAGTAGGATGCTCTTTAGCCTCCATGTATTTGAGTTCTTTCCAACTTTCCTCTTGTGATTGAGCTCTAGTTTGAAAGCATTGTGGTCTGAAAATAGGCAGGGACTGATCCCAATCTTTAGGTACCAGTTGAGACATGATATGTGTCCTAGGATGTGATTTATTCTGGAGAATGTTCCATGGGCACTAGAGAAGAATGTGAATTCCGTTGCTTTGGGATGGAATGTTCTGAATATGTCTGTGAAGTCCATTTGGTCCAGTGTGTCATTTAAGGTCTTTATTTCCTTGTTGATTTTTTGCTTAGATGATCTGTCCATTTCAGTGAGGGGGTTGTTAAAGTCCCCTACCATTATTGTATTGTTGTCTATGTGTTTCTTTGATTTTGTTATTAATTGGCTTATATAATTGGCTGCTCCCTTGTTAGGGGCATAGATATTTATAATTGTTAGACCTTCTAGTTGGATAGAACCTTTAAGTAGGATATAGTGTCCTTCCTCATCTCTTATTACAGTCTTTGGTTTAAAATCTAATTTGTCTGATATAAGGATTGCCACCCCAGCTTTCTTTTGGTGTCCATTAGCATGATAAATGGTTTTCCACCTCCTCACTTTCAATCTGGGGATGTCTTTGGGTCTAAAATGAGTCTCTTGCAGATGGCATATCGATGGGTCTTGTCTATTTATCCAATCTGATAGCCTGTGTTTTTTGATTGGGGCATTTAGCCCATTTACATTCAGGGTAACTATTGAGAGATATGAATTTAGTGTCATTGTATTGCCTGTAAGGTGACTATTACTGTATATTGTCTGTGTTCCTTTCTGGTCTATGTTACTTTTAGGCTCTCTCTTTGCTTAGAGGACCCCTTTCAATATTTCTTGTAGGGCTGGTTTCGTGACTGCAAATTCTTTTAGTTTTTGTTTGTCCTGGAAGTTTTTTTATCTCTCCTTCAATTTTCAATGACAGCCTAGCTGGATAGAGTATTCTTGGCTGCATATTTTTCTCATTTAGTGCTCTGAACATATCCTGCCAGTCTTTTCTGGCCTGCCAGGTCTCTGTGGATAGGTCTGTTGCCAATCTAATGTTTCTACCATTGTAGGTTACAGATCTCTTCTCCCAAGCTGCTTTCAGGATTTTCTCTTTGTCTCTGAGACTTGTAAGTTTTACTATTAGATGTCAGGGTGTTGACCTATTTTTATTGATTTTGAAACTGGTTCTCTGTGTCTCCTGGATTTTGATGTCTGTTTCATTCCCCATATTAGGGAAGTTCTCTGCTATAATTTGCTCCAATGTACCTTCTGCCCCTCTCCCTCTTTCTTCTTCTTCTGGGATCCCAATTATTCTAATGTTGTTTCTTCTTATGGTATTGCTTATGTCTCGAATTCTGCCCTCGTGATCCAGTAGTTGTTTATCTCTCTTTTTCTCAGCTTCTTTATTTTCCATCATTTGGTCTCCTATATTACTAATTCTCTCTTCTGCCTCATTTATATTAGCAGTTAGAGCCCCCATTTTTTATTGCACCTCATTAATAACCTTTTTGATTTCAACTTGGTTAGATTTTAGTTCTTTTATTTCTCCAGAAAGAGTTTCTCTAATAACTTCCATGTCTTTTTCAAGCTCAGCTAGTATCTTTAAAGTGATGATTCTGAACTCTAGTTCCAACATCGTACTAATGTCCATATTGAGTAGGTCCCTGGCAGTCAGTACTACCTCTTGTTCTTTTTGTTGAGGTGATTTTTTCCATCTTGTCATTTTGTCCAGTGGAGAATAGATGAATGAAAGAACAAAATGCTAACAGGGTAACAACGTTCCCAGAAAATATACTCTAAACAAATCAGAAGAGACCTGAAACAGAGGGACAAGAAAGGGAAAGAAAGAAAAAAGAAAAAGAAAACAATAAAAACAAACAAAAACTGAACAAAACAAAAAAAAAAGAACAGAATATGATCAAATATTTTCAGGCTGGTGCATAGATCAGTGCCACACACTAGATTTTGGTCTGTTTGAAGAAAGTGCCTCCCAAAATTTTAAAGAAAGAAAAACTTATATATGCACAAAAATAAGGGTTGATATGATGAAGGGATGGAATATGACTGTAAAGATGAAAATTATAAAAGATTTTATAAAAGGAATTGATAAGTAAGAAGTTGTTTGAAAAAAGAAAGAAGAGGATTTAAAAAAAAAAAAAGAAAAGAAAAAGGGAGAGAATGTGATCAGGCAGGAGACTAGAACAAAGGCATACCCTAGAGATTTAGGGTACATTTTGATCTGTTAGAAGAAACTGTATCTCAAAATTTTAAAGAGAGAACAACTTATATATATATGCCAAAAATAAGGGTAACTACTATGAAGGGTTAGAATATGACTCTAAAAATGAAAAAAAAATGTTTTTTAAAAAAGGGATTGCTAAGATGTTGGTTGAAAAAAGGGAAAAAGAAAAATTAAAAAAAAAGAAAAAAAGACAGTTAAAAAAAAATTAACTTTGAAAGACTAAAGAATCATGGTAAAAAAGCCATGAATTCTATTTGCAGTATTCCCCTAGCTCTGGAGTTCTGCCATTCTCATTAATCGGTAAACTTGGTCTTGGCTGGCTGTTCTTGCTGATCTTCTGGGGGAGGGGCCTGTCACCGTGGTTTCCAAATGTCTTTGCTGGAGACGGAATTGCCCCGCCCTTGCTCAGTCTGGGCTAAGTTTGCTCGGGTTTGCTCTCTGGAGATTTTGTTCCTTGCAAGCTTTCTGTACAGCTTTGGAGGATGAGAATGAAAATGGCGGCCTCCCCATCTCTGCCCTGGAAGGGCTGAGAACTCGGGGCCCCACTCCTCAGTGAGCCCCCAGAGAAAAGCAGTCAATCACTCCCGTCTCCCCAGTCTCCGGCTGCACTCCGTGCTCACCCGGCCTGTGACCAAGCATTTCTATCTCTGGCACCCGACTCGGTGTGGAGTCTCCAAACCCAGCAGATCCCTGCAGTGTGCTCCCACACCACTCCTCCTGGGAGAGGAAGGGGTGTCTCCCTGGATCTGCCACTTGTTGGGTCCCTGCTGGAGGAGCAGTGGCCCGACTGTGCTGCAGATAACGGTTTATGGCAACCCCGAGCTGAGAGCCCACTCCTCGGCTCCGTCTCTGCAGCCGGCTCCCCCGCTCCGATACCTGGGAGCTCTGCTGCACTCAGGCACCCCCGGTCTTTCTGTGACCCTGAGGATCCTGAGCCCACACTGTCCCAGCGAGGGTTCCACCCCCGCTTAGCCACTGGAGCGACGTCCCTCAGCGGAGCCAACTTCTAAAAGTTCCGATTTTGTGCTCCGCGGCTCTATCACTTGCCAGAAGCGGCCGACGGAGGCCCCCTCCCCCACTGTCTATCCTCCCAAATATCACCTCAGATTCACTTCTCCACATGTCCTACCTTCCAGAAAGTGGCCATTTTTCTGATCAGAGAGTTGTTGCTATTCTTTTCTTCGATCTCCTGTTGAGTTTGTAGGTGTTCAGAATGGTTTGATCCCTATCCACCTGAATTCCTGAGACCAGAAGAAATCCAGGTCCCCTACTCCTCTGCCATCTTGCTCCACCCCTGTGACATACAGTTTTTAATCGACTGATAACACTATGCCAAGGTGCATCAGATTTTTAGAAATTTTCATAGAGCTAAAGAAAGTGCATCACTTCTTATTTGACAATGCTTCCCATGAAATATAACGTATGCTACATAATTGTAAAAACCTTAGCTCTTGGGGCGCCTGGGTGGCTCAGTCATTAAGTGTCTGCCTTCGGCTCAGGTCGTGATCCCAGGGTCCTGGGATCAAGCCCCACTTCGGGCTCCCTGCTCCACGGGAAGCCTGCTTCTTCCTCTCCCATTCCCCCTGCTTGTGTTCCCTCTCTTGCTGTGTCTCTCTCTGTCAAATAAATAAATAAAATCTTAAAAAAAAAAAAACTAGCTCTTTTAGTAGGGAAGGCTCAGTTTTCTTATGTAATCAAATAAATACCTAATAAAGACAAAACAGAGAACTTTTGTTTTTTAGTTAAATTATGTTAAAAGGAAAGAAAAATCTTTGTTTACAATTTCTTATAAGAGCAGGTCGATAATCTAAGAAAACTTTGGCCTTTTAACAGAGAGAAAACCAACTTCTAATTTCCCACCAGTGTGCTTTTGACATTAAAATTCTTTTTTTTCCCTTTTAGCTTACATAAAACCATTCCAATCCTAGCTTGACTACACATAAAAATTCCTTTCTCAATATCCCTCTTCAACAAACCTGCACCTTTCTATATCCATTCAGCTGTTATTTCAAAGCTCTAGCCAAGAATCAGGTCCCCATCCATGTGGCTAAGGCTGTTCACTGATATCCGGGGTCCTATGGAGGCTCTCCTACAGCAGTTTGAATCTGAAAAATCCTCTCCCCTCCTCCTTTTTTTTTTTTCTTCAGTCTCCTCAGGCAATGCCTTTTTGTTTATCTCCTGGGTGTTTGTATTTCAAAGACCTGATAAGATTGACAACTGCAAGGGACAGAGAAAGAATGCAAGTTTTCTCCCAGAAGTTTTTTGGGGGTAATTGCTATTTAAAATGTTCCTTTGTATGAGGGCCCAGAAAGGGCATGTGGCATTTTTTTCTGTTTCCTCGTCAATTACCATAACATCCTCCTCTTCCTTCTTGCCACTTTCCCAGAGATTCTACCTCTTAGCATTCCAATCAGGCTTTGTCCCAAGTACCTGGATCTTAAGGCAGCACTGGGCCTTCCTAGTCTTGCAGAGCAGGGAGCTAAGGCCTCCAGCTTTCTATCCTGCCCTCCCAGCTTGTCTGCCAGCCCCAAAGCCAGCCGAGTTGTGGACACTCAAAGGTCTTTTTCTAACCTGAGCTCTTTTTCCAACTTTCTAACTTGAACTTCAGCTTCTAGTTGGGCATCCATGGCCAGCCCACTGTGCTTCCCTTCTCTGCCACATCACACTCCGTGGGGTTCCTCAAACAAGCCCTAAAGCAGCCAACATTTTAGGGGTGTCCCCATACTCACACTGTAGTCCACAGGCATCTGACATATGGACCACCCCTCCCTACACAGAGGTCACAGACCAACTTCAGATTTCCCCTGTGGATGCCTCCTTCCCAAGGCTATGGAAGTTACTTAAGAGGCTTATAGCAGCCACCCTTCCCCACAAAGAGGTCAGTGGCCAACTCAGGATGTCCCCCCTCAGATGTCTCATTCCCATGGACTAGGTCTTTGGTCTTCTGGCTGGCTCACCAATTTCTGGTTTACAAACTCCAAGGGAGCTTCCCAGGTGTGATCTGCAACTGGCCTCCATGTGCACAGGGCAGGGGAAACCAGAGAAAGAGGCAGCCATTCCAGATTGGTGGCAGCAGGTTTTATAAGCAAAGAAACTTACATACAAGGCTTGTCTTGGGCAGCTGCAAGTTGAGAGGTCTCTGTACCCATCTGCCAAATCTTCAAAGTTTCTATAGAGGTTTTACCTGGGTTCAGACATGTATACTGTGAGTATTCTCAGCACACATCACTATCTCAAAGCTATGTCCTTGGGGCAACCTCTGAGTAGGGAAGGCAAGTGGAACCCATGTCCCAAGGGTAGGGGAGGAGATGAGGAGCCTCCATTTGCTGGGGTCCAGCTCAGGGGTGAACAGGCAGTCACATCGTCTCAATGATCTCCCCCCAACACCATTGGTGAGAATATAAATTGGTACTGCCACGATGGAAAACAGTACAGAGGTTTGTTGAGAAATTAAAAATGCAACTATTATAAGATCCAGCAATCCCACTTCTGAGTATATAACTAAAAGAAATGAAAACAGGACCTCAAAGAGATATTTGCCCTCCTACGTTCATTGCAGCATTATTTACAATAGCCAAGATAGAGAAACAACCTAAGTATCCATCAACAAATAAATGGATAAAGAAGATGTGGTTTATATATACAATGTAATATTATTCAGCCATGAGAAAAAAAAAAAACCATGTGACAACACGTTTGAAACTTGAGGACATTATGCTAAGTGAAATAAGTCAGAGAAAGACACATTCTCTGTGATCTCACTTATATGTGGAATCTAAAAAAGTTAAATAAAGAAAGAATAGAATAGTGGTTGCCAGGAACAGGGAAGTGGAGAAAGTGGGGAGATGGTCAAAGGGTAAAAACTTCTGATTTTAAGATGAATAAGTTCTGGGGATCGAATGCACAACATGGCATTAGCCATGGAGCTATAATTATAACTAATAATACTGTATTACATACTTGCAATACTTGCAAGTTGCTATGAGAGCAGATCTTAAATGTTCTCACCACAAAAAAAGAAATGGTAATTACGTCAAGGGATAAAGGTATTAGCTAATGCTGCAGTGGTAAGGATTTTGCAATGTATAAATGTACCGAGTCAACACATTGTACACCTTAAATTTACACTATACTAAACATCAGCTATTTCTCAATAAAGCTGGAGAAAAATAAATAAAAGAGTGCCTGACACAGAGTTGGAGTACGGTCAGTGGGTGTGGCATTCTCAAGGTCAACCTGCAAACCACAAGATCATGGAATTCTGTCACGTGAATTATCATATCTGTGATGTGACCATCCAGTAATGAAGTGGACTCCACAACTAACTTGTAAAAATTAGAATCCTAGTGCCTAGTGTTAGCAATAGTGTCAGATTATTTGAAAAAAAAAAAAAAAAAGCATAGATGCCAGGCAGTAACAACTCTAAATTAGTTTCCACTTGACTAAAGTTTTTTGATCTCTATTTGTGAGCCAATTCTGAGAAAATGTTAGACTCATAAAGATCCTTTCTTGCATCGCTAGAGATATCTTTTTAATCATTGAAAAATTCATGTGTAGCATCTCTTCTTACAATATGTTATGATATCACACTGTGAAATGTGAATCTAAAGCATCAGGTAATTTGTAATTCAGCTCTGGGCACCTATTGAGGGAGACTTTGGAAGCGGACTGCCTACAATCAGGACATCCAGAATCACAAGTGAAAAACAGCTTGTTGGCATTTGGATTCTTACTCTGAACTATTTTATATTCCTAATACTTTCAGAAATGAATAGAGGATGAAGAGAGGTGTCTATTTTTGTCTCTTCATGCCACCTCTGTCTTGTATTTAAACCTCCAGATTAGGCAAAGACCAAAGTCCCCAAAATGTATAAAACAAGTACAAATATTCATCAGTCATCTATTTACTGGGTACCTACTGTATACAAAGATGTCAAAAACTGGAAATACAATAGTAAATATGAGAAACAGTCTATCTTGAGAGGGGCTTACAGGCTAATGAGAGCTCACAGTTAATTTAAAAGAAATTGACTATGCTCAGGTTATAAATCTCTAGTCTCAAAGTGATGGTTTATTCAAATTATGCCTCGGTATTCCTTTAGCAAACAAGATTCATTCTTACTGGGATGCACAAGTTATACTAATTTAAATATGCCACATTTGTCAGTATGGGATCTGTATACGGCACTTTCACTGACAAATAGTAAACAAGACCAATAAGATGATCTATCGTGCGTCATTTCACTGAGGAATAGAATTGTGATCTTCAGCACAAACTGATCACCTTTCTTACCTGTTGTAATACTCGTTATTATAGTGGTGGAGGAGGTATCTTTGTCATATTTAGAAACTGCTTGTCTCTTTCACCACTTAAAAATGTCAAAGCTGATTTCCCAAAGCCTCATTTTTACCAGTGGCTCTCAAAGAGGGAGTGGTTCCCAGACTAGCAGCACTGGAATCAGCTGGGAACTTGCTGGAAATGGAAACTTGAGGCCCTATTCCAGATCTCTTGGATCAGAACCTCTGGGTATGGGGTCTAGCGATTTGTGTGTTAATAAGCTATGCAGGTGATTCTGAAGCATACGGAAGCTTGAGAACCATAATTTCAATCCAAAGTCATTCCCCTGGAGTTCATTCCAAGACTGTCACTCACATTTCCTAGAGCTACACGGCCCCACAAGGTAGTTAGTAGTGTGGCTATGCTGCTCTTGAAATGTGGTTAATCCAACCTGAGATGTACTATAAGGGTAGAAACTGTCCAAACTTCAAAGATTTCATGAAAAGAAATGTAAAATATTTAAGTAATTTTTTGATTAAGAAACTTTATTTTTTAGAGCAGTTTTGGGTTCTTGGTAAAATTAGAAGGAAGGTACAGAGATTTTTATAGACTTCCTGCTCCCACATAGGCAGAGCTCCACCCACCCCTATTATCAACATCCCCCGCCAGAGTGGTACATTAATTATAATCAATGAATCTACATTAACACATTATTTTCACCCAAAGGCCAGAGTTTACATTAGGGTTAACTTTTGGTGCTGTACATTCTATGGATTTGAACAAATGTAAAATGACATTTATCCACCATGATAGTACCGGACAGAATCATTTTACTGACCTAAAGCCCTCTGTGCTTCACCTATTCACCCTTCCTTCCCCCCAACACCTGAAAACCACTAATATTTTTACTTTCTCCATAGTTTTGCCTTTTTCAGAATGCCATACAGCTGGAATCATACAAAAATGTAGCATTTTCAGATTGGCCTCTTTGACTCAGTAATATGTATTTAAGGTTCCTCAATGTCTTTACATGGCTTCATAGCTCATTCCTTTTCAGCAGCACTGAATATTGTTTCATTGTCTAAATTAGCACAGTTTATTTATCCATTCATCTACTGAAAAATAACTTGGTTGCTTACAAGTTTCAGCAATTAAATATAAAGTTGCTATAAACATTCTTATGTAGGGTTTTGTGTAGACAAAGGTTTCAACCCATTTGGGTACATACCAACGAGTAAGGTTGCTGGGTCCTATGGTAAGAGTATGTTTAGTTTTGTAAGAAACTGCCAAACTGTCTTCCAAAGTAGCTGCATTTTGCATTCAGACCAACAATTTACAAGAGTTTTTTACTCACATCTTCACCAGCACTGGGAATTATCAGTCTTCTGGATTTGGGTCATTCTAATAGGTGTGTAGTGGTATCTCCTTGTTGTTTTAATTTGCAATACCCTAATGACATATAATGTGGAGCATCTTTTCATATGCTTACTTATTATCTGTATATCTTCTTTGGTTGAGAAGTCGTTCAGGTCTGTGGCCTATTTTTAATTGGGTTGTTCATTTTTTTTTTTTATTTCCGAGTTTTAAGAGTTCTTTGTATAATTTGGATAACAGTCTTTTATCAGATGTTTCTTTTACAAATATCTGGCTTATCTATGGCTTGTCTTCTCATTCTCTTAATCAACAATATATTTTTTCATATTGATTACATATCAACATGATTAAGTTTTTGAAATGTTGGATTAAATATAAAACCATATTAAAATTAGTTTTACTTTTTAAATCTTTTCTTAGTGGCTACTAGAAAATTTAGAAGTTCATATGTGGCTTCCATTTTTTTGTCCATATTATGTTTCTATCAGACAGAGCTGTCAGAACAGAACCCCACAAATGCCGAGGAAGAATGTGATATCCCAACATGAAGGACTCCTAAGAGAAAAGTCACAATCTGGCAGGCCCTTTGGCTGAATTCAGCTCATAGACAGGTTGAATTCAACTCATTCAGTGTTTTTACACCTCTTTTTAGAAAAATCTCCCATTTCATTGTGATACATGGTGCAGAAAGCACTAGTGTCAGGAGTTCTGAAATAAATACTATAGTAATGAATTCAATGAATTGTGAAAACCATTGAGAAGAATTTACTTTGATGATTACTATATGTTATTGTAGTCAAGAAAACAATCCTGAAAAAGAAACATTTACCCCAAGTCAATTCTACTCGCAAATGTAAATATTATCACTTATCTAAGATTGAATATCTATTACAGCTGTAGCCTCATACCAGGAATTGGATGTCAAACATTGCCTTCATTTCAAAACTCATATGTTCATACTGTGTTAAAATGACTGTTTAAAGGCACCTGGGTGGCTCAGTCGGTTAAGCATCTGCCTTCAGCTCAGGTCATGATCCTAGGGTCCTGAAATCGAGTCCTGCATCAGGCTCCCTGCTCAGCAGGGAGCCTGTCTCTCCTTCTGCCTGATGCTCTCCCTGCTTGTGCTCCGTGTGTGTGTGTGTGCTCGCTCTCTCTCTCTAGCTCTCACTCTCTTTCAAGTAAATAAATAAATAAATAAAATCTTTAATAAATAAATAAATGAAATGACTGCTTGACCTGTATATGTCGGACGTAACTGTTCACCTCCCCTTCCAGACCCTCTTGGACTCATCTGTTTCTTAGTACCTGAACGTTTTGCTTTGCCTTAGCAGTAATCATGGAGACTCGCTCTCTGTGGACTGGTACCTCTGCCAGGGGACTTGCCTACGTCCGCCCAGAAGCTCTGGTTACTCTAAAGCCTTGTAAATATGAATGAAGAACCACACTCTGGTGCCTGGGACCTGGTTTTCCAGGCAGCTGCCAGGGTAGCCAGGTGACACAGTCCAGAGCTACAGGGAGAAAGAGAGCTCCCCTTGGGTAAATGTTGATCAATGAGAAACAGAACATGGCAAGTATGCACACATACCTGCCCTCTGCCTTCCTTCTCTCCTCCAGCCCGGCAGTCCAGAGAAGTGTCCTGCACATGTCCTTCCACGGCTCACCGTACAGCAGAGGCCAGCATACTGGCCACTCCCTAGCAATGCATCCCTCCTCTGGTGCCTGGTCCTGCAAACATTTGAATCCAAACCCAGGATGGAATGCGAGGTGGGACAGAGAGAGAGGAAGGAGAAAGAGGCTAATGAGCTGACAAAAAGCAGTTAGGGTCATGAATCAGAGGCCTCATTACATCAAGATGATGTGTGGAGTGAGGACAACAAAAGTAAATTTCTTCAGTTAAAAAAAAAAAAGCATGTTTCGTTCAAATGAAAGGATTTTTTTTTTTATTTCCATGCCATACAAGGAAGACTTGTATTCTGTGCAATACAAGGGTTATTTCTGAAATATAGTTAATTTCCTGCAGTTGAACCAAAATACCTCTGTAAGTAACAACTGACTCACTTTTTTACTATATATTTAGAAGTAAAATGAAGATCCCCCAACAGAAAGCTTCTCTGCCTTATTCTTAGGTCATCTCCCGCTAGTTGTGAATGTGACAGAAAAGCTAGCTCATTAGTGCTCTGTAGATGCTTGTGTGGGAAGACTTAGTGTCCCATTTTACTTAGCTGTTTGACATTTTTCTCTCTAATGTGTAATCTACTGAGAGAAGCTAATCCTCAACTCATCCTGCTCAGTGGGAAGTGAAGAAATTGTTAATTATCCCATCATGAATCCACAAGTACTATGAAATTTGGTTTGGGTGTTTTGTATACAGCATTAGTGAACTAACACCCATTCCTCAATGCGGTGATCTAAAAGTAGAATGTCTACCAGATACTTGCCTTATATTTGCACTGGGCGTAAAACTAGGAATATAAAGGAAAATTTCCTTCAAATGTTTCCAAGCAGCTGGGAAACAGTACTGTCACATTTCTATGGGGACAAAGCTAAAGGAAGCTTCTGAGAACAGAACCCCACAAATGCCGAGGAAGAATGTGATATCCCAACATGAAGGACTCCTAAGAGAAAAGTCACAATCTGGCAGGCCCTTTGGCTGAATTCAGCTCATAGACAGGTTGAATTCAACTCATTCAGTGTTTTTATAACATGAGCTAGTCGCCAAAATTTAAAAATTGGCAGGCTGCACATACAAATGCAAACCACATTTCTGACTTCCTTTGAAAAACAGGTCAATCTAGCATACTGGGGCTATGTTCCATGGGGCTTCTGTTGGATGGAGCAGGGAGAGCATGCTCTCTCCACTCCATCTCTGTTCCCTTCCCCAAAACCCCTGCCCTCATTCATTTTACCAACTTGCCACCTGTTTGTGTTCTCAGTTAAGAATTTCCCTACATTTGGGGGCCTGGGTGGTTCAGTCCATTAAGGATCTGCTTTTGGCCCAGGTCATGATCCCAGAGTCCCGGGATCAAGCCCCAAGGGGGGCGGGAAGGGTGTCCCTGCTCAGAGGGGAGTCTACTTCTCCCTCTGCCTTTCTCCCTGCTCTTGTGTTCTCTCTCTCAAATAAATAAGTAAAATCTTTAAACAAACAAACAAACAAACAAAAAACCTCTCTACATTTCAATTGCATCTGACATGATAGTCAGATCTTTCCCATTGGGGCATTCTGGGACAGTGGTTCCCAAATTTGAGCACATACCAGAATCACCTACAGAGCTTTAAACACTGCTCTGCTTAGGCCACACCCCTTAGTCACCAAACCAACTCTGGGTGGAAGCGGGTGTAGCATTCCGCATAAGTGTTTTTCAGAGTTCTCCAAGTTATTTCAATACACAGCTAGCTTTGAGCACCATTGTACCTGAAAACTTTTCAAACTCCTGAAGCATTCTTCCACAGAATTCAGACAACTTGGTGCCGCCTCACCAGGAGCAATAAGATGGCAGACGGGATGGCAGACAGAGGCACAGGGGAGAGAGAAATTGGTTAGGTCAGGAGTTTGTATGCTGGTTGCACATTAGAATACCACAGGGAGCTTTGGAAAAAAAACCTGTTGTCCTGGCACCATGGCCAGATATTCTGATTTGAATGATCTGGCTTAGTACTCATTCATCTCATCAGTATTTTTTTTTTTTTTAAGCCTCTGAGTTTTTCTAAGAAAAAGCTACGGGTGAAGACCCTGGTTTAGAGCATTTACTACAATGTAGGATACTTACCTGGGTAGGAGTTCTTAACTAACCTAAAAACCAGAAGCAAACAGACAACTGGATATCATTGAACAAACCAGCCTTTCAATGGATCTCATTTCCTTCCCATGTGTAGATCTGACCTTCAGGTTTCTGTAGCCTTTTAATTCCCATGAAAAATTGTCATGTCTCCAAAATTAGAGGGTAAGTTTCTAATTGGCAGAGTCTACAGCATAATTTCATTTTTAACATATATTTTAAATGCCTACCAGCTGCTTGTTTCTATCTTCCTTCTTGCTCTGGCTCAAGAACCTCCTATGGAATCTGGCACCTGGTAGACTCCCAGTAAATGTTCGCTGAATTTAGAAAAGAGCTAGAGAGTTTTCATAAATTCTAACATCTGCCTCTAAGTTTTCTCTTTCTTCATCCTTAATTATAAAACAAATACCACAACAAGTTCCTTTTTTCTTAAGATAATTTCCTCAAAGTTTAAAATGTGGACTTACCTCAGAAAGTTATTTACTAATTTAAACTCTTCTTTGGGTAACCCTTTCCATTATTCAACAATGCAGCATCCATTTCACCAGCTCATAATTTCTTCTTTTTTATATTGATGTCTGAATTTCTGGTTCTCATTGGAGTGGGGTTAAAGCTATCACCAGAAAACTTGAAGCAGCATGGACCAGATGAGGAATAAATATGCTGTCCATTGTTGGGGAAAACAAAAGTTATATTGACGAAAGCAGAAAAAAATATATACATAATCAAAAGGAAGCAGCAAAGATACAAGCAGGAGAATACAAACATAAAGGCCAAGATGAGGACAAAATCTCATAAAAGGAATAGAATCAGAAGAAATGTTCAGAAGAGAGATAAAAAGTAGTGTGTTCCTGGTGACAGATACGGAAACTTCCTTAAGCCCTAAGGACATGGACAAATGTATTGTTAATCATCATCCAAGGTTGGACTTCCCTATTCCATAAAATTCCCTCAAATTGAACTTCTTCAGGTCCTAGACTATATCATTTGGAAATGATATTCTAACTCATGTGTGTGACTTTTGTCTCAGATTGAAGAAAGCAACACTTCTCAAGCATCCTGCAGAGTGCCGACCACAGTGGCAACTACATATAGTTGTCTTTCTCCAATTCATTTGTGGATTGGGTTCTGAGGCAGACTGTATTTTCTACAGATAGCTCAAATATCTGCCGTTCTTGTTAAACCTTTCCATTCCCTTATTGAGAAATGGAGTTGACTTCTACTTTCCTTGAGTCTGGGCAGATTTGTGACTTGTTTGTAAGCAGTAGAATGTGCTGGATGTGATTCTATGATTCTTGAGGCAAGGAATAAAAGGTGATATAGCTTCCACTTTCTTCCCTAAGACACACTTGCCTTTGGAGCCCTTGAGATACCACATAAAAAATACAACTCCCATGAGGCCATCATGCTCAAACTAGTTAACATAGAAAGAACACCTGGAAAAAAATTACATAAAGAGAGAAAGATGGGGGCGCCTGGGTGGCTCATTCCGTTAAGCATCTGCCTTGGGCTCTGGTCATGGTCCCGGAGTCATGGGATCGAGCCCCACATCAGGCTCCCTGCTCAGCGGGGAGTTTGCTTCTCCCTCTCCCTCTGCCCCTGCCCTGCTCGTGTTCTCTCTGTCTCTCAAATAAATAAATAAAATCTTAAAAAGCGAGAGAGAGAGACAAAGATGCACAGCCAGCCCTGCTGTTCCAGCTCTAGCCACCTTCTGACTACAATTGACTGAGATTCTTAGCCATATTTACCACCCATGTCTTTCCAGAATTATTTACCAATAGAATTGTGGGAGTTATAATAACAAAATCATAGCTGTTGTCTTAAGCTACAAAGTTATAGAGTAATTTTTTTATTTAGCAATATAAGAAACCCATTTCTATCACAAGGCTCATACTTTGGATATGGAAGTTCCTCTTTAATCAGTGGTGTGCCTGTAAACAACCAGCTCTCAGGGTGGGTGTGGGGGGGGAGCCCTAATTTGTAGCACTTGCTGATTACCTTGTAATTTCAAGCTACCAGCAGAAAGATCACTGAAAGTAGGGTTGGAAAGAGTTACACAGTGGCTCATCATTATGGTTTTTCTACCATATGGACACAATAGGTGTAAAGAGCCTCAAGAGCATAGGTAGTATAGTCAACTGTACAAAATAACTTGGAAGGGTGAATCTTAAGTTTATCTTTGTTTTTAATACATGTAATTTTAAATATATACAATTTAATGTTTGATGATGGTCGTGTCCAACAAGGAGCTTACAGAATTCCTGAGAAGTTAACCATTGGCTCCAGCACACGGCTGTACTTGACCTTCTCTATCACCCCCTTCCTCAGCCCTGCTGTAAGCGCCAGTGCTTAGGGAAACATTTCAAGATCGGA
Source organism: Neomonachus schauinslandi (assembly GCF_002201575.2). NCBI lineage: Eukaryota > Metazoa > Chordata > Mammalia > Carnivora > Phocidae > Neomonachus > Neomonachus schauinslandi. The sequence goes on from NC_058405.1 coordinate 89,500,992, forward strand.
TAAGATCTCTTTGGTGTAGACTCTGTCTCCCACCCAGCATCTATCCCGTTCACCCTCCCAGCTTGGCCCAGTGACTTCCATTGTTTCACTGACCTTCAACAATCTGATGATTCATAATCGTCGAAGTCAAAATCCATTTCCCAAATCAATTTATTAGGACTTATTATGAGTATGCCCCACATGTACCTCATATTCAATTTACAAAGGGTTGAAGTCATTATCTTTCTCACCACCCCTTTCCCAGCTTCTTTATCTAGTTTAATAGCATCATGAAACCCCTGGTCCCTGAGTATACTTGAATTCCACCCTCTCCATGTCCAGGCATCAGAAAATCCTGTTATTCCATGGTCTTCAGGTTTCGCAATTGTGTTTACTTCTCTCCACTTCAGATGTGACTATCACAGTCCAGTATTGATGCTTTCTTGACAGATCATTGTAACAGCCTCCCAACCTCTGGTCTTCTACTAATCCTTTCTTCACTCTGACCTCAGGGTTCCTTTCCCGACCGTGCTGTGTTTCTTTCTTTTTTTTTTTTTTTTTAAGATTGTATTTATTTATTTGAGAGAGAGAGAGTGCACTCCCAGAGGGAGAGTGACAGGGAGAAGCAGACTTCCCACTGAGCAGAGAGCCCGATGTGAGACCCGATCCCTGGACTCTGGGATCATGATCTGAGCCAAAGGGAGACACTTAACAAACTGAGCCACCCAGGTGTCCCCGTGCTGTGTTTCTGTAGGTTGCTCCCATTTTTCCAAGATTGTGAGGAATAGTAGAGCATGTCACAAGTACTCCCACTCCATAATTTCATTGTCCAGTGGAAACAAACAGAGGAGGCCCCCTGGGGCACACATAGGGTTTATATATACATCTTTATATACACAGTGTCTTAACTCAGATTATAAATTTAGTCTGAATTTTCCTTTTGATCTGTACTTACCCTACTTGTGGAATTCCACTACAGTTCAAGTAATTTAAATTGTTCATAATTCATTTCAGATATATTTCTCCTTTGTATCTGTATTCTCTAGCAAACCCAGCCAATGGAAATTGAAATCTATATGAGAGATATTTGCTATTGTCTGCAGATTAGTCTTAATTTTTCTCCCTGATTACACCATGAGATAGAGCTATAGAAATACAATTATGGGCACCCGATTTAATTCTTGAGAAAAGATTCCCTTGGGAGTTGTGTCACTTTGATCAACCTTAATTTATAACAACAGAACCATCTGGGTCTGATTTCTGTGGACACCAAATTAAAAAGAAAATCAGTTAGTTTACCCACACTTCACCTCTGAGCTGTATCATTTCATTCAAGTGACAGTAGCTGCGTAAGCAAAAATATATTGGATTTTTTTATTAACCCTAATTCATATACTCAGTATTTGAATCTTAATCCTAAAGTACTTAGGTTCAGCATGAGTTGCTAAAATGAATAAAATTCATTGGATCATAAAAGAAGATAGAAAAGTTAAATGATCTGAAATACATTTTATATGAGACTCTCATTTTTCAATAAAGCTTCAGAAAACATGCCTGTGTTCTACAAGAAGGGATATATTACAGTCACATTGGAGGTTTCAATAACTTCTGATGTTCACAATGGATTATTTAGTTGCTTATAACTGAAGGAAAATGTTTTCCATCAAAATCTGCTGAATTACGTTTTCTGGGGATATTTTTCCAATACAGTCCTCTACAGGGGCGAGGGGGAGCTTTAGAAAACAATCTATCTTAGAAAGAATAACAGATTTTTACTGAGAGATCTTTGTGTTCTTCTTTCCCATATAGAGAGTTTTTCAGTTCTTTAAAATCTGGCTCAATATAGACACCTACACACAAGAGTTGTTTTCGTCTTCATGGTGCCTGCCTCCTGAATGCTATTTTGTACTTGTCAGCCACGTCCCCGTGTTGTCAGCCTCCCATTTGTCAAAGGCACAAATGCCACTTGCAAGGCTTTACCACTTCACCTAAAAAGAAAAGATAGCATTTCCACACAACTGTCATGGGATTTCTTGTTACGCCACTTTGTTTTGATTACTTCCCATACAGAATGGGATGGATCCTGAGCCTCAGCTAGAAAATAAATTGCAATGAACTAGTATAGAGTATTACTTAGCTCTTCATTGTGTGCTGCTTTACCAAGAGCATTTATGCATTTATTCACTACCCCTCCATGTCTTCATGAAGTATTTATTTTAATAGTGGTTGAAATTTATTGAAGACTTAGTCTGTGCCAGACCCTGTGCTCAGCATTTCATATATTATCCCATCCCTCTACAACCTTAGAAGACATAGGTACTATTAATATGCCCATTTTGCAGAGGTTAAAATTCTTTTCATGTGAGGCAAGATTTCCTTCTCTGCACTTCCCACCATTAGCTTTTAGAAAGAAATGTTCAGTCCTAAAACTGGTAGAGGAGGTGATTTCCAACTTATGCAGACAGTTGCAGATTTAGCAAATAAAAATATAGTTTGCCCATTTCAATATAAACTTTTTTTGGTATAAGTATGCCACGTGCAATATTTGGGACATACTTACGTTAAAAATTATTCATTGTTAATTTAAAATGCAGCATTAAATAAGCATTCTGTATTTTATCTGGAAACACTATTTATAAAGCTAGTTCAGGCTTCTAAAATTGGATCCCATATATCTTACCTAAGCAAGGCTTATCCAAACTCCTGCAGGTACAAAGCCATTTTCCATACTGTGATCTTAGCTTTGATTCCAGAAACCCTGCAGAGCATGTAGGGTGATTCATGTGTCCCCATTGGACCTAACCTACTATGCCCTGTGGGTCCCCAGCTAACTAGACCTAGATCCCTCCTGTCGGCAGGGGGAGAGATCTTTGCTTCTAGGTCTGTCTTCCCACGGTGTCATGTATCTGCCGTGTTGTCTGCAGTTTGGGTTCCTGACTCTGATGTCCCCTCCTGCTGTCCTTGGAGAACTCTGTGCTTCTCCTGGCCTGACTGGTGGCAGGCTGTGCTTGCCCCAAGCCTGTCCCAAGGTTCCACATTGGAGCCCGGGGGTCTATAAGGCACCATTCTCATCATTTCCTCAAAACTCTTAGGAAAAATGTATCTTTTCCATACTGTACAGGAAGTCTGAACACTGAAGAACTTACAGGACCAGGGTGAAGGGACCATGACAGATTCAATAAGATCAAAATAGGGGACAAAGGGGACAAAAGTGAGAAGGATTGAGAAGGTCCAACTTCAGCACAGGTGGATGTTTGCAGTATTTACTACCTGACAGATGAGAAGAATATTACTGCCCTCCAGTTGGTCCCTCTCTGGATATAAATGTCTTGAAAAACTCTGAGATACATTCTTATTGTTGGTGGGGCCAGGGGAATGGCCAAGCAAGCAAGGCACTTGGACACATTTAAGGAGACTCTCGCTCCTAGAGTTCCATCCTTCATTAAATGACCCTGAAATGAACCACCTCCTTAAAGGTTGTGCCCTAGGCACCTCACATGCCTCCCCGAAGCCTCAGCCCTGGTGGTTGGACTTTCTTCTGCCCCACCAACATGTTGACTTTCTAAGATTCCCTCTGAATCTTCACCATGTAAAATGAGCATGCATTGAAATTTATTTAATTTCTAAAATGAGTTTTAGGTTAATTTTTTAAAAAAGCAATACCTCATTTATCAATTAATAAAATGCAGTTGCATGACCTTACAGCTCCTAACTGCCAACACTGATCCCTCACGTGGTATTCACTTATTCTTTCCAAATAAAATAAATCAGATATAGTATGATAGAATAATAAATCACAGTGTACAGGAGCGTGGATTAGAAAGAACAGAGAGGTGGATTCCAATGCCAGCTCTATCACCTAATGTGGGATTCTGCATGGATGGAATCATCTCTGTGAGATGATTTTTTTTATGTGTGAAATGATTAGACACCCATTGAAAAGGGATGTGGTAAAGATTTTTAAGAGTACTGATTTATAATTGACTGAGGACTAGTGAGTTCTTCAGAGACAGTCGTTGTCTTACCTCCTCTGTCTGGGCAATAATTTCTTCTTGAATTCAGGTTAATTAACTTTAATTTCTTATATGAAGGAGATAGTACACAAAGTCTTTTCTCCTGCCCCATCTGTCTTTGTAGAGGAGAAAGAAGCCTAAACTTGAAAGTAAGAATCTCGGGTTTGAGCTGAAATTGACCAAATAGTATCATGGGTGGAATAATTTCACCATTTAGCTTCATCGTCTGTGCAAAAATGTGAGTCTAGGAGACCCTTTTCTTCACAAATATCTTCTTAATTGTCCTGTAGTCAAAACTGCTGATGAAAACTGTTCAGATGTCATGACAGTAACATTTGTAAAATGACTTTGGCCACATCCATCACATGAATTTTTGAGCATCTTTGTTTTTGAAATAGATTGTGTGCTGCAACAATTTGTGATCATTAGCAAAAAAAAAAAAAAAATCCAAGCACTGACCAATCAAGATCAACCTAGAACACCCAAGTCATCAAGGTGGATTTAAATTCTTAAAAAAAATGTGATAAATGGCTATTTTTAAGTCTTTAAGACCTTGTTATGCCACAGTAGCTTACTGATACGCTGTCCTCTAAATCCTTGTCCATCTCCTACTGATTCTCAGATTTCCCTAATTCTCCTGGTCCAAAATCATTTCTCCTTCCTCTGGATGTCTATGGAACACAGAATTTTCACCACAAGTTGGCAATCAATGCTTGGAGTACCTGCATATATTTTTATATCCCTAATCTGGTAGTAATTGCCTTGTTGAAAGAATCTAATGCCTCCTTACACTCACAGATCCTTATACAACGCAAAGAATATGTAAGTATTTCTTTCTTTGATTAATACACTTTATTTTGTTGTTCAAACCCCATCTGATTTTTTTTTTTTAGAAAAAAAAAGGGGTGGCATTGTATTTGCTCTATAGCACCAGCTCTAAACAATTCTGATTTAATTAAATTAGGGTGAGGCCTGGGCATTGGTATCTCTTAAGTTTCTCAAGAGATTATAATGTATATCTAGGATTAAGAACTGCTGCTTTCAGCTCGGCTCTGAATGGATTAAATCCTTAGGAGACTTTCTTTTAAAGGAGTTTATTCTGCCATGTTCACTTACTCCAGGTAGAAATCACTGAATGCCCCTTATAATCTGCTCAGGTTTTTGGCTTATTGATATCCTCCTGCTCCAGCTATTTTCCCATCTATTCCTGTTTCTGAGCAGAGCCACATGAACCCTTGCTTCTTTTTATACTTTAAATACAAACAAATCCTTTAAAACCAAATTGATTCAGCTGGGGGAAAAAAAATAGCACCAAGTGGAATGTTGGTATTTTTATAACTTCTATGTGAACAATCCATTTTAAATGATTAATTCCATTACACTGCAATTTACATCTAGTGCCCGCTAATGAAATAAATTAGTTTCAACATCAATTCAACCCGCTTCCCTTTCTCACATGTTCTCATTAGCTTCATCCTGAATGTTTTTCTACAATTTCTCTGCCACATTAGCTGCACCATTGCTGGACTGTTGTTATTGATTACTGAGAAGTCCACTGCAGGTAGGAGGAATAGGCAGGGAGCTGGTTACCGTGGTCACTTTATAGGGAAGGTGGGAAAAAGTCATCGACAAGATATTTATTCTTTTTTAAAAAAATAATAATATTTTTATTTTTTTAAATATTTTATTTTTAAGTAATCTCTACACCCAACGTGGGGCTCAAACTCATGACCCCAAGATCAAGAGTTACATGCTCTAGCAACTGAGCCAGCCCGGCTCCCCAAAGTATTTTTTCTGTTGTCTACTTTCTAGAGGAAATGGTGTATTTCTGCCCCCACACATGTTGAAAAGCCCTGATAGGTAAACAGGTTCAAAAAACATTCTCAGGGATGTAGCACAGAGGACTTGATTTATTATATTAAATACTAATGTTACATATGTTGCAATACATTTCTGTACTTATAGTGCTTTCTCATCCCTTACCTTGAACCTTCATGGAAATCTTAGAAAATCAGAAATACAGATATTTAACCACATTTTATTAACAAAGAAACTATAAGTCAGAGAGCTTCTGCAAGTGACCTCAGACTCTTTAGTGGCAGAGTTGGGACCAAACTTTCTTTTTCCTGATTAGCCTTCAAAACCAAGAATCAGAAACCAAGAATGACATGTTTGGAGAATCTGAGAATATGTAGGTTGCATAGTAGGGAGAGATGATTCCACGTAGAGAGAAGCTGTATCATCCATACTCTTAAACACTGGAATGGCAAACATGACTATAAATGTTCCACTGAATAGACCACAGTATCAGGAATGCCAACATGCAAGGAAGGAACCTATTTACCTGACAGTATTATTGAATAAATAAGCCATTTTCTCTCATGAAGACATCATTTAAAACCAACTGCCTCAGATGCAGCACATCCTATTAAACCAATGTGTCTATAAATTTAGGTAATGAGTCCCCCAGTAAAGGTCTAAGAGACTGTGGCATAGCATGGATACGTGTTGCTGGTTAGATGATGAGTAGATTCAAAGACTCTGGGAGAGCAGAGTCAGAGGAGCATTGAATAAGGTCCCTAGAGTTGGTATTCCTAGAAGCAGGATGGAAAGATGATGCACCAGCCAGTACCCCAGGACTTCAATGAGAGAATGAGGCCAATGTTTTCTATTCCATTATTTTGTGGAGGATTATATGTCAACAGCATGGAATAGTGTAAAGAATATTGACTTTGCCATCAGGCAAAATCCCTTTCATCATTATATTAGCTGAGTGACATTGAAAAGTTGTTTAATATTTCTGAGCCCCTCGGTTGTCATTTCAAAAAAATATATAACCAGGGGCGCCTGGGTAGGCTCAGTTGCTTAAGCCTCCAACTCCTGATTTCAGCTCAGGTCATGATCTCAGGGTTGTGAGATCTCTGGGTCGGGCTCTCACTGAGCATGAGCCTGCTTCAGATTCTCTCTCTCCCTCTCCTCTGCCCCTCTTCCTGCTGGCATGTGTGCTCTATAAATAAATAAATAAATAAATAAATAAATAAATAAATAAATAAATAAAATATAACCAATGATGAAATAACCTAAGACATTAAAAAATTCCTTTAGAATATAATATAATGAACGGTCAAAAATAAAAATCTTTGCCCCATTTCCTTCCTCTTCATCTCTTTCCCCTAATAACCATTACAATCCCCAAGTCCTCTAAGTTTTAAAACATTTATCTTTGTGGCATGGTTAAAAGTTCAGAAGATGAAGTCATATACAAGTGGACAAATCTTGCCTACTTACAACTGTAATTTTTTTTTTAAGATTTTTTTATTTTTGACAGAGAGAGAGTGTGTACAAGCAGGGGAAGAAGCAGGCAGAGGGAGAGGGAGAAGCAGGTTCCCTGCTGAGGAGGGAGCCCAATGCGGGGCTCGATCCCAGGACCCTGGGATCACGACCAGAGCTAAAGGCAGACGCTTAAATGTCTGAGCCACCCAGGCCCCCCACAATTGTAATCTTGAGCAAGGAATTTAATCACACCTTCTTTCAGGACTTTCTGAATTCCTCATTTATAAAACAGTACCTATTTCTTAGGGTTGCAGCAAAGAGGAAGTATAGGAAAAGTCTCGGTGTGTGGCTTATATCAAGTGCTCAGCAAACTCTCCTGTCGCCGGCATTATTATGTAGTATTATATGTTCTTGTCACCACCCGTGGGCTCCCTGTGTTTGGTTAAGGCCCCTTTCCTGAGGCAGAGAGCCTTTGTCTCTGCTAGCATCTGTCATCCTCCAATCCCCCCAAGTAGGACACACTGGCCTCCTACTGACTGAAGCACCACCATATCCTCCCACTGAGCATCCTCACTCCAGGCAAGCCCAGCCAGGTGCTTTTAGACTCCTTGAATAGATCTCCAGGTGATGGTCACCCTCATAGCGGTTTACAAAATGAAGTTACATACTTCACCTTTCACTGGTCTCATGTGTAAAATGAACTGGCTCATTTCAGGTCTCAAAGTATGGTGATGGTCATGTTTAAAGGGAAAATAGGGGCGCCTGGGTGGCTCAGTCGTTCAGCGTCTGCCTTCGGCTCAGGTCATGATCCCAGGGTCCTGGGATCGAGCCCCGCATCAGGCTCCCTGCTCGGCGGGAAGCCTGCTTCTCCCTCTCCCACTCCCCCTGCTTGTGTTCCCTCTCTAGCTGTCTCTCTCTCTCTGTCAAATAAATAAATAAAATCTTTTAAAAAAATAAATAAAAATAAAGGGAAAATAATTTGATTTGAAATGCAATGTCAATATTTTTCTCTTGCACATATTCTTAACTGGAACATCTGTCTACTTAAATATTGGTGATCTATATAGAATCAGCATGTAAAACCTGTTCAAAGTTATATAATACATTAGATCAGTTTTATTTTAGAGATGATTAAGACAAAAAGACATATGTAGCTATCCAATTTCTTGAAGCTAAGCTGATTTTGAGGAGTCTGGCAAAATCAAAGATAGTAGGTATCGTTGCTAACATTAAAATAGTATATCACCCCGTTGGGTACAATGGTGTTGTTTTTTAAATTGTCTCACCCTTGAATTTTGTTCTGGTTTCAAGCATCCTTCAGCACATTTTCAATACTCATTCACAGTATCCTAAATCACAGAAAATCCCTGTCTTGCATCAATTTTAAAATGTACTTGATTTTTGAGCTTTTTCCTAGATTCCTAGCAGAACTGAGATTTAGTGATTGAATTAGAAGAGAGAGTAGACGATTTGTGGCCTGATTCACATCTCTGCTTCTTTCCTTGTTAGCTCTTTGACCTTGGGTAGCATCGCTGAAACCCCCTGAGCCACACATCTCTCAAAATGCTGGCTCTGAAGTTTGGCTAACACAGCACATGGGGCCCTTAGAAAACATAAGAGAGAGAAGACAATAATATATTTTTGTTTGCGGGTGGGGAGGGATTCTAGGTCCTCAGCCTCTTTTCTCAGTATTCAGCAATAGCCCTCCCCCCAAAAATGGTGATTTGTCACAAAACAATACTACACAAGTTAATTAGTTTTCTTTCCATTCAGCTGGAATTATAGGTATAAAGGTGTTCACACTGGTTTTTCATTAAAACCCAAAGTTCAGGATTGATAGTCATATGTGCTTTTGATAAATAAAGTTAATTTTGGCATTTGGCAGCTGTCAAGATGCTTAAATCCTGAAAGTCCTAGAGGGGGCATAATAAAAAAGGAACTTTGGTGCTAAAATGGAAACTACTGACTCACATCTAAGGCTTGAACATTTAGAATTTGTGGACACATAATACTACCTAATAATTTAAATTTCGTTTCTCAATTATATCTCATTCTTCTTTTCCATAGAGGACCAATAAGTGGTTTCTAGGAGCTACCTCTACCCACTTCACAGTGACAATACTGCTAAATGCTATTTTCTCTTCTCTGTTTCAAAGCTCTCAGACACACATTCTCACACTGAATTCTCAACACAGTTGATGGTTCATAGGCAGGAATTGAGACAGGGTGAGGAAACGGAGACACAGGAAGGGGAAGAGAATTTCATGAGATCAGAGAATGAGTGATGGGTTCGGGACTAAAGCTAGAGTGTTGATTTGGCCAAAGGCGGTTCCAATTAACACATGCTGAGCCAGCATAATTATGAAATAATCCTCCTCATCTTCAAAAGGAATCGGACTGATTCCGTGATCACCTGAGCTGGAAAACACATCCCCTGGGTCTCCATCTCATGCCCCTTCCACTGTACCCAGCTGGATTTAGATACACCTACTCCTTCAAGAAATTAACATCCAATCTCAGCCAGGACCATCTTTGCTATGGTAGAGCAGAGAGGAAATAACCCAGAGCGGGTAGGAAATGGAGTCATTACCACCTTGGAACTTACAAAGTTTCTGTTTCTGTTTCAAATTACTATCAAGAGTATTAATTTTTCAGACATCATGCTGAATGATGTCCTGAAGTTTGTTTTATTTTTTTATCAGTATTTCTCCCTAAAGCCGCAGTCTAGAAAAGTCTAAATCATTACTGTAATTACATAAAAAGATAAACCAGCATTAATTTGTACTCACTGGACAGTTTAAGGGTTCAATGGAATTCCATTAAGTTTGATTTCATTATTAATAAATATCAAATGTTTTTATCAAGTATTCAAAGAGTTTCATTTCAGCTTTGTGTTCCCTTTAACATTTGAATTTAAATTTAAACCATCTGTTCCTCATGAGCACAACACATCATGCTTATCGGTCCAGGCTGAAGGTTGCAAGTTGCATATGAGATCAGTCTGGGTCTTATTAGCATCGGGCTCATAAATGTACATAGCCAACAGCTCATGGAGTGAAACAGAGCCCAGCAAACCAGTCTTCAGTTGGGTTAGCAAAATGAAGTACAACTCAATATAAAACCTCTTACATGTAGATAGCTCTTCATGTTTTCTGCATTTGTTTGTCATCTAACATCTTTGGAAAAGAAACAGGCCAGGTGCTACCAAAGTCTTCAGATAGAGAAATCAGCATCGAGGTCTCAGCAAGGTCAGCCAAAGACCACATAAAGAGTCAGTTGAGGGATGCTCCACACGTGAGGGTATGGACGCACCCAGGGGTGCTAACAACAGAGGTTCCTTCACTCTTTTCCTCATTTTTTCCCTTTTTTCTTTTTCTTTTATATTTTAAAGATTTTATTTTTAAGTAAACTCTACACCCAATATGGGGCTCAAACTCACAACCTCGAGATCAAGACTTCAATGTTCCACTGACTGAGGCAGCCAGGAGCCTCAAGAGATTTTCTCTTCTTTTTATTTTTTTAAATTTTATTTTATTATGTTATGTTAATCACCATACATTACATCATCAGTTTTTGATGTAGTGTTCCATGGTTCATTGTTTGTGTATAACACCCAGTGCTCCATGCAGAATGTGCCCTCTTTAATACCCATCACCAGGCTAACCCATCCCCCCATTCCCCTCCCCTCTAGAACCCTCAGTTTGTTTCTCAGAGTCCATAGTCTCTCAAGGTTCATCTCCCCCCTCCGATTCCCCCCTTCATTCTTCACTTCCTACTATCTTTTTTTTTTAACATGTAATGTATTATTTGTTTCAGACGTACAGGTCTGTGATTCATCAGTCTTACACAGTTCACAGCACTCACCATAGCACATATGTCTATCACCCAGCCACCCCATGCCTCCCATCCCCCACCACTCCAGCAACCCTCAGTTTGTTTCCTGAGATTAAGAATTCCTCATATCGGGGTGCCTGGGTGGCTCAGATGGTTGGGCGTCTGCCTTCGGCTCAGGTCATGATCCCGGGGTCCTGGGATCGAGCCCCGCATCAGGCTCCCTGCTCAAGTGGGGAGCCTGCTTCTCCCTCTCCCTCTGCCATTCTCTCCACCTGTGCTCTCTGGCTCTATCTCTCTGTCAAATAAATAAATAAAATCTTTAAAAAAAAAAAAAAAGAATTCCTCATATCAGTGAGATCATATGACACATGTCTTTCTCTGATTAACTTATTTCACTTAGCATAAAACCCTCTAGTTCCATCCACATTGTTGCAAATGGCAAGATTTTGGGTTTTTTGATGGCTGCATAATATTGCATTGTGTGTGTCTGTGTGTGTGCATGTGTGTCTGTGTGTCTGTGTGTGTATATATATATATGCATATATATAGAACATATATATATATACATATAAAGAAGATGTGGTATATACCATTATCCATTCATCTGTTGATGGATATCTTGGCTCTTTCCACAGGTTGGCTATTGTGGACATTGCTGCTATAAACATTGGGGTGCACGTACCCTTTTGGATCCCTACATTTGTATCTTTGGAGTAAATACCCAGTAGTGCAATTGCTGGGTCATATGGTAGCTCTATTTTCAACTTTTTGAGGAACCTCCATACTGTTTTCCAGCGTGGCTGCACCAGCTTGCATTCCCACGAAAAGTGTAGGAGGGTTCCCCTTTCTCCCCATCCTCGACTAAATCTGTCATTTCCTGACTTGTTAATTTTAGCCATTCTGACTGCTCTGAGGTGGTATCTCACTGAGGTTTTGATTTGGATTTCCCTGATGCCGAGTGGATGTTGAGCACTTTTCCATGTGTCTGTTGGCCATTTGGATGTCTTCTTTGCAGAAATGTCTGTTCATGTCTTCTGTCCATTTCTTGATTGGATCATTTGTTCTTTGGGTGTTGAGTTTGATAAGTTCTTTATAGATTTTGATTACCAGCCCTTTATCTGATATGTCATTTGCAAATATCTTCTCCCATTCTGTCGGTTGTCTTTTGGTTTTGTTGACTGTTTCCTTTGCTGTGCAAAAGCTTTTTATCTTGATGAAGTCCCAATAGTTCATTTTTGCCCTTGCTTCCCTTGCCTTTGGCGATGTTTCTAGGAAGAAGTTGCTTCGGCTGAGGTCAAAGAGATTGCTGCCTGTGTTCTCCTCTAGGATTTTGATGGACTCCTTTCTCACATTTAGGTCATTCAACCATTTTGAGTCTATTTTTGTGTGTGGTGTAAGGAAATGGTCCAGTTTCATTCTTCTGCATGTGGCTGTCCAGTTTTCCCAACACCATTTGTTGAAGAGACTGTCTTTTTTCCATTGAATATTCTTTCCTGCTTTGTCGAAGATTAGTTGACCATAGAGTTGAAGGTCCATTACTGGGCTCTCTATTCTGTTCCACTGATCTATGTGTCTTTTTTTGTGCCAGTACCGTACTGTCTTGATGATGACAGCTTTGTAATAGAGCTGGAAGTATGGAATTGTGATGCCACCAGCTTTCTTTTCTTTTTAAACATTCCCCTAGCTATTCAGGGTCTTTTCTGGTTCCATACACATTTTAGGATTATTTGTTCCATTTCTTTGAAAAAAGTGGATGGTATTTTGATGAGGTTTGCATTGAATGTGTAGATTGCTCTAGGTAGCATTGACATCTTCACAATATTTGTTCTTCCAATCTATGAGCATGGAACGTTTTTCCATTTCTTTGTGTCTTCCTCAATTTTTTTCATGAGTACTCTATAGTTTTCTGAGTACAGATCCTTTGCTTCTTTGGTTAGATTTATTCCTAGGTATCTTATGGTTTTGGGTGCAATTGTAAATGGGATCGACTCCTTAATTTCTCTTTCTTCTGTCTTGTTGTTGGTGTATAGGAATGCTACTGATTTCTGTGCATTGATTTTATATCCTGCCACTTGACTGAATTCCTGTATGAGTTCTAGCAGTTTTGGGGTGGAGTCTTTGGGGTTTTCCACATAAAGTATCCTATCATCTGCAAACAGTGAGAGTTTGACTTCTTCTTGGCTGATTCGGATGTCTTTTATTTCTTTTTGTTGTCTGATTGCTGTGGCTAGGACTTCTAATACTATGTTGAATAGCGGTGGTGATAGTGGACATCCCTGCCGTGTTCCTGACCTTAGGGGGAAAGCTCTCAGTTTTTCCCCATTGAGAATGATATTCGCTGTGGGTTTTTCATAGATGACTTTTATGATATTGAGGTATGTACCCTCTCTCCTTATACTCTGAAGAGTTTTAATCAAGAAAGGATGCTATACTTTGTCAAATGCTTTTTCTGCATCTATTGAGAGGATCATATGATTCTTGTTCTTTCTTTTATTAATGTTTTGTATCACATTGATTGATTTGTGGATGTTGAACCAACTTGCAGCCCAGGGATAAATCCCTCTTGGGGTTGTGGTGAATAATCCTTTTAATGTACTGTTGGATCCTATTGGCTAGTATTTTGGTGAGAATTTTTGGATCCATCTTCATCAGGGATAGTGGTGTGTAGTTTTCCTTTTTGATGGGGTCTTTGGTTTGGGGATCAAGGTAATGCTGGCCTCATAAAACGAGTTCGGAAGTTTTCCTTCCATTACTATTTTTTGGAACAGTTGCAGAAGAATAGGTATTAATTCTTCTTTAAATGTTTGGTAGAACTCCCCTGGGAAGCCATCTGGCCCTGGGCTCTTGTTTGTTGGGAGATTTTTGATTACAGCTTCAATTTCCTTAGTGGCTATGGGTCAGGTTTTCTATTTCATCCTGGTTCAGTTTTGGTAGTTGATACATCTCTAGGAATGCATCCATTTCTTCCAGATTATCTAATTTGCTGGCATAGAGTTGCTCATAATATGTTCTTATAATTGTTTGTATTTCTTTGGTGTTGGTTGTGATCTCTCCTCTTTCATTCATGATTTTGTTGATTTGGGTCATTTCTCTTTTCTTTTTGATAAGTCTGGCCAGGGGTTTATCAATCTTGTTAATTCTTTCAAAGAACCAGCTCCTAGTTTCGTTGATCTATTCTACTGTTCTTTCGGTTTCTATTTCATTGATTCCTGCTCTGTCCTTTACTATTTCTCTTCTCTTCTCCTGCTGGGTTTAGGCTTTATTTGCTGTTCTTTCTCCAGCTCCTTTAGGTGTAGGGTTAGGTTGTGTCTTTGAGATCTTTCTTGTTTCTTGAGAAAAGCCTGTATTGCTATATACTTTCCTCTTAGGACCGCCTTTGCTGCATCCCAAGATTTTGAACAGTTGTGTTTTCATTTTCATTGGTTTCCATGAATTTTTTTAATCTTCTTTAATTTCCTGGTTGACCCATTTATTGTTTAGTAGGATGCCCTTTAGCCTCCATGAATTTGACTTCTTTCTGACTTTCCTCTTGTGATTGAGCTCTAGTTTCAAAGCATTGTGGTCTGAAAATAGGCAGGGAATGATCCCAGTCTTTTGGTACCAGTTGAGACCTGATTTATGACCTAGGATGTGATCTATTCTGGAGAATGTTCCATGGGCACTAGAGAAGAATGTGTATTCTGTTGCTTTGGGATGGAATGTTCTTAATATATCTGTGAAGTCCATTTGGTCCAGTGTGTCATTTAAAGTCTTTATTTCCTTGTTGATCTTTTGCTTAGATGATCTGTCCATTTCAGTGAGGGGGGTGTTAAAGTCCCCTACTATTACTGTATTGTTGTGGATGTATTCCCTTTATTATTAAATGGCTGCTCCCATGTTAGAGGCATAGATATTTACAATTGTTAGATCTTCTTGTTGGATAGATCCTTTAAGTAGGATATAGTGTCCTTCCTCATCTCTTATTACAGTCTTTGGTTTAAAATCTAATTTATCTGCTATAAGGATTGCCACCCCAGCTTTCTTTTGGTGTCCATTAGCATGATAAATGGTTTTCCACCCCCTCACTTTCAATCTGGGGGTGTCTTTGGGTCTAAAATGAGTCTCTTGCAGACAGCATATTAATAGGTCTTGTTTTTTTTATCCAATCTGATAGCCTGTGTCTTTTGATTGGGGCATTTAGCCCATTTACATTCAGGGTAACTATTGAAAGATATGAACTTAGTACCATTGTATTGCCTGTAAGGTGACTGTTACCGTATATTGTCTGTGTTCCTTTCTGGTCTATGTCGCTTTTAGGTTCTCTCTTTGCTTAGAGGACCCCTTTCAATATTTCTTGTAGGGCTGGTTTCGTGTTTGCAAATTCCTTTAGTTTTTGTGTGTCCTGGAAGCTTTTTATCTCTCCTATTTTTGATGACAGTCTAGCTGGATATAGTATTCCTGGCTGCATATTTTTCTCATTTAGTGCTCTGATTATATCATGCCAGTCCTTTCTGTCCTGCCAGGTCTCTGTAGATAGGTCTGCTGCCAATCTAATGTTTCTACAATTGTAGGTTACAGACCTCTTGTCCTAAGCTGCTTTCAGGATTTTCTCTTTGTCTCTGAGACTTGTAAGTTTACTATTAGGTGTCAGGGTGTTGACCTATTTTTATTGATTTTTAGGGGGGTTTTCTGTGTCTCCTGGATTTTAATGCCTGATTTCTTCCCCAAATTAGGGAAGTTCTCTGCTATAATTTGCTCCAATATACTTCTGCCCCTCTCTCTCCTTCTTCTGGGATCCCAATTATTCTAATATTGTTTCATCTTATGGTATCACTTATCTCTTGAGTTCTATCCTCATGATCCAGTAGTTGTTTATCTGTCTTTTTCTCAGCTTCTTTATTCTCCATCATTTGGTCTTCTATATCACTAATTCTCTCTTCTGCCTCATTTATCCTAGCAGTTAGAGCCTCCAATTTTTATTGCACCTCATTAAAAGCCTTTTTGAGTTGGACTTGGTTAGATTTTAGTTCTTTTATTTCTCCAGAAAGGGTTTCTCTAGTATCTTCCATGCTTTTATCAAGCCCAGCTAGTATCTTTATAATCGTCATTCTGAACTCTAGTCCAACATCTTACTAATGTCTGTACTGATTAGGTCCCTGGCAGTCAGTACTGCCTCTTGTTCTTTTTTTTGAGGTGAGTTTTTCCATCTTGTCATTTTGTCCAGAGGAGAACAGATGAATGAGAGAAAAAAATGCTAACAGGGTAACAACGACCCTAGAGAAATATACACTAAAGAAATCAAAAGAGGGACGCCTGGGTGGCTCAGTCAGTTAAGCGTCTGCCTTTGGCTCAGGTCATGATCTCAGGGTCTTGGGATCAAGTCCTGCATCGGGCTCCCTGCTCACCAGGGAGTCTGTTTCTCCCTCTCCCTCTGTCTCTTTCCCCTGCTTGTGCTCTCTCTCTCAAATAAATAAAAAAATCTATAAAAAAAAAAAGAAATGAAAAGAGACCTGAAACCTGGGGAAAGAAAGAGAAAGAAAGAAAAAAGAAAAAGAAAAAAAAAACAGAATATGATCAAATATGATCAGGCTGGTTAATAGATCAGTGCCACACACTAGATTTTGGGTGTATTTTGGTCTGTTAAAAAAAACTGCCTCCCAAAATTTTAAAGAAAGAAAAACTTATATATATTTCGAAAATAAGGGTAAATACAATGAAGGGATAGAATATGACTGTAAAGATGAAAATTATAAAAGATTTTATAAAAGGAATTGATAAGAAGTCGGTGGAAAAAAGAAAGAAGAGAAATTTAAAAAAGGGGGGGGGGAGAGAATGTGATTGGGCAGAAGACTAGAACAAAGCCATACACTAGAGATTTAGGGCATATTTTGGTCTGTTAGAAGAAACTGTATCCCAAAATTTTAAGGAGAAACTGTATACCAAAATCTTAAAAATTTGGTATATATATATATATATATATATATACCAAAAATAAGGTTAACTACAATGAAGGGATAGAATATGACTCTAAAAATGAAAAATAAAAAAGATTTTAAAAAGGGGGATATAAGATATTGGTTGAAAAAGGGAAAAAGAAAAATTCAAAAAAGAAAAAGAAAAAAAATTAAAAAAATTAACTTTGAAAGACTAAAGAATCATACCAATTCATGGTAAAAAAGCCATGGATTAGGGCGCCTGGGTGGCTCAGTTGGTTAAGCGACTGCCTTCGGCTCAGGTCATGATCCTGGAGTCCCGGGATCGAGTCCCGCATCGGGCTCCCTGCTCGGCAAGGAGCCTGCTTCTCCCTCTGACCTTCCCCCCTCTCATGCTCTCTCTGTCTCATTCTCTCTCTCAAATAAATAAATAAAATCTTAAAAAAAAAAAAGCCATGGATTCTATGTGCTGTATTCCCCTAGTGCTGGAATTCTGCCGTTCTCATTACTTGGTAAACTTGGTCTTGGCTGGCTGTTCTTGCTGATCTTCTGGGAAGGGGCCTGTTGCCGTGGTTTCCAAATGTCTTTGCTGGAGGCGGAATTGCCCCGCCCTTGCCCTGTAGGGGCTAAGTAATCTACTCAGGTTTGCTCTCAGGAGCTTTTGTTCCCTGCAAGCTTTCCATACAGATTTGGGGGATGAGAGTGAAAATGGTGGCCTCCCAATCTCTGCCCCAGAGGAGCTGAGAGCTCAGGGCCCCACTCTTCAGTGCGCCCCAGAGAAAAACAGTCAATCACTCCCGTCTCCCTGGTCTCTGGCTTCACTTCCTGCTCACCTGGCCTGTGACCCAGCATTTCTATCTCTGGCACCCGACCCCCTGTGGAGTCTCCAAACCCAGCAGATCCTTGCCATATGCTCCCGCACCACTCCTCCCCAGGGGAGGAAGGGGAGTCTCCCCAGATCTGCCATTTGTTGGGTCCCTGCTGGAAAAGCAGTGGCCCGACTGTGCCACTGGTTGTTTATGGCAACCCTGAGCTGACAGCCCGCACCTCGGCTCCATTTCTGCAGCCAGCTTCCCCGCTCCAATACCTGGGAGCTCTGCTGCACTCAGGCACCCTTGGTCTTTCTGTGACCCCAAGGGTCCTGAGCCCACACTGTCCCGTGAGGGTTCCACCCCCTGCTTAGCCACTGGAGAGACGTCCCTCAGCAGAGCAGACTTCCAGAAATTCCAATTTTGTGCTCCACGGCTCTATCACTTGTCAATAGCGGCCGACGGAGGCCCCCTCCCCTGCCATCTATCTTCCCAAATATCACCTCAGATTCACTTCTCCTACTGTCCTACCTTCCAGAAAGTGGTCACTTTTCTGTTCAGAGAGTTGCTGCTATTCTTTTCTTCAATCTCCTGTTGAGTTCATAGGTGTTCAGAATGGTTTGATAGCTATCTAGCTGAATTCCTGGGACCAGATGAAATCCAGGTCTCCTACTCATTGCCATCTCGCTCCTCTTTCATTTTTGTTTTTTCCTGGGCATCACCATTCTTCCTGAAGCTTCTCTGTCCAGTGGGGTTTTCCAGCATTTCTTCTACTCGTACCATCTTCCCACTTCACGCCATCCCAAGTCCTATTCCGCTTCTTCTGTGCAGGCTGTACAGGTGACCTCCAACCATGGCTGGGAGTCCCCGAGAGGACCTGGTCACCTAGAAGTAAGGGACTTGTCTGTGGGCACACAACTTGCAGTCTTGGGGAGCACTTGGACAGAGGCCCACTCTGAAGCAGCTCCTCTCTTGGTGCCGGGAATGTCAGGGTAATGGCAAGATGGAGCCTCGGACCTCACAAAACTTCCAGCCTACCTGGGAAGCAAACATGAAGAAAAATAAATTTAAGTGTGAGGCAATTCAACCATCCTTAGAATGCAAGAAAGCAGTGCGGCCTATAGTGTGTAGAGCTGGGAAGGTCTTCTTTGGGGAAATGAGAGGAAAGCTAAGATGTGAGTAAGAATAGAAGTTGGTCAAGAAAAGCCAGTCAGGGTTGTGATGACTCCTCAAGAAATTATTTTAACTACAAGATGCACTCACTCCTTCTCTGTCAAGTCTTTGAAATATCAGCATTGCCTTATTGCAACACCTTGCTTTGTTGTCAACCAGCATCATGTTGGGACTTCCGATTCCAAACTTGGCCCTACGTCAGAGATACTGATGAGTATTAGCTCATTTCCTAAGGGATGAGCCACAGCTCCAGCATTTTTCTGGAATGTACTCTGTCCAGAGAAATAAGGTATAAATAACTTAAAGGGCATTTCAAATATTCAAGTGGAATGTGTGAAAATACCCTGTGTGGCCACTGATCAGAAAAGGATCGGGCAGCATAAGATGATGAAGCATGCCAAGAACGCACAGACCCGAGCTCTCCAACCCAGGCTCTGCGGGCAGCAAGACTCTGGCCTAAGGAAGCCTGACCACAGACTCTACACTGACCTGCAGAGTCAGCATGGATGGCTGCCAGGGGCTGTTAGCCAGGACAGAGTGTGAATGATCGATTGTAGCAAAAGAGTTCAGGGATGCAAGAAGCAGGGAAGGTCCCATATAAGAGGCCTGCATGCGCACAGAAAGGAACAGTAAGGCTTGTGTGAGGGGGAGAGACTGATGTGTGGCCGGCCCAGGATTGCAGGGTCAGCAACGTGGGATCCAATCCCCAGTGTCACTCCCTCACCAAGACACTTAGAGGCTGCCCAGGCAAAGCAGTCCACACCCAGCGTGGCACTTGGTAGTGTGCAGTAAGTGATAGATCTTTTTTATTATCAACAGTTATTAGAAGGCCAGACCAAGTTTAAGAGCCATTCAGATAGGGAAAAGCACCATTTATCAGGTGTTTTCTCTCCCCAGAAATGTTAGAAGAGGCACGGTGGAAAAGGATGCACACAGAGCAAAACGGCAGGGACCCACACACAAGCTAAGGCAGCAGCACAGAGAAGCCAGGCCCAGGAGCAGCGGCGAGGCCCTCCTGACGCCATGTCCATGACTCCTGCAGGTCTGGGCACCCGGGATTCTGCAGCTCCCGCCAAGCTCAGGGCTGGTGAGTTACTCTCCACTTCCAGGCACCAGCTGGTCTGAGAAGACAAGGCAGTAATTAGAATAATTAGGACTAATCGTTGCAATGAATTAATGAATCACCAGCCTCCCGCTGAGCACTATGGTGGGTTTAACTCCTAAAAATGCCGCAGGCAATAAACATTCTGCTGCACGGCCCCTGTCCAGGGGCCACTACCTTAAGAGGAAAGCAACTTTCCCTGTTCCATACTTGGCTGATCCAGTCAATTTGGACGGTTGTTGAACTGATTTTTGGAAGATAAGATCCTGGAGGCTAGCCGGCATAACAACAGGAAACATCATAAATGCAATCCTTGCAGCTGAACCACACACCAATGTCCTCTTCCTTGAAAAAAAGAAGAAAAAGTACGAGAGTGTTCATTGTCCTTCACTCTGGTTCCTGAACTATGGTGAGGATTCTGATATTTTGGCCGACATTGCATGCTGATGTGTGGTCACATTTCATTCACCAGGAAGCAGTGGGTATACGGCACTGAGAATACGGAACTCATACCTGTGATTAAAGTGACACTGTACTAGGTATGTTCTGTAAGGTTTTCTTTTTCTATTTAATGCAGTAATCATATTAAGAGATACTTTCTTCAGATTACCAAAGAGAAAACTGAGTCGGATTGATTGCATATGTACCTTGCCCGAGGTTAACCGAAGGGAAATGATGGAGAGAATTCTAGTCAAGGGGGCTCTAACATCACAGCTTGTATGTGT
Organism: Neomonachus schauinslandi; assembly: GCF_002201575.2. NCBI lineage: Eukaryota > Metazoa > Chordata > Mammalia > Carnivora > Phocidae > Neomonachus > Neomonachus schauinslandi. Next base: position 89,521,812 of record NC_058405.1, read on the forward strand.
CCACGTGTTCCTATGACTAGCTCCATCTTGTTAAGAAACAGCAGCCCACTGCACCTCTGCTGTGGGGCATTTGCCTGAAAAGTAAAGCCTCATGAGTTATGAATTGAGGCATGGAGTAAAACTCTCAAGACTCTACATTTGGAAGATTGCAGAAAACCTCCATCTGTATCAGAGTATATGTCAATTTCTGCTCCCCCTGACTTCTGAATTCCAAAAAGACAGGACACTCTGAGTTACCAATGTTCAATCTAGAAAATCAACTCTGAAGGAACAAACCAGAAACCTCTGTTTTTTTTGTTTTTGTTTTTGTTTTTTTCCAGTTGTGTACACTTTCAGCAGTGAAATCCTGGACCGACATCTATGGATACCAATCACGTTGGAAGGCCAGTGTGGAAGAAAGAGCCTCTAGAAGCCTTCAGGTCAGTGTTGTCATTACTATGCACCTTCCAGTGCGAGCAAGTAACATGCATTTGTAAGGCGGTGATAACGACATGTGGGAGGAATTGAAGGTTGACACAGATAACCTCCCACGTGAAGACAAGCCCATGTTCTGTGATCTAGCCAACACAGGTGTGTGAAAGACAAGCTTAAAAAAAATATATCTTCAAGTTCCTAATGACTTTGGGGAAATGGCATAATCACCCATCCCACTGTTTACTCTCAAATTCCAATGATTTTGAGACCAGATGATGACACCCAAGTGTTCCTACCTTTCAGGCAAAAATAACTAGCATTATATAAGTTTTCTCATTTAAATCCTCTAACAAAGTTATAAAGCAGGCAATATTTCTTCCCGTCATGAAGAGAAAAAAAGAAAGAAAAACAGTCTTGCAGAGCTCAAGCAGTGCTAAGAAGGCCACAGTCACAAGCTGTTAGAATTGGGATTCACGAGTGGCTTTAATGATAGAATTTCAGGCACTTGAAAATGACTGTGTGTATATGTAAATGTGTGTATCCTTGTCCGTGTACACTTGTGTGTACATATGTATATAAAAATATATACTTTAAAGAATGCAGTGATTTCAATGCTTTTCGAATCACACCACCTTACTCTGTCTAGAAATGTGACTTTTAAAACTATAATTGAGGGACACCTGGGTGGCTCAGTTGGTTAAGCAACTGCCTTCAGCTCAGGTCATGATCCCAGGGTCCTGGGATCGAGCCCCACATGGGGCTCTCTGCTCAGCCGGAAGCCTGCTTCTTCCTCTCCCACTTCCCCCGCTTGTGTTCCCTCTCATGCTGTCTCTCTCTCTCTCCCTGTCAATTAAATAAATAAATAAAATCTTTAAAAAATAAAATAAATAAAATAAATAAAACTATAATTGATAGTGAAAATTTAAAACTGTAAAGAGGCCTAGAGATCCTTCCTATTAGTCAAACTCTTCTTTATTTTTTACAGAAGCACTCAACCCTGCAGGGTGGTGCTGAATAACCCACAGTAAGACACACAGTAAGCTAGTGGCTGAACCAAAACTTTCATAGAATGGGCTGTGGTCCAAGCTCAGTGTTTGTCCTGTTTTTAATACACTGCCCCGTAGATGGCAAAGCATTAACTCGGGCGCGCACGCACACACACACAGACACACACACAGGTACACACACACACACATGCGCGCGCGCGCGTGAGTGAAAGGGAAGCTATTTTTCACCCCAGATTACATTTCCTTTTACTGAGTCTCCACTGATTCTTCTCCTGGACCGCCCCGGTATTCACAATATTAGCATCCTCACTGAGGGGATAAAGAAAAGATGATTAAGAACAGAAAGGGGAAGGAAATCCGGGATAACTCCCACTCGTGCTTGCTGCTTTGAATACCTACTGCATCTCTTCCACGTTCCTTGCTTATTCCCCTGTGCTCCTAGTTCAGAAAATCATTCACTGCCTGCCTATTGTGGCGCTAGCGGATCCCGCAAGCTCCCCGCAGGTGTGCCGGGCTCGGTCTCCCGGGGGGGGGGACCTCACCAAAAGGGGGCGGAGGCTCCTCAGAGGAGCCTCCCCCTACCCGCTCCGCTTCTTCTGTATTCAGAAGGCAAAAAAAGAAGTCAGGGAGGAATTGTGACAATTCAGCCAAACACTGAGGCAGTCACAAAATAATAGCTGCCACAAGAAGAAGGGATGAATAGCGATTCATCACTGGCGGGCTGGGGTCGGGGGCAGGGGGGTGGTGGGGCGCGGAAGAGCAGTGCGGCCGGCACCGCGTCCCGCGCTCGCAGCAGCCTCTTTGAGAGGCAGTGCTTTGTGTGCAGCGGCGCAGCCAGATCCACTCTAGAGGATCACAGAAATCAGAAGTATGGGCCACGGGCCCCAGGCCTATTCCCCTCTGACCCTTGCTTTGTTCCGCGTTAGGCATTTGTTTGTATTTTTGTTCTGGCCGGTAGGCGTCTGAATTGCAGCCTGGGAGGAGCAGAGTGCTGAGCCCCAGGGAAGAAAGTTCTGATAAAAGCTGCTGGTTACCTCTGGCTGGGGCTGGGGACTCAGCCTTCCCCAGTCAGGAAAAACTAGATTGCCGTTCAGTGCCTAACGGTTGGCTACCCCAGGACCAGGGGCCGACCACAGATCACGTATGGACAGGACCTCAACGTGGGGCTTCCTTGGCCCCTAGGAGCACAGACATCCTCAGTGAAGTTACTTCTCTGCTTTGGAGTTCATTTTCTTTCTGTGTGAAATGCATATTTGGTCTAGGGAAGTAATTTTAGATATGAAACCCATCCCCCAAGAAAAATGTGTAAGAAAGCCCTGCAGTGGAACTAATACAAACTTTTTTGGAAAGCAGGCTGGGTGCAAGACAGGAAAAAAATCCAAGAGCTCTGAAAAACCCTTAAAATCAAGTCAGAAGTGAGGAACTGGTTCAGAGACTGTGAGATACTCTCTCTTCCCTCCTTTTTTGTTATACTTAACCTAACATTTGGAAAACAATAATTTCATATATAACTCTTGATAACGGAAGCTGCCAATCAAAAAATAAGGAATTCTCTGACCACCGATGTAACATTTGCAACCATCGTCCTATATCCACTTAACTCTGATATATTTTTATAGTACTTATTATTATCTGACATGACACTGTGAATTTATTTGCTTATGTGTTTATTCTATGTTTCTCTCATTAGGTATACTCTCCATGGAGATCAGAATTCTGTTTATGTTCAGTTGCTATGTTTCTAGCACTTTGAATAATGTCTGGCACATAAAAAAATGTTTTGAATATATGTCTGGATTTCCTGGAATTTGAGTGGAGTTCTTCTTTGTCCCGTAGCTTGTATATACATATAGTCAACTTAAAGTCTGAGCAATGAGATGAGCATGTCCTTGCCTCTCTAAAAGGTCATTTTCTTTGAGGGAAAAAACATGAGATTTTTAATTTCCAAAGAGTGCCAATTCTACACATTTTGTTGTACTAAAAGTAATCATCTTCTTCATAAAAATGTTAAAAACACAAAAGGGGAGAAAAAAACCCACAAGGGGGATCTCAGCATACAATCTGGAAGAAGAGCTGACAAAGGCAAAGCAGCAGCAACTGGCTGGCGGGCTGCCCACTGGCCCAGGGTGGGCATGGCCAGGGAGCATGAAGCATCCATGGATAAACTGAGCCCAGGGGAAATGGAGCTCTGTAATCAGTAACAAAGAGCCGGCAGCCTTGGGCATAAGCCTCCTAAAAGCTTTGATTGCATCCAAAGGGAGCCTAACAATTTGGAAAAGTGTGAATTGCTGGATTATTAACACAATTGTTCAAAAAGATCTGGGTGCTCTTCAAAGATGTCTATCCCCTCCCAGGGGTGATGCTGGTCTTTCTTTGTGGAGGGGCAATGTGCACTAGAAGGAAGCTAGGCTTGTTCTAAAGCTGTGTTAAATCCTAGTTCAGTTCTAATACTCATTTGTTCTGGATACTTCTGCAAATTACCTAACTCATCTGTAAAACAAAGCTAGGCATAGCTCCCTGGTATGAGTTTGGATAATCGGAAATAATCTTAACAAGGCATCTAGAGTATTATGATTTTCCGTCAACTATTATTATTACTATAGTTGATGTCAAATTAGGAGATATGATTTATACATTAATTTCAAACAACATAAATAGGCATTCCACGTGATCACAATACAATATAAACCAAGGATGAAATGCAAACTTTGTAAAAATTGAATGTAGATGTCATTGCCCACAATATACAAGGTAGGGGAGAAAACATTTTTCTCTATGCCTTTCCTTCTTTCCCTCTTTCCCTTTGCTTCACTTTTCATATTGACAGAAAAAGTCTTTCCCCATTTTTTTCATAATTCAATCTACAAATACTTACAGTAGTCTCAATATATGACCAATGACGTTAACACAGCCCAAATTTGTATTAAATGTATTTTAAATATTGAAAATATTTCCAAATGAAGTTTCCACTTAACATTTAATTTCAAGATGGCAGCTCAATCACAAAGTACCACACAATCCTTTGATCGTATTTTTGCTTTCTCTATTGAAGGCAATATGCCTAATGGCTAAAATCATGGGCTGTGGAAAAACCTGGAATTGTCACTTCTAACCTGCATAAATTTAGGCAAGCTAATAATCTTTAAAAATTTGGTCTAACTGTAAAATGGTTTCAATAGCCCCTATCTCTTAGAGATGCTATAAAAATGAAATGGAATAACACATATAAACCACTAATACAGAGCTTGACGTATCATAAGCCTTCAGCAAATGTTCACTGCTGTAATTGTTTTCAGGATTATTGTATTATTCTTTCTTCTATTTTTGTCATTAAATACTACAAAGTAGGGGCGCCTAGTGGCACAGTGGCACAGACTTGGTTTTAGCTCAGGTAGTGATCTCAGACCTGGGATTGAGCCCCATGGCAGGCTCAGTGTGGAGTCCGCTTGAGCTGCTCTCTCCCTCTGCCCTCCTGCTCCTGCTCTCTCTCTCTAAAATAAATAAATCTTTTAAAAAAAATACTACAAAGTAAATGCTGAATGAATGATCATATCTTTTAAAAAACTGGGAGAAAGCAAAAAATTTTATTTTTTGTACTTAAGGTAAATAATGTGGACCTTTGATTCACACCATTTGGGCAAAATACTATTTGGTCCAAACACTATGACATTCCTCAAAGATGATCTTCAGAGAAGTAAAGCACAATGGTGTCTACATAATAATAAATGTCTGTTGTCAAGAATAATATTAATGGTGTATTTGGATTTTCCCAAACATATTAGTTCATTTTCCTGAAGATAATTATGTACTTTCCTAATGTACAAAGGCTTAGCTATTCTAATTTTTTAGATCTCATCACATAGCAATCATCATCCTTAAGAGGTATCTACTCAAAATACAAATTTCCCCCCAAAAGTCAAAACTATGAATGACTTTTATGAATCAAAACATTCATAATTGGTTAAAGAAAGATCCAAAGACGTGACACAAAGTTTGGGTTGAGAGCAGAAAACCCAAGATGTTCTCATGATCGTCCTAGAATCACAGAAGCTGGAGTCAAAAATGCTCTTACCCAGGAGGTGTAAAGCACAGGGGTTATGAACATGTAGTATGGCAGCCAATAGACTTGGCTTTGGGCCCAGCTCAGCCATTTATGTACTCAGTCTGCACAGAATTACTGAATGCCATTAAGCTTTGGTTGCCTCAACCACAAAATGTCGCTAACAAAGCCAACTTCACAGGGGTGTTAGGGACATTCAATGAAAAAAAAAAGGGGGGGGTATAAAATGCTTGGTACAATAGCTAAGCTAAGACTAGAAACTTGATCTCTTTCCTGTAACATGATACTTGTTCAAAAAATGATGGGGTGAAGGTCAGAGACAGTATGGTGCAGTACTTTTCAGAAAAAAAAATACCACATTTATTGAAAGAAAGTTGATAGATATTTAACAAAAGCTGAATAGGAGATAAATGTTAATACTAAGTATCACAGATATCTAGCATGAATATGAGAAACCGTCCATTTCTTTTCCAAGGTCATGATCCTTTTGGTGGGTTTACTTATTTTGTTGCTGGTGATGAGGGGTTGTTTGTTTATTTGCTTTTTTGTTGTTCTATTTTGTTCTATAAAAGGTTTTTATATCTGGAACAATAAGATTTAAGATTCACTGATTTTGCCTTTCTTTGCCTTTTAAACTCTACTGAAGAACACTTGAAACAAATGATTGTCACAGTCCCAGAAAATATGACCATAGTTGCAAAAACAAATATCCAGATGCACTGGCAGTGGTGGCCCCATGTAGGAGTGTGAAGCCACACATTCCTTGGAAGTTTGCTCTCTGGCTTTTCTCCTCTGTCCTCTTGATGAGGGAACAGAAGGCAAGCTGAGGACAAAGCACAAGCTGACACCCCCACAAACCCCTCCTCTCCCCCCCGTGGGATCTGTGTGACATTCCTCAGGCACTCCCGGCTACCCTAAAGCTAAGGGAAAGGAAAACAGCAGCCACAACGACAAAACACACAAATGGTTAACTAACAGAGATCAACATCCAGCAAGACTGGAGTGTCCCTCCGTTTACAAATGTCTTAGTAGTTTACAAGAAAAACTAGCAACAAGCAATCTCTCAGGCTGGGAAGCAAGGGCCACACCCTCCCCTGCCAATCCCTTCTGGCCCAAATAAGGCACACAAAGTATTCAATAGTTTTTGTTTTTGTTTTTCCCTCAGCATCAGGGATTTTTTTTTACTGAAAATTATCCCCTGTGGGTTGTGGATAGAACAGATCAGGGTGGGTGGGACAGGGCCGCCAACTGGTCCCTTAGAGTGCTGCAGAGCAAAACTGAGGGGCGCCTGGGTGGCTCAGTCGTTAAGCGTCTGCCTTCGGCTCAGGTCATGGTCCCGGGGTCCTGGGATCGAGCCCCACATCGGGCTCCCTGCTCCGCGGGAAGCCTGCTTCTCCCTCTCCCATTCCCTGTGCTTGTGTTCCCGCTCTCACTGTGTCTCTCTCTCTGTCAAACAAATAAATAAAAAAAAAAACAAAAAAAAACTGAGCCTACACCTCCTTGTGTCATCTTCCAAAACTCTGCTTCAGAGCTTCCCTTGCTAATTTTTGGACAAAAAAGAAACATTTCCCTAAAAGAAGCAACACTTAGTAGACACTGCTCTCTAAATCCACATTTAGGGGAGAAAGCAAAATACACATGATAAATTTACCTGACTCAGCAGGGGCACCATCTTGCTAATGATCTAAGCCACCAAATACCATTCAATTGCTTTATACAGAAATCATTTCATTTTATCTTCACCAATTCCTACTAAAGAAAGGCAGGTCTCAATATCCCTACTTTTCTGAGTGGCAATAATCACAGAGAAGTCAGGTGACTTGTCCAGAATCACAAGTTAGAGCCTTATCCTGACAATTCACTGACCTAACTCATAGAAAGTATTTGGTAGAGTGCCTGATAATGTGCAAAAGATGGTAGCAAACACTGGTTTTGTTGGTGTAACTGAACCAAAGGAGAGTTCCTATGCCTGATGTTCAGCAAGCCAATGAAAACTGAGAGTGAGCTTTGGCAGTGAAAGAAAATATGCTATTTATTGATGTGACACCACCTAGGAAAACCGGGAGCTAATGCTCAAAAAGTCCCGAACTCCCCCATGGCTTGTGAGGGTTTTTATGGGCAAATTTGGGGCAGGGGTCTCAGAAGAAAAGGTAGACACCTTGTATTGGGGGCCCATGAGGTCATGCTAGCATGTGTTCTGATGCCACTTGGTCTAGCCCCCTGCAGGTCTTTTCCATCTCTAAGGACTTGGAATCTGAAAAATATGTTTAGTCTTTAAAGATTTCATTAGGTCTTTAAGGTAGTGCTGATTAACTACCTGCCCCATGGGTTCCTTTGATGATAAGCAAAAGCTTCTGTCTCTTGAGCCTATGCCTCCACGCTCCTTGGCAGGTCCAGTCATGTCTGGGGTCCATAACTTCTAAGGTCTTTCTTTCATCCAACTGACAAGACCGATGCCTGAATGCCAGCTTCATTAGTAGTAGCCAACCCCAGAGATCAGAAATTCAAAATTTTTCTAAAGGCTAGGCTCTTCCCATAAAGGTATGTTATTTCTAATTAAATAAATATATATTTGAATCAAATGTTAAATTCCATGATCTAATTGAAGTACTTCATCAATGTGGAGCTTCTAAATGAAATTGGTCCTGAGGGATGTGTTACAATGGAAAACGTACTTGAAATGAGTATCAGGAGTGCCTTTCTCTTTGATAAAGACTCCAACTCCACCTAGATGGAGACATAGGCAGGGAAATCATACAAGAATGAAGTCAAAACACACCTACCCAAAAGGATGTTTTCCTGGAAGGTGGGGGGATGGTTTGGAGTGGACGTGGATTGGGCTTGCCACGGGTTCCGGTTCAACCCCATATGCCACATGTGATAAGTGACTCCTTGCAACTCTCTGGGGTCAGTTTGCTCCACGGTGTCCAGAGGGATAGCTGGATCACCTCCCTTTTAGCTTTGCTATTTTCAGATCCTGTCACACATTATTGGCTCTGAGTCTGTGATTAAGGAATATGGTTTATATTAGATGTATGGTGAACAGTGCTTGCAATCAATCACCATTTTGTGAATGATGCTTACCCATTTCTGTTTTGTAGTCAGGGAGATATATGTATATATGGCATATATACATAGGGCACTGATCAAATAAAGAGCAGGATTCTAGTCCTAAGTGAATTCTTCCAGGCTTGAACTCTCAACAATCTGCAAAAGTATGCAAATTACTCCTCAGTTTTCCCTGAACAAGGATTAAATTAGTAGGTATTGTAAATAACACCTCACAGAGCAAAACCAGGCTGAACAAATAGCTGCATTTGGAAATAGAGACAAGACATGATGAAATGAAATGCAGCATGAAAAAATGCTCAGAAATACAGCTGAGAAGGACATAAAACAGCATATCAGCAATGTTTATAGTGCATTAAGGGAAATGAAAGGAAATCATGAGACCATTTGTGTATATTGGCCTGAAGAATGGAGATGAGTGAGTTCCTCTAGGCAGGCTCCTCCAGCATTTAGTGTCATGCAGTACAAAAAGCACAGGACCACGATTAAAGAGACATGGATGCTGGCTTACAACCTGTCCCCAACTCCTCCTTAGTGATGGCAGTTCTCTCCTGGCTCAGTTTCTTCATCTAGAGAATTGGGAAAACCTCACCCACCTTTCAGGTTTCTATGAGAGTGTTATCCACGTAAGGATACTTTGTCATTTGTAAGTTTTGTTACCAATTTCACTCACTAAAAGCATCACCTTATTTTATACAGAAAGGCACTCGATGCAATGTTATTGCACAAGGTAAAACTCATGTTTCATATAAAGAAGGAAATTCAATGGGGTTATAGTCACAAGGTAAATATAACAAGTACAGTTTAAAGATTGTGATGAATGCCAGGCACTGTGTTCCTTTCTTCCTTCTTTAAACTTTACAATGATTCTACAAGATTGATGAATTTATTTTTATTGTACAAGTGAAGAAACTCAGGCTTGAAGGAGTGGAGTCATTTAACCCAAATCAAACAGCTCTTAGAGGTGAAGATGCAATTTAAAACCAGGTACTCCTATTCCAGGGCTTATAATAAGTATCAACCACTTTAACTAATTCAATAACCCTGTAGTAATTAAGTGTCTTACTACTTATAAGAAACTATACCAGTCTAAAAGGGCTGTGTGTACTGAGAGCAGGGGGAGGGAGACACAGGTCAGAGAAGGTTTTGTGCAAGAAGGAAGTCTCACTGACTGTCCTCCAAAGCTGTATGTAAAGCTTACAGGGAACAAAAGCTCCTGAGGGCAAACCCAAGCAGAGAGCGGAGCACAAAGTCCTCCAAAGCTGTATGTAAAGCTTACAGGGAACAAAAGCTCCTGAGGGCAAACCCAAGCAGATTACTTAGCCCCGACAGGGCAAGGGCGGGGCAATTCCACCTCCAGCAAAGACATTTGAGAACCATGGCAAGGGGCCCCTCCCCCAGAAGATCAGCAAGAACAGCCAGCCAAGACCAAGTTTACTGATCAATGAGAACGGCAAAACTCCAGCGCTAGGGGAATAATGCACATAGAATCCATGGCTTTTTTACCATGATTTTTTAGTCTTTCAAATTTAACTATTTTAATTTTCTTTTTTCTTTTTCTATTTTTTAAATTTTTCTTATTCCCTTTTTCAACCAACATCTTATCAATTCCTTTCTTAAAAATCTTTTTTATTTTTCATTCTTAGAGTCATATTCTATCCCTTCATTGTAGTTAACCTTATTTTTGGTATACATATAAGTTGTTCTCTCTTTAAGATTTTGGAATACAGTTTCTTCTAACAGACGAAAATATACCCTAAATCTCTAGTGTATGGTTTTGTTCTACTCTCCTGCCTGATCACATTCTCTCCTTTTTTTTTTTAATTTCTCATCTTTCTTTTTTCAACCAACTTCCTATCAATTCCTTTTATAAAATCTTTTATAATTTTCATCTTTACAGTCATATTCCATCCCTTCATCATATTTACCCTTATTTTTGTACATATATAAGTTTTTCTTTCTTGAAACTTTTGGGAGGCACTTTCTTCTAACAAACCAAAACACACCCAAAATCTAGTGTGTGGCACTGATCTGTTCACCAGTCTGATCATATTTGATCATATTTTTTTCTTTTTTTTTTTTCCTTTTTTCTTTTTTCTTTCTTTCCCTTTCTTTCCCCCTGGTTTTGGGTCTCTTCTGATTTGTTTAGTGTATATTTTTTCTGGGGTCATTTTTACCCTTTAGCATTTTGTTCTCTAATTCATCTGTTCTCCTTTGGACAAAATGACAAGATGGAAAAACTCACCTCAAAAAAAAGAACAAGAGGCAGTACCAACTGCCAGGGACCTAATCACTATGGACATTAGTAAAATGTCAGAACTAGAGTTCAGAATGATGATTTTAAAGATACTAGCTGGGCTTGAAAAAAGCATGGAACATACTAGAGAAACCCTTTCTGGAGAAATAAAAGAACTAAAATTTAACCAAGTCAAACTCAAAAAGGCTATTAAAGAGGTACAATAAAAAATGGAGGCTCTAACAGCTAAGATAAATGAGGCAGAAGAGGGAATTAGTGATATACAAGACCAAATGATGGAGAATAAAGAAGCTAAGAAAAAGACAGATAAACAACTACTGGATCATGAGGATAGAACTCGAGAGATAAGTGATACCATAAGATGAAACAATATTAGAATAATTGGGATCCCAGAAGAAGAAGAAAGAGAGAGAGGGGCAGAAGGTATATTAGAGCAAATTATAGCAGAGAACTTCCCTAATTTGGGGGAGGAAACAGGCATGAAAATCCAGGAGGCACAGACAACCCCCCTCAAAATCAATAAAAGTAGGTCAACACCCCGACATCTAATAGTAAAACTTACAAGTCTCAGATACAAAGAGAAAATCCTGAAAGCGGCTTGGTACAAGAAGTCTATAACCTACAATGATAGAAACATTAGATTGGCAGCAGACCTATCCACAGAGACCTGGCAGGCCAGAAAGGACTGGCATGATATATTCAGAGCACTAAACGAGAAAAATATGCAGCCAAGAATACTAATCGAGCTAGGCTGTCACTGAAAATAGAAGGAGAGATAAAAAGCTTCTAGGACAAACCCAAACTAAAAGAATTTGCAATCACGAAACCAGCCCTACAAGAAATATTGAAAGGGGTCCTCTAAGCAAAGATAGAACCTAAAAGTAGCATAGACCAAAAAGGAACACAGACATTATACAGTAACAGTAACCTTACAGGCAAAACAATGGCACTAAATTCATATCTTTCAGTACTTACCTTGAATGTAAATGGGCTAAATGCCCCAATCAAAAGACACAGGGTCTCAGATTGGATAAAAAGACAAGACCCATCGATATGCTGTCTGCAAGAGACTCATTTTAGACCCAAAGACACCCCCAGATTGAAAGTGAGGGGGTGGAAAACCATTTACCATGCTAATGGACACCAAAAGAAAGCTGGGGTGGCAATGCTTATATCAGACAAATTGGATTTTAAGATCTAACAATTGTAAATATCTATGCCCCTAACATGGGAGCAGCCAATTATATAAGCCAATTAATAACAAAAGCAAAGAAACACACAGACAACAATACAATAATAGTGGGGGACTTTAACACCCCCCTCACTGAAATGGACAGATCGTCTAAGCAAAAGATCAACAAGGAAATAAAGACTTTAAATGACACACTGGACCAAATGGACTTCACAGACATATTCAGAACATTCCATCCCAAAGCAATGGAATACACATTCTTCTCTAGTGCCCATGGAACATTCTCCAGAATAGATCACATCCTAGGTCACCAATCAGGTCTCAAGTGATACTAAAAGATTAGGATCATTCCCTGACTATTTTTGGACCACAATGATTTGAAACTAGAACTCAATCACAAGAGGAAAGTCAGAAAGAACTCAAATACATGGGGGCTAAAGAGCATTGTACTGAAGAATAAATGGGTCAACGAGGGAATTAAAGAAGAATTAAAAAAATTCATGGAAACCAATGAAAATGAAAACACAACTGTTCAAAATCTTTGGGATGCAGCAAAGGCGGTCCTAAGAAGAAAGTATATAGCAATACAAGCCTTTCTCAAGAAACAAGAAAGGTCTCAAAGACACAACCTAACCCTACACCTAAAGGAGCTGGAGAAAGAACAGCAAATAAAGCCTAAACCCAGCAGGAGAAGAGAAATAGTAAAGGACAGAGTAGAAATCAATGAAACAGAAACCTAAAGAACAGTAGAACAGATCAACAAAAGTAGGAGCTGGTTCTTTGAAAGAATTAACAGGATTGATAAACCCCTGGCCAGACTTATCAAAAAAAGAAAAAAGAGAAAGGACCCAAATAAATGAAATCATGAATGAAAGAGGAGCGATCACAATGAACAACAAAGAAATACAAACAATTATAAGAACTTATTATGAGCAACTCTATACCAGCAAATTAGATAATCTGGAAGAAATGAATGCATTCCTAGAGATGTATCAACTACCAAAACTGAACCAGGATGAAATAGAAAACCTGAACAGACCTATAACCACTAAGGAAATTGAAGCTGTAACCAAAAATCTCCCAACAAACAAGAGCCCAGGGCCAGACGGCTTCTCAGGGGGAATTCTACCAAACATTTAAAGAAGAATTAATACCTATTCTTCTGAAACTGTTCCAAATAATAGAAATGGAAGGAAAACTTCCAAACTCGTTTTATGAGGCCAACATACCTTGATCCCAAAATCAGACAAAGACCCCATTAAAAAGGAGAACTACAGAGCAATATCCCTGATGAACATGGATGCAAAAATTCTCACCAAAATCCTAGCCAGTAGGATCCAACAGTACATTAAAAGGATTATTCACCACGACCAAGTGGGATTTATCCCTGGGCTGCAAGGTTGGTTCAACATCTGCAAATCAATGAATATGATACAATACATTAATAAAAGAAAGAACAAGAATCATATGACCCTCTCAATAGATGCAGAAAAAGCACTTGACAAAGTACAGCATTCTTTCTTGATTAAAACTCCAGAGTTTAAGGAGAGAGGGTACATACCTCAATATCATAAAAGTCATCTATGAAAAACCCACAGCAAATTTCGTTCTCAATGGGGAAAAACAGAGCTTTCCCCCTCAGGTCAGGAAAATGGCAGGGATGTCCACTCTCACCACTGCTATTCAACATAGTATTGGAAGTCCTAGCCACAGCAATCAGACAACAAAAAGAAAAGGCATCCAAATCAGTAAGGAAGAAGTCAAACTCTCACTCTTTGCAGATGATAGGATACTTTATGTGGAAAACCCAAAAGACTCCACCCCAAAACTGCTAGAACTCATACAGGAATTCAGTCAAATGGCAGGATATAAAATCAATGTACAGAAATCAGTGGCATTCCTATACACCAACAACAAGACAGAAGAAAGAGAAATGAAGGAATCGATCCCATTTACAATTGCACCCAAAACCATAAGATACCTAGGAATAAATCTAACCAAAGAGACAAAGGATCTGTACTCAGAAAACTATAAAATACTCATCAAAGAAATTGAGGAAGACACAAAGAAATGGAAAAACATTCCATGCTCATGGATTGGAAGAACAAATATTGTGAAGATGTCAATGCTACCTAGAGCAATCTACACATTCAATGCAAACCCCATCAAAATACCATCAACCTTTTTCAAAGCAAGGGAACAAATAATCCTAAAATTTGTATGGAACCAGAAAAGACCCCGAATAGCCAAGGGAATGTTGAAAAAGAAAAGCAAAGCTGGTGGCATCACAATTCCATACTTCCAGCTCTATTACAAAGCTGTCATCATCAAGACAGTACGGTACTGGCACAAAAACAGACACATAGATCAGTGGAACAGAATAGAGAGCCCAGAAATGTACTCTCAACTCTACGGTCAACTAATCCTCAACAAAGCAGGAAAGAATGTCCAATGGAAAAAAGACAGTCTCTTCAACAAATGGTGTTGGGAAAATTGGACAGCCACATGCAGAAGAATGAAACTGGACCATTTCCTTATACTACACAAAAATAGAGTCAAAATGGTTGAAAGACGTCAATGTGAGACAGGAGTCCATCAAAATCCTAAAGGAGAACAGAGGCAGCAACCTCTTCGACCTCAGCCACAGCAACTTCTTCCTCGAAACATCACCAAAGGCAAGGGAAGCAAGGGCAAAAATGAACTATTGGGACTTCATCAAGATAAAAAGCTTTTGCACCAAAGGAAACAGTCAACAAAACCAGAAGACAACCAACAGAATGGGAGAAGATATTTGCAAATGACATATCAGATAAAGGGCTAGTATCCAAAATCTGTAAAGAACTTATCAAACTCAACACCCAAAGAACAAAAAATCCAATCAAGAAATGGGCAGAAGACATGTACAGACATTTTTCCAAAGAAGACATCCAAATGGCCAACAGACACATGAAAAAGTGCTCAACATTGCTCAGCATCAGGGAAATCCAAATCAAAACCTCAATGAGATACCACCTCACACCAGTCAGAATGGCTAAAATTAACAAGTCAGGAAATGACATATGTTGGCGAGGATGCAGAGAAAGGGGAACCCTCTTACACTGTTGGTGGGAATGCAAGCTGGTGCAGCCACTCTGGAAAACAGTATGGAGGTTCCCCAAAAAGTTGAAAATAGAGTTACCATACAATCCAGCAATTGCACTACTAGGTATTTACCCCAAAGATACAAATGTAGGGATCCGAAGGGGTACATATACACCGATGTTTATAGCAGCAATGTCCACAATAGCCAAACTATGGAAAGAGCCAAGATATCCATCAACAGATGAATGGATAAAGAAGATCTGGTATATATATATATATGCAGTGGAATATTATGCAGCAATCAAAAACAAAAAACAAAAACAAAAACGAAATCTTGTAATTTGCAACAACATGAATGGAACTAGAGGGTATTATCCTAAGCGAAATAAGTCAATCAGAGAAAGACATGTATCATATGATCTCACTGATATAAGGAATTCTTAATCTCAGGAAACAAACTGAGGGTTGCTGGAGTGGTTGGGAGTGGGAGGGATGGGGTGGCTGGGTGATGGACATTGGGGAGGGTATGTGCTATGGTCAGCACTGTGATTTGTGTAAGACTGATGAATCACAGACTTGTACCTCTGAAACAAATAATACATTATAT
The DNA here is from genome assembly GCF_002201575.2 of Neomonachus schauinslandi. Taxonomy (NCBI): domain Eukaryota; kingdom Metazoa; phylum Chordata; class Mammalia; order Carnivora; family Phocidae; genus Neomonachus; species Neomonachus schauinslandi. The sequence goes on from NC_058405.1 coordinate 89,537,499, forward strand.
GTTAAAAAAAATAGAAGAAGAAGAAGATAGTAGGATGGGACAAATGAAGGGGGGAAATAAGTGGGGGAGACAAACCATGAGAGACTATGAACCCTGAGAAACAAACTGAGGGTTCTAGAGGGGAGGGGGATGGGGGGATGGGTTAGCCTGGTGACGGGTAATAAAGAGGGCACATATTGAATTGAGCACTGGGTGTTATATGCAAACAATGAATCATGGAACAGTACATCAAAAACTAATGATGTAATGTATGATGATTAACATAACATTATAAAATAAAATTAAAAAAAAAAAGAAAAATATCCTGTCAAAATCCACTATGATGGGTGCCTAGGTGGCTCAGTTGGTTAAGCTACTGCTTCAGCTTAGGTCATGATCCTGGAGTCCCAGGATCGAGTTCCGCATCGGGGTCCCTTCTTAGTGGAGAGTCTGCTTCTCCCTCTGACCCTCCCCTCCCCATGCTCTCTCATTCTCTCTCAAATAAATAAATAAAATCTTTAAAAAAACCCACTATGATGAAATAATTATCATAAATTGCTAAATTATCTAGTAAGCAAGATGCAAAGAAATGGAAAATTTCAGCAGAGAGATGGAAATGATAAAAAAACAGATGAAAATATCAGAAGTGAAAAATATACTAAATGAATTCATGTGTTTGGCTTCACAGCAGACTATACAGAGAAGAGGAAAATATCAATGAACTTGAAAACACATCTATGGAAACTATCAAAACTGCAACACAAAGATAAAAAAGAATAAAACAGACACAATATCAGAGATCTGAGATACAACATCAAATATCTAACATACATGCAATTAGAGTTTTAGAGGGGAGTGGGGGGAGTGAGACACAGGAAACACTTGAATGGATAAAACCAAGAACGTTCTAACCCAGACATGAGCAAAAGAGTAGACTAGGCAGTTCCAACCTGTCATCTCCCCACAGCAACATTGAAGAACAAGCAGAAATTATTAGAACTCTGGAAAACAGTCAAAAGTTTATAGTAACCAAACAAACACCAAATCAAGAAAACGCACTTCAAAGTGGTAGGCATGTCTTGTGACAATTTGATTTGTCCTTCACCCCACCACTGCTCTGCCCTTGGTGCAGCAGTGGCCTTGGTCTTGAAGCAGTGGCAGCCTGAATTCACACTGTGGTCCCCTTTCTGTGGTTCTAGATAGAGAAGAGAAGAAACTATTTGCAAATATCATTATGTAAGTTCTAACCTTTCTGGGACTACCTGAAAGATGATGTAAGGGGCTTAGCTCTGTTTCACCTAACTCAGAACTCAGACTAGAAAAGCAGTGAATAATGGTAAAAAACAAAAACAAACCAAAACAAAAAAACCTGCAAGCCAAACAAGCAACCCTCAGATGCCTATGGCTAAAGATTATGGTCAGAGTATACAGTAAGCTGCATGAGGTCCAGAACAAAAGCTGGAGAGACTTTCTTTAGTAAATTAAGGCATTCGGAAGTAGCAATGTATGGTGGGGAATTTAGAAAACCACATGTATGCCCAGGGCAAGACCCCATGTTCAGTAAAGGCCTGAGAAGTTTAAGCTTTCACCTTGGACTAATGCCTCGTCAGTACAAACCTGGCTAAGTGCTGAGCCAGTCCTCAAAGACTTGGAGAGGTGGGTTCTCTCTCTCTCTCTCTCTCTTTGGTTTTCTGCTTGTTTTCTTCATTTTTTTCTTCTTTCAGAATCAGTGAAATAAAAAATTGGTTTTTTTTTAAAGATCAGAAAACTGGAAAATCTTACAAATGAAAGAGAGAAGACACACATAACTAAAATCAGCAATAAAAGGAGGGACATTTCTACCAACCATACAGAAATAAAAGGTATTATAAAATAATACTATGAACAGTTGTGTACCAACAAATTCTATGTCTTGGATGAAATGGACAAATTCATATAAACACACATTAACTCTGCTGACTAAAAGTGAAGTAGAAAATCTCAACAGACCTATAGCAAGTAAAGAGAGTGAATCGTTAATAAAAACACCTCCCAAATAAAAAAGTCTATGAGCAGATGGCTTCACTACCAAATCCTACCAAACATTTAAAGAATAGTTAGCAAAAAATATTATTTATGAAAATTTTATTTATTTAGAGAGTGGTGGGGAGGGGCAGAGGGAGAGGGAGACAGAATCTTAAGCAGACTCCATGCCCAGTGCATGAGCCTGACGTGGGGTTTGATCTCACAACCCTGAGATCATGACCTGAGCAGAAATCAAGAGTTGGACACTTAACTGACTGAGCCACCAGGGTGCCCCAGAAAAATTTTTTGATGAATTCTCTAATTCATCAAAATATGGATGAGAAAATACTTCCTTATTCATTTTATGAAGCAAGTATTACCCTTATACCAAAGCCAAACAATGACATCACAAAAAATTACATGAATATAAATATACTCATAAAAATAGAGGTGAGAGATTTTTACCTCCAGAAGACCTGCATTACAATAAATGTTAAAAGAAATCTTCACATCAGAGGGAAATGGTACATATACCTGTAAGGCAAAATAAATAACACCAATGAGGAAAATATCTGTGTAAATATAAAAATATATGTATTTTAAATGATTTTAGTGAAAGAAAGAGAGAGAGGGATTTGAGAGACTGATGACCATATAAACAAAAATAACAACAATGTATTATGGAATGTGTAATATTTATAGAAGTAAAATATAAATAACTGTAGCACAAGGAGCTGGCAGTGGGATAAATGGAATTAATCAGTTGTAAGATTTTCACACTATATATGAAGTAGTGTGATTTCAAAGCAGTATTATATGAAAGCAGACTGTGATAATTTAAAGATGTGTACTTTAATCTCTAGAGCAACTAGGAAAACAAAAGACAAAAAGCTAAATAGAAAAAAATCAGTTTAAGTTTTAAAATTGAATAGTAAAAAGAATCAACACAAAATAATCCAAGAAAGAGGGAACAGACTAACATGGAAAAATTTCATAAATAAATATAAAACAAGTGACAAGATATTAGACTTAAACCCAATCTTACTGATAATTATAAAAAATGCAAACGGACTGGGATGCCTGGCTGGCTCTGCCCAAAGAGTGTGCAATTCTTGATCTCAGGGCTGTGAGTTTGAAGCTTGTGTTGGGTGTAGAGATTACTAAAAAAGAGTAATAATAATAAGTGAACTTAAAAAAAAAAATGCAGGGACGCCTGGGTGGCTCAGTCAGTTAAGTGTCTGCTTTTGACTCGGGTCATGATCCCTCCTTGCTCAGCAGGGAGCCTGCTTCTCCCTCTGCCTGCAGCTCCCCATCCTCGTGCTCTCTCTCTCTCTCTCTGACAAATAAATGAATAAAATCTTAAAAAAATGCAAATGAACTAAAGTTCTTCTGATGACCAAGATAGAAATAACAGGGATTGATTTCCCTTTCAATGGAAAAAACTCACAAAAGTTGGACAAAAATCCATAAAAGAGCAACATTCAACACTGGACATCTGGTAACAATGGATTGTGATCTCTGATCGACAAAAAACAAAAGACACCAGTTCTCAGATTTTCCCAGTTTGCTGTCTTGAGAAAGTGTCCAGGTCATGCTGCAGGGAGGGGAAAGCCAGGTGGAGCTGTGCTGACTCCCTGAGCTGAGGAGAAAATGCTAAGTGAGACAAGACCTAGGTGCCCAGAGTTTGCCAGACAGAGAGGAGAAAGCTCTACGCAGAGATGGGGGTTTCTAGATCTGCAGAATGTCTCCCTCAAGAATTCAGTGGAGTACTTACCAGCACATGAGTGTGAGGACACTCATAATGCAGGAGAAAGGATACAGTTTAACAGTGTTGGGCACCCATACCAAGCTAGAAAAAAAAGTCTATTCCCACCAATCTGACTGGAAAATCTCATAGTTAAAGGAACATCAGTGGTGTCCCTGAAGCTGGTAATTACAGGGGTAAATAAACAATATTTTAAAAAATAAACTGGGAATGATGGGCGGTTCAGTTGGTTAAGTGACTGCCTTCAGCTCAGGTCATGATCTCAGGGTCCTAGGATCGAGTCCCACATCAGGCTTCTTGCTCAGTGGGGAGCCTGCTTCTCCCTCTGCCTGCCACTCCCCCTGCTTGTGTGTGCGCCCTCTCTCTTTCTTTCTCTCTCTCTCTCTCTCTGACAAATAAATAAATAAAATCTTTAAAAATAAATTATAAAAACCTAACTATCAAAAAAATAATGTATTGTGTGTTTATGAGACACATTGAAAGGAAATACATGACATCCACCGCACAAATGTTAAGGGGGGACAGATGGAAGCATACTATTATCAGATTCTTGTATTATACTGGAAGTAGCATATTATCATTTGAAAGTAGACTGGGTAAGTTAAAAAGTAAATTGTAAACCCAAAAACATCACTAAAATCACAAACAAAAGGAATTACAGCTTGTGAGCCAATGAAAGATAAAATGGAATCATGAAAAATGCTCAGTGAATCCAAAGGAAGACAGAAAAATAGGGGGGGAAAGTGAACAGAATTGGGACAAATAAAAAAACAAAATATGGTGATAGTTTAAACCTAACCAAATAAATAATTACAAAGCCCTAATCAAAAGGCAGAGATGGTCAGATTGGATAAAAATGCAAGATCCCAAATCCGGCTGCTGTTGTGGGTTAAATTGTTCTCTCTCTCTCAAAGAGATGTTCAAAGTTCTAACCCCAAGTTCCTGTGAATGTGACCTTATTTGGAAACAGGATCTTTGCAAATATAGTAGTTAGATTAAGATGAAGTCATATTAGACTAGACTGAACCCCAAATCCAATGGCTGGAATATATAGAAGGAGGCCCCATGAAGACACAGAGACACAGAGACATGGAGGAAAGATGGCCATATAAAGATGGAGGTAGAAATCAGAGTGATGCAACCACAGCCAAGGGATGCCAAGAGTTTCTGGCAAACACCAGAAGCCAAGAAGAAGCAAGGGAAGATTCTTCTCTAGAGCCTTCAGAGGGGCCATAGCCTTCCTAAACCTTGATTTTGACTTTAGCCTCCAGAAACTGTGATAGAAAAAATTTCTGTTGTTTCAACTCCCCAGCTGGCAGTGATTTGTTATGGCAACCTTAGGGTGTTAACACAATGTTGGTATTAGGAAGTGGGGTGCTGCTGTGATAAATGCCTAAAAATACGGAAGTGGCCTTGGAATTGAGTAAATGGTAGAGACTGGAAAAATTTTAAGGTGCTTGATGGAAAAAGCTAGATTATCTTGAACATATTTTTGGTAGAAATATACATACAGGGGCGCCTGGGTGGCTCAGTTGGTTGAGTGACTGCCTTCGGCTCAGGTCATGATCCCAGGACCCTGGGATCCCTGCTCAGCAGGAAGCCTGCTTCTCCCTCACCCTCTCCCTCTGCCTGCTATTCCCCCTGCTTGTGTGCTCTCTTTCTCTGTCAAATAAATAAAATCTTTTTTTAAAAAAAAAAAGGAAAAAAAGAAATATACATACAGAAAAGACACAAATTTTTGAGAATGGTGTAACACCAGAGACATTGCCAGCTAGGACTACATGGGCCAGAGATGAGACCAACAAAGGAAGGCTATAAGTATTCTGGGATTCTGCCAGCAAGAAATAGGCTGAGAATACTAATTGATTATGAACTTGTGCTATCGTTCAAGAATAAGGATTGACAACTACAAGCATGGCTCAAAGGCTAGCAAGGCTGACAGGGCTTCCGTGGGATCTGTGGGCCTCGACAGAAAAGCATCGAGACACAGAGGATTATTCACAGTCATTTAAGCCTAATGGAATTTACCACACTGAGTTTCACACTTGCTTAGGGTCTATGAATCTAGGGGGATCAGAAGGTAGACTGTAGTGGATTGAATATGTCCCCCTAAAAGATATGTTGATGTCCTAACCCCCAGTACCTATGGATGTAATCTTATTTGGAAAGAGTCTTTGCAGATGTCATTAGTTAAGACAAGATCATACTGGGTCAGGGTAGCCTCTAAACCCAATGCCTGGTGTCCTTATAAAAAGGCCATGTAAAAACAGAGAGACATAGGCACACAGGCATATGAAGACAGAAGCAGTGATAGGAGCCATGTGGCTATAAGCCACGGGATGATAAGAACGGCCAGCAATGAACAGAAGCTAGGAAGGGGGAAGGAAAGATTCTTCTCTAGGGCCTTCAGAGTGAGCATGCCCTGCTGATACTTTGATCTCAGACTTCTAACCTCCAGAACTGTGAGAGAATAAATTTCTCTTGTTTTAAGCCACTCAGCTTTTGGTAACCATTCTAGGAAACTAACATAACTGCCTACAAGAAAACTCCGTTAATTACAAATACATAAATATTGGCAAAATAATGGTAAAAAGCATGTCACGATAACACCAGGCAAAAGATATTAGAGTGACAATATTAATATCAGAAAAAATAGATTTCAGAGCAAAGGAATAAAAGCCTTTTCATTAAGATGAAGGGGTGAATATATGAAGAGAACATAATAGCTTATAATGTTTATGCACCTAGTTACAAAATATATAAAGCAGAAAATGATAGAAGTACACAGAGAAATAGAAAAACTGACTATTATTATAGGAGATTGCAATGCACTTCTTTTGGTAATTGATAGAAGTAGATTGAAAATTAATAAAAATATAGAAGATATGAAAAACTATCAATCACCTTGATATAATTAACATATATTGAACACTCTACCCAGCAACTGTGGATTACATATAATTTTCAGATATACAAAAAAGTTTTTCCAAATTATGTCACATTCTGGCCAATAAGACAGTTCCCAATAAATTTAAAAAGATTCAAGTTGAAAAAATTTGATGTTTGTTGGCAATATGATTAAATTAGAATCAAAAACAGGAAAAAAAATCTCTGGAATATGTCCAAATAATAAGAAATTAATAGCAAACTTATAAATATCAACATGAAAAATAGTATGTTTAACTGAGTGAAAATGAAACACAACATATCAGAAGTTCTGAGATGCTGATAACGCAATATTGAGGGAGAAACTTACAGCACTAAATCTCTATATTAGAAAAAAAGAATGGTCTCAAAATTATGTCCTCGGAATTTACCATAGAAAGCATTTTAAAAAGAGCTAATTAAACTCAAAGTAAGTAGAAGAAAGAAAATAATAAATATCAGGACAGACAGAAATGAAATATGAAACAGAAAAAACAGGAGAAAGTAAAAAAAAAAACCCAAAAGCTAGTTATTTAAGATCAATGAAATTGATAAAATGTTAGCCAGACTGATGAAACAGAAAGAAGGTACAAATTAACAAAGCAGGCGAAAGAGAAGTAATATTACTACAGATTCTAAAGATATTGAAAGAATAATTAAAAAATAGAATGATCACCTGTATGCTGATATACTCTACAAGTTAGATGAAATACACAAATTTCTCAAAAGACACAAATTACCAAAGCACACTCAAGAAGACACAGATCATTTGAATAGTCACAAATTTATTAAAGAAATTGTACTTATATAAAGAATGCTGTAGGCCCAAATGGCTTCACTGATAAAATTCAAACAATCGAGGAAGAAATAGTATCAAATCTGTACAAACTTCAGAAAATTGAAGAGTAAGGCAATATCTGCCATCTTATGTCAGTGAACCAGTATTACCTTGATACCAAAACCAGAAATAGACATTACTAGAAAAGAGAACTATAGACCACTATCCCTCATGAATATAGATGCTAAAATTCTAAACAAAATTGTAGCAAAATAATATCCAACAATATATAACAAGGATAATACATGATAGGACATGATTTCCTAGTCACCGCAATGTTCCCCTTCCTCAAGAAAAAAGACAACTCACCAAGCCAAATGTTGATAAGAATGTGGAGCAAACAGAACTCTATTACATTGCTGGTTAAAATGTGAAATGGTACAACTTTGGAAAACTTTGGAAAACAGTTTAGGAGTTATTCACAGAGTCAAACATACCTACTGTAAGACTCAGTACTTCTACTCCTAGGTATTTTTCCAAGAGAGATAAAAACATGTCCACAAAGACTTCTACAAGATTAATAGAGCTTGATTCTTAATGGCCCCACCTGGAAATGACCCAAGTGTTCATAACAAGAGAATGAGTAAACACATTTTGATATTATATATTCATTTGATGGAACACTCTTAGCAACAAAAAGTTGTCAACTAACGACACATGTGAAAAAATGAATGTGCAAGATGCACACATTATGTTGACTGAAAAAGGTCAGACACATATGAGTTCATATTTTAGGGGCACCTGGGTGGCACAGTCAGGTAAGCAAACAACTTTTGGTTTCAACTCAGATCGTGATCTTGAGCTTTTGAGATTGAGCCCTGCCTTTGGCTCCACACTCAACGTGGAGTCTGCTTGGGACTCTTTCCCTCTCCCTCTGCCCCTCCCCACCATGCTCTCTGTCTGTCTGTCTGTCTCTCTCTCTCTTTCTAACATAAATAAATAAATCTTTTTTTTTTAAAGTTCATATTTTATAATCCTATTTAAACAAACTTTTAGACTAGGTGAAACTAACCAATAGCAGAAGGGGTTGCCTGAAAAAAGACAAAAGAACATTTCCGGGGATGGTGGAAAATATTTCAGATGATTGTTATAAATGGTAATTACACAGGTGTATGCTATCGTAAAAACACATTAATCAGAGCACTGAACTGTGCATTTTATGATACGTAATTCACACCACAAAAAGGAAAAGAGAGATGCAGGTTAGAATTAGCTAATTAATAGTAGTTTTGATAAGTACATTTATTTCTTTTCTCCATCTGGTAAAAAACTAAGATTGGGAACTGCTTTAAGCTGCAGTGTGCTATGAGCAAGAATTTACCCTTATTGTTGTCAACCATGGGTATTTTGGAATTCTTCGTTACTGAGGCATAACCAGGACAAGGTGATTAATAAGCAGATCAAGTCTTAACTTATTCTAACACATACTGCCTTCCTGTTTCTGCCATCTTTTAAAATATCACCATCTTCAAAAACTTAAAGCATGAAATTTATAAATTACCTATAATGTCTTTTTTTAACTTGTTATCTTATATAACTGTTTTATTCTTCCTAGTGATACTATAATATTCTATACATGAGAAGTCAAGTCACGGGGAGTGTGGAAACTATATTGAAAGCTGAAAATATGGAGATCAATGGCTTATGCTATTTTAAAATAATAACTTATGAGGGTGACCTGGCTGCAAATGGCGACTACTTTGATATTTGAGGGGAGAGGGGACACCACTCTCTTTCTTTTCCTCATCACAAGAGGTCACAGAAGGAAATAACTCTTCCTACAATCCACAAGACTTCTAGTAACATCCTTCATTCCTGGGAAAATGCTGAGCATTAAGATTGGAAGAAGCGAACGGCTTTGAAACTAATGTATACTGACTGGACATTGTGTACTTGGCATTTTGCAAGTTGCTTTAAATACATTGTATTATTTAATCATCATTAATCTTCATTTAAACCTACAAATTATGTATTACCATTTCTGTTTTAGAGGTGAAGAAATTAGGCTCAGGAATTAAATATATTGCCTATTTTTTTCACATACAACACTGTAAGAGCTCAAACCCAGGGAAGTCTTATGCTGAAGAGAGTGTTCTACCTTATTACACCCAGAACCCCTGGCTAGGCCTCCCCTCCCTGAGTTATAACAGCCTTCTGACCTCCAAACCACAGTCCAAGGAACAGGAAGAAAAACTGTTATTTGATTTGTGGTAAAGACAACATATCAGATTTGTTTAATTCCTTCTTCATTATTTAGCTCTCAGAAATACCATCTATTAATCACCTGAGAGTTAATCATACTAAATTTCATCCATTAAAAACAGAAGCTATTAGTCAGAGAGCCAACAGCACAGACAGTGCACATGAAAAGCAATCATCATCTTGGATGTGGGCCAACATTTGTCCAGCTAACTGTTGGCTGACACAGAGCAAGAACACACTGGAAGGACGTAGGTACGAGGAATCAGAAATTTTATTTTCCAAAGAAAACAAAGCATAAAAAGGAAAAATGGCATTTCAGTGAAGTTTTTAAAAAAACGTTCTTTTTGGAATTTCCAATCACCTTTGAGTTTGCTGTGTCCCACTGAAGATTAAAAATGCATCAAAGTGATTTGCAAATTATAAACAGATGCATTATCATGAGGAAGAAACTGTGGGTGAAGAACATGAAAACACCTAGAACTCTCAGATACAAGAAAACCCCATTTTCCTTTTATTCAGCAGCATTACAGGGGCAATAATTATATTTCTAAGAAGACTGGCATTGATATTCTTACAATTTTTATGCAACATTATATGACATAGTATATCACTCAAATCCGTCCCTTCACCTTCCTTCAAAAATTCAATTGACTTGGAAAGCATTAAGAGTGCTTCTTCAGAATAGTGTTAATAAGTATAATAAGGCAACTCTGAAATGCAATCCTGTACACACATTAGCAAATGCTATTCTCGGGTTCCACGTTACCCAACAGTAGTCTGCATGGTGGTGTGAAGGGCTCTAAAACACCCTTCACCTACAAGAAATCTTTTCCACAATTATGTTCCCAAACCATGAGCTTCTACCACTCAAGCAACATGTTTAAAGTACCTGTCGTTTTTCCACCTATTGACCTTGATAATATACTTTAGAGCTGGGTTTTCTCGAAGTCTGATACTGGAACCAACTAATGCTGAATTTGGGGGAGGGGGAGTAGAATAGGGTTTGAACGTATGAAATTTGAGCAAACTTCACAGATGATTCAACTGTACACTAATGTCAGAGAGTAAATAACTACTAACACCTTCAATACCTTCATTTTTATCAATCATAGTCAGCTTAGCTTATGTAGTTTATCTCACGATCTTTCCTCAAAAATTCATTGAGTGATATAGTCCAGCAATATTAGATGGAGCCCAGGAAAAGGGAGAAAAGGAAACTGCGAAATGTTTTTACCAATATCCCAGCTTTTCCTAGTTATTCACATCCTGTGTATCTAGAAAACTGTCCTAACTTAGCCTAATATATAGTTATATAAGGAAAGGAAATGGAAATTTAGGAGGACAAATATTTATTGAGCTTTTATACAGTGTGCCCAAAATTCACACATTCAATTTTATCAATAATTGTGTACATATTATTTTCTTATTGTTTAGATGGGGAATCTGAAGATCAGCTAGGTTCCATATTTTGTCTAAATTCATGTAGGACTTTAATTCAGCAATTTTTGTCCTTAAAACTTTTTTTTTTTCATTATTAAATTCTTCTGTCTCTCCGGGCATACCTTCTCATTATTTTATAAAGGTATAAGCTGTGCCCCCCAAGGGGGTATTGGAGGTATTCAGAATATCTAGACATCAGTAATATCTTCATACATGAAAATCAATGGACAAAAATACAATAAGCAGAATTCCACATCAGCTTTGCCAGGTTGCCATTTGAATATGTGGGCTAAGTTCTTGAATGTGGTGAGGCCATGCCAAACTAGGACTCGTTGAGACAGGAGAAGTTGGTAAAGGTGGTGAGCACTGGCCTTGTAGCTTAGCATAAATCCCAGGGCTACTGCTCTTGGGAGGTGGGCAACACAGCAGGTCAATGTTAGCTCCACTATTCAGAGCTCACCTTCTTACCCTTAAAAAAATTAAATTAGAATGTAAGATCCCTCTTCTTCCAAATTGGTGCTAATAGATTTTCTAATAACTTTTATGTTATTTTTATGTAGATGCCACTGGGCTCCATTCTTAAGGTTTTCTGATTTCAGGAAGAAGGTCCTTGACTTCTAAACACCCAGTGGTTCTCATAGCCACCACCCATGCCATCTCCTTATCAGACAACCAATAGCCCTTATTATACAAATAATATTTTGAAGCAAATTTGTGACTTCTTTATTACTGAATCTCCAGAGCACAGCATGGAATCTGGACCCTAGTAAGTACTAGTTCTACATGTGCTGTCTTTTGTTCATGCAACAGATATTTATTAAGAACCTGGATATCAGGAGCTATGGTGGCACTGAGGACACAAGGATGAATAGCAAGTTGGGGTCAAAGGGAGAATGTGCACACCTACATCACCAAGTCATGACTTAAAGAATCAACTGCAGCATTTGTGACATGTGAAGCACACATTCCCAGACCCACCTCATTTGACTCTCACTTGGAGCAACTGGAATGGGGCAATCAAGTTACTTCTTACATCAGGCAAAGCTGGGTTAGAGGGCCGAATCTTGAAGATAAACTAGGAGTTTTCCAAGTAGAAAGAAAGGGATCAAAAAACAGTTGGAGACAACTGCCCCTTAACCAGACAATTGCTCAGAAATATTCTCCACCCAATTTCCTTCCTGACATTCCAGTTCATGACACATTCATCCCTAAGGTAAGAAGTAGAATGTGGTTCTACTCTGTCAATTTTGACAACTTTTGACAACATTGACAATCACCAGACACATCTCTCTAGCCCATCAGTTCAGTTTCTGGTTCCATGTGGAATTCTGCACTCTGCCTTTTTGCTGGAGTCTCCTGACATGCCTCCCACATGACCTACCAGGTGCACTAATGCTGATTTCCTACCAGACAGAGGACAGACCAGTCCAGAAAAGAATAACAAAGAAAGCGGATGATGGCAGGCTCATCCCAGGGTCGAATCCCTGTTAGCTGGGCAGCTAGCAGTCATCAGGAAAAAGATTTTAGCTGCATCTATGGTAGTCAGTAGAGGAAAAAAGCAAAATAAGTATGTTTTATGTTGAGCCATTAGGTAAAGTTCTGAAGAAAAGCAAATTGTATTAAGAGAGAAGAGGGCAAGAGTAGGGAAAGAGAGAAAGAGAAAGAGAAACTTCTCACCAAGCATTCCTGTTCAGTGAGAGTCACCCAAACAAAGCCTTCTGTCTGCCATACAAAGTGAAATAACCTATAAATAAGAGCAAGTATTTTAAATGTTAGTTCAAGGAGAATCATTATGATGTAAACTAATTCTTTCTTGTACCTGCAAAGTGAAGCCAGTCTTCTTACAGACACATCCCTGTCTTCCTGGGACTCAGAAGTCAAGTGAAGGCAATCTCTTAGAGATGGAATTCCATTTTTGACTGCAGGCACGTAATCAATAACCACCAATCATCCAGGAAACAAATTCATGAGACTGTCTCTCTCTCCTTTTTCCTCCCTAGGCCAAGCGCTTCCTTCTCTCAGATGACAGATTCCTCTTTTCAGCTATATGAAGACAATCAAGTTTTACAAGTATTTGTTAGGATTACATTCTTTAAAGTCTGGCTTCAGTCTCCTGGTCAACTAACAGATCCAATCGATCTCTGTTCAAATTCTGTTGTTTCAATTCACCAAATCTTTGGCTCTTGCTCCAAGAAAGACTAGAATAAGTATCAGAAAAGAGAGAGAAGCAATAAAATTGAACATTCCACTCTGATCTGTCCATTTCAAATATTTTGTGGTGCAAACAGAGAACGGTAAGAGGAAGTGGGTCCTTTTCAAAAGCAGCATTCTAAATAGTGTAAGACAGCCAATTACTGAACATAGCTGGGACTTTCACACTTTTTACCTCAAATAAGAATGAAAAGGAAGCAGAATTCTTACCCATAGATAACTTTTTTGATGAGAATATTTAAGCATCAGAACTGGAAGAATAGAATTATAACAGAATTGCACAAATCATTGTATCTTTGTTCTTTATGCAAACCAGTTGGTCTAAGTATTATTAAACATTCAGACTGTGGCAATATATATTAAACCACTTAACTTTAAAAAGGAAAATCTGGAAGTCACCAGTTGGTTGTATTAAATATTTGAAAAGTATCTGGGTGAATATCAGCATGGGATGATTTACACCAAGGCAGAGAGAAAAATAATAAAATAGTAGCTTCACCAAAAATCTACTTAGGAAGATCTTTCTTAAAAAAAAAGAAAAGATTTTTTATTTATTTATTTGACAGCGAGAGAGAGAGAGAGCGAGAGCAGGAACACAATCAGGGGGAGTGGGAGAGAGAGAAGCAGGCCTCCCATGGAGCAGGGAACCCGATGCGGGGTTCGATCGCAGGACCCTGGGATCATGATCTGAGCCGAAGGCAGACACTTAATGACTGAGCCACCCAGGTGCCCCAGGAAGATCTTTCTTTAAGAATATAATTGATAGGGGTGCCTGGGTGACTCAGTCATTAAGCGTCTGCCTTTGGCTCAGGTCATGATCCCAGGGTCCTGGGATGGAGCCCTCATCGGGCTCCCTGTTCCCCGGGAGGCCTGCTTCTCCCTCTCCCACTCCCCCTGCTTGTGTTCCTGCTCTCACTGTCTCTCTATCGCTGTCAAATAAATAAAAAATCTTTAAAAAAAAAGAATATAATTAATAATCTCCTTGTACTAGAAGTTAAAACCCTCAAGATAACAGCCAAGAGAACACAAAGAATGGATAGATAGTACTCCATGAGAAAATGAGAAGAAAAAGAGAAAAGAAGGAGGATGGAGAACACAAAAGGGGAGAGAACAGACCAGGCACATGTTCTGAAGCTGTAGATAAAATGGCAGGGCATGGCCATGAGACTTTAAAGAACAGAATCTATCAACCACTTAGAAGGACTTTGGTTGTCTTCTGTGTGAACAACACCTCTTCCACCCTCTCCTCTTATTGTATCGCTAGTATAACTGGCAAAATACAAATGCTTGTGAGTGAGGGTATTTTGCCAATATTATAGAAAAGGCTGTATTTTACATCTGGGTTTACTAGCACAAAACTCAGGCATCATGAGAAGAAAAAAGAAAATCAACTAATAAATTTAAATTGGCACAAGCCAGATTCTGATCATTCAAAGTTCAACATAAAAACAATTCTCTCCTCATTCCACCCTCCCAAACACACTTTGGTTGCTATTGAAAACCATCAAAGAGGAAAACAAAACATGGGAAGATATCATTGAATATTGAATGTTAAAATATTCTAATATTGCTCTGAAGGGCTGAGAGGCCCCAGAAGTCATCTGAGTTATGCTGCTGTGGATCTGAACCAGGCAAATGTAATTTCAAATCTTTCTGTGCTATTGGTCTAGCTAAAGGTACTGGCTCCAAGCAACAAAAACCCCTGCCTGGACACCTCCCAAAGCCTCATAAACCAGGAAGGAGAATCTAGGATGGGCAAAACCAAGCCTTGTCTGGCAAGATGTTTAATGCTTGACCTAAGCCGAAAACAATTTTTTGAACGAGAAGACATATATGGACTCTAATACACCACACGTGATCCTGACCTTGCCTTTGAGAAAAATATTGGTCAACAGGTAGATGTATCTACAGCAATAGAGATATAAAATTAATCTCCTCACATGGGCATTCATTCCGTATTTATTGAGTTCTATGAGGCACGCACTGAGTCAGGTTTATGAAGGTACATTTATTTTAAATGGATGACCATCTACAGAAAAAGTAATATTAGTTACCTTCATTTTGGAAATAAATGTTCATCTGTTAAAATGTGAGTGGTAAACTGAAACCTGAACCTCTGTCTCTTAATCTAGATATCTACATCAATCCATAAAATGGTCAGTGTAGCAATTCTCAGCTCTGTGCAGAAAAAAGACAACTGTTATTTTAAGAGGCAGTATGACATGTGGAAAAAAAAAAAAAAAAGGGCTCTTTGGAGTTAGCCAGACTTGGATTTGTGTCCATATTGGGCTGCTTCATAATTGAGTGCTCTTCTTGGATGTGTGACTGGACTTGTCTGAGCCCCACTTTTCCTCTTAGGTAAATGGGGCTTAAAATGCTTATTCTTCATTACAAGTAGACACTCATGTGAATACATCATAATTTGTTACCAACATTTTGATGGAACTGTTTTGATGGGAGATACTTTAATTCAGCCTAAATAAATAAAAACAGTAAAAAAAAAAATCAAACAGGAAATATAGGGTCTTTGCCCTTGAGGAGTATTCGGTTCTATCCACTAGGATGACTTGGTGGCACACTGGCTCCCTGGACTATACTTTGATTCCTTCCTGCATCACCCAAGATATACAGTCCTCCTTTCTCTGCATTTGCTCTCCTGCCTGGATTTAACACCTCATCTGTATCAACCTGCATTGTCAGCCAGATGCCTTCTGCTAGCCTTGACTCTCTGGGCCTTGCTCTTCCCATTCTCCCATAGGGTATAATTTGTGAGCCAACCCCGGCTATATCACCGGGTATTTCTTGAAGCTGAGTTATAGCTGCAAGTTACACCTACTTGCACTTTATTCCTCACTAATAAACACTGCCAAAAGATTGAAATTCAAAATTGTGTCCACTTTCTCTAATGCTTTTCAAAAAATCTACTCCTTTGTTCTTTAATAGCTAAAACTCTACCTCATTGATATGTCTGTGTATAAAAACAACAACAACAAAAAATCCATTTGACAATGAAATACACTTGTTTACTTGTCATCAGTCTGGCCAAATTTCCTCCAGGAATATTCATTCTAATATTCCTACATTTTACTAGTTACTGCTGACCAGATGAAAAAAGCTTGTAACTAACGAGCAAATTTCTTATGCAGTCTCTAATCATTGGTTAATACTTTCTCTCCAATGAACCATATTAGAAATGTTATCTTATTTATATTGACATTTAGATATTCCTGATTGCTTTAATGTCTGACACATGGAGATTTTTTTTGGTCTAGTATAGCATCAAACATCTGGATGAAAGCTTAACATTTAGTAATTTAGCTCCATATTTTCAATTATCCTCATGTTTGACATCTTATGGAGCAAACAACCAGATGTGTCACTGAAGATTTCACTTTTTTACCAGATGTTCTAGTATCTACTAACATTTTTCAAATGAAAAAAAACAAAATTTTTTTTCACTTTTCTTAATAAACAACCTTTTCCCAGCCTTTTATGTTCGAATTGCTCTATCCTTTACTCAACAGAAAATCCAATTTCCTTGAAGCTGGTTAAAGCAAAAACAAAAACAAAAATAAAACCTCATGCTCTTTTTACTGTGTCTTTTCTTTTCCAGTCATGGTAATGATTCTATAGTTCTAACCAACTGATTGTAATAACCAACTGATGAAAGTCCCCTCTTGTGTGTTGCAAAGAAATTGACTTGGAAAGATGGCGGCTACATGAAAGTTTTGCCCCTATCATTTCAGAACACATTTCTTTACAATGTTGAGGATTCAAATCAAATATTTATTGGAAAACTACTCAGTTCAAGGCTCTGTGACAAAAATGAAGAAATTTCTAGAATTATGTAACACCTTTTCTCTCCACTAAATTTAAGACAGCCATATGTTTAATTGGCAATCAAAAGATTGTCTTAGGATTGTGAACTCTTGTTTGCAAAGACCAAAACAGATTCATATTAACCCCCAAATAAGGGTTTATTGGAAAGATTTACTGAAATGTCAAGAAAACACAGAACGGGAATTTCTGCTGTGTCTAGTGGGAACTAGAACCTTTCTGTCTCTCTTTCCTCCCTCATCTCTCTTCTCTCTCTGAAGGTACAGGATTCCTGCTTACTTGTGCATATCTTGTCACAACTGCTCCAATCTCAATTCTTCAGAATGACTCTTCCTAAGTCTCTAAGCTACCCTCCCATAACCTACCAATATCAGCAGCTTTCATTTATGTTTCTGTCAACTGTATCCATTTATTTTTATATGATATTGCAATCCAGTGAATAGATCAAATTCGATTTCTCAAGAAAGATTATCTGAAAGGCTCAGTGCATGCCGTGGGTTAGTTCCACTCTCTGTCAGGTTTCTATCCTGGGGTAATCAGTCATGACCAGAGGATTGGTTTTATGTGGTACAAATGTAGCAGACCTTCAGGAATATGTGGGGTGGAAGAAATTTCTAAGAAAGAGGCATGATGGGACAGTCAACAATAGATAGGGTTTCCCCACCAGCTGACCCAGAGACAGATGCTCCAAGTATTTTGATCAAGACTGACAAACTTAAAAGAAACCTTACGGATCAAATAGCCCAAATTCCCCTCTTACATAAAGGAAGAAAGGACTGGCAAGCTGAAATAACTACACATCAACTTTATCATTGTTTTTGTTTGGTATGTATTACTTAAAGATTACATAAAATGTCAAATATATTACATATACTATATTAAAGATAATATGTAGATTGTGAATATAACCATAAACACCATTCTATTCACTTGGTTTAGTTTCCTGACCCTGTTTTTCAATATTTTATTTTGGAAAGATTATTGTTAATTTTATCCAATGCAAAGAGCTAGTCAATTCATCAAACATCCAGCTGTGACCAAGACTATGGTTCCCTAAATTTTGTATTATTTTTGGACATACATAACCTGTATTACACATGCCTGAGATCAGGATAAAAAGAATATTACTCCATGAGACCAGGTTTTCTCCATCACCTCTGCCCTGCTAGTATGTGACCTTGAACAAGTCTGTTACTTCTCTAAGGTTTTGTTGCATTATCCATCAAAGTTAATGTGCAATGGCTTGTCTATTTCAGCTACATTGAAATGTTTCCATCAAATCAGCTCCTTCAAAATGGTGATGAAAAATATGATATATCCATTCTGTGTGTTCAAGAATATACTTGAAAGCATATCCCAAATGAATCCATACCACATAAATGTCCTAGGCTTGTCACTTAGTAAATAATGTTTATTGAAGAATAGTCATTAGTAGCTCCAGTTGAACAATAAGAAACTGGACTCAAAGAGGTCCCAGAAAAAAAAATTATAAAGTAATAAAATACAAACTCAAGACATATTTGGCCAACTCCAAAGACTGTAATTTTTCACCTGCCATGTTGCCTCTTACAACATCCTAAGCATGTCTTATCTTTCTTTATTCCACACTGAGACAAGAATTAGTCTAATATCAGGTATGAGGCAAAAAAAATCTCCTTGCTAACCCTATGGGTGAATATAATCTGAGAGAATTAACCAAAACAATGTTGTTTGTAAATTTTGATTAGATTTTTTCTATCAATTTATATGAGAACTTTCCTTTTCAAAGGAACCACATTTTATCTCCATTAAATATCTTTTTTTTAATTTATAATATTTTAACTAAAAAAGTAGAGCAAAAAAAAATTCAGAAATAAAATAATGTTCTTTTCAGCAGAACAAATTGAAAAAAGCAATAATCAAAGTATACACTTGGAATCAGTACATCTAATCATTTTGATTTAGAGTTTTAGCCATAAATGAATGATTAGATGATGAATTGCCCTATGCATCCTGATGTTCAGTCCTAAAAACTAACTACTTAAAAAGAGAGAAAGAGAGATAGAAAAGCCACTCACATTAAAGTAATCAGAGGGTGGTCGTTTCTAAACCTGAGAAATTATAAATGGCATTGCCAAATAAGAGTTGAGGAGAAAGAAACTTGAGGGGTAAAAACAATATACTTTCTTTGTGGTTTCTTTTTAATTTACTTATGACAAGACTGAATGTTCTTTTTCTTTATTCCATTAATGTTATAAAACTGGTGTTGATTCCTTATGTTTACATGTTTAGAATCTATATGGAAAGCTTCACAACATAATCACAAGCAGATTAAAAAGTAGCAAACATTTTTTTTTTTCATTGTGAGTATTGAGACCATAATCTTTTCTAGGTATTCATAAGGGGATTTGGCACATATAAAAGTATTGGAAAATCATCCATGACCAGTTACCTTCTGACAAGCCTGATCAGGCATCGTAGGTATGCCCTGCTGAATACAATGGTATGATGCTTAGCGCAAGGCAGGCTGAGACTCAGACAACCTGTATGGTGATTGAACAAAGGCCATGGTTTTATGCTGGAAATCGGGGCCAAGGGTGAAGGCCTGAAATTTGAGAATGAATAATGATTTGAGAACTTGGGCACACTGTAACATAAGCAAAAGATAGGAGGTGTTGAGACAGTTCAGAACAAAGAACATAAATGAAAAGATGGAAGTACGATTGATCCTTAAACAGCGTGGGGGTTAGGAGCACTGACTTCCTGCTCATTTAAAAATCCCTGTATAAATTTTGACTCCCCCAAAACTTAACTAATAACCTACAGTTGGCTGGAAGTCTTGCCAATAACCTAAATAGTCAATAAACACATACTTTGTATGCTATATGTATCACATACTGTATTTTTTTTTAAGATTTTTATTTATTTATTTGACAGAGAGATAGAGAGAACAGGTAGGCAGAGAGGCAGGCAGAGGGACAGGGAGAGGCAAGTTCCCCGCCGAGCAGGGAACCCGATGCGGGGCTCGATCCCGGGGACCCTGGGATCATGACCTGAGCCGAAGGCAGCCGCTTAACCGACTGAGCCACCCAGGAGCCCCCATATACTGTATTCTTACAATCAGGTAAGCTGGAGAAAAAAAAATGTTAGGAAAATCATAAGGAAGAGAAAATACATTAACAGCACTGTACTGTATTTATCAAAAAAAATCCACGTATCAGTGGACCCATGCAGTTGTTCAAGGGTCAACGGTACAATTTTGCTTTAGCATCAGACCACTTAAGAGTGTGACACTTGCAGGATGGGGGTAGCTTATAGGAATGTTTTAGGAAAAGACAAACTGTGAGATGACATTTATTTACTAAAACATGCACATTACAAATGTTGAGAGATAAAATCCCACTTATTGCTTACATGTGTCCTTGAAACTACCAAGTATGGGGAGTCAGCATTTTCTGATCATATTAGTAGCCCCTGGCTCTTAGTACTTTTCAGCAGCTTGCAAGGTTGGTATTATTATCCCCTTTTCTTTTTTTCTTTTTTTTTTAAGATTTTATTTATTTATTTGAGAGAGAGAGTGAGCTCATGCAAGCAGGGGGTAGGGGCAGAGGGCAGAGGAAGAAGCAGACTCCCTTCTGGGCAGGGAGACTGATGGGGCTCGATCCCAGGACCCTGAGATCATGACCTGAGCCGAAGGCAGTCGCTTAACCGACTGAGCCCCCCAGGTGGCCCGGTTATCCCCTTTTCTGAAGAAAGAAACAAGGCTCAGAGAATAACTGACTGAAGGAGGAAATTCAATTATTTGGCCATAAGCATGACATGTTTTTTTTTTTAAGATTTTATTTATTTATTTGAGAGAGAGAGAGCACATGAGAGGGGGGAGGGTCAGAGGGAGAAGCAGGCTCCCTGCTGAGCAGGGAGCCCGATGCGGGACTCCATCCAGGGACTCCAGGATCATGACCTGAGCCGAAGGCAGTCGCTCAACCAACTGAGCCACCCAGGCGCCCAAGCATGACATGTTTTTATTTGTCCTAGTAAGTACCACTAACTGCTTTAGGTCAAACTCTTCTGTAATCACTGGATAGAGGGTTCCTTTAACAAAACTTCATCCTGAATGCAAGAAGTTAAGACTCTTCCGTTGAAGAGTTATTGCTTCTTAAGGCTCACTGTTGTTCACTTACAAATTTCAATCTCATTTCCCATTCCAAATTCCCAGATATGACTAGTCTTGTGGCTCTAGCAACTTGGCATGGAGGTAAAGAGTCTTCTTTTCCATACCTCTTCACATTCTCCTCATATCCCATCACCCTGGTATGGAGCACAGGCATGAAGAGAGAACAGCTAGATCCTTATTTCGTTAGCAAGGAAGAGCCAGTTTGGGCTCAACTTTTCCTTATGCACATCTCAGCCCCTTCTTACTCATTCCATGTAGTCAGTGATGCCATAGACACCAGCAAAATAGCTCAAGCTCTTCTCATAGCAGACCAGGGCTCCACCAAATGATGGGAGCATGGGTTGCCCACCCCAACTGTCTCACCTTGCCTCCCAGCCCCAACTTCCCTCCACACTCCAGGATCAGACATTCTGATGGTCTAGTGGTTCAGAATATCCCAGGAAGAGGCTAACTAGAGCTTGTCATGTTTCCACTCTAAGACACTAATTCCAAGAATCACTAGAAATAAGGAACACAAAGGAGAAATGATATGCAAAATTTAAATACTTGTTTACTTAGAAGTTTTGCTTATCAACGATTTTTTTCAAAGCATATTTCAATATTATTTGAAAAAATAATAATTTACATATAAAATATCACATCAAAGTATATGAGATTAGTGTGGGCTGGAGGAAGGGTCATTGATTGTAGAAAGTGTGATTTATGTTGGCCCTTCAATGTATAGATAGAAAAAAGGAAGAAAGAATTGGTGAATAGGGTTGGATATTGAGGTGTAAATGCCTACCGTGCTTACTTCTTCACTGGGGTAACAATAGATAACTTTAGCCAGAGAGTCTTTGGAAGCTATTTTTAAGTCCTGGTCCTTATTAAAAGCAGACTAGAAAGATAAAAGTAAATAATACATTTCGGGAAGTTGTTCCCATTGATTTCCATTAAAGACTTAAAAACTGTCAGGCATTTCAGTATAGCATTTGACCTGTTCAAGGACAATTGTCAGCTATTACTTCTGAAGAGTTAATTAAAAAATAAAATTGAACTATTTGCACATTCATATTTTAATGGCACGCTACTGGTTAGAATTAACTTTACAATACAGTTTCCATGAATTATTTATGTCTAGGATCCTTTTTCCATGACTTTTAAATTCAAAGTACAACAGAAGTCAATGTGTATATAATTCCAGCTGATATGATACAGTGGTTTGGTTTAAGTAGAACATATAAAAACCTAAAAGATGATTTTATTCTGTTAACAGCGCTGTTTTAACAAAAGTTTCTCAGCATCGAGGATCAGGGGAAGAGAGGCCACCATCACTCGCAATGAAAATCAGAGTCCCAAAACATTCCTGACATTCGCCACCTCAATTATTGACAATGAATCTTTCCAGTCTCAAGCCAAAAACTTTGGAATCACCTCTGACTCCATTCTTTCTCATATCCCACATCTGATTCATCTGCAAACCATATCAGCTCTGCCTTCAAAATGTATCCAGTATCTTATCACTTTTTACCACCATAGACTGAGCTATCATCACTCCATGTAGGGACAACTGCAGTAAACTTTTAATTAGCCTCCTTGCTTCCACCTCTATCTCCCAGCATTCTTCCTGAATACAGCCATCAGGATTATATTTTTATCTCTTAAATCAAATCACATCTCTCTTCTCAGAATCCTCCAATGGTTTCCCATCTCACTCAGAGCGAAGACTAAGAGCCCTTTACACAATTTCCTTGTTATCTGCTCTGGTTCCCCATCACACTCTTCCCTATTCTGACATATCTTGGACTTTATCTCCTCCAGCTCTCCAGCTTGGATATTGCTCCAGCAACACTGGCCTCTCAAAAGCAAACCTCTGCCTTAAGTATTGTACACCAGCTGAGCCCTCCATCCAGAACATTCTCCTCCCCAGTATTTACCCAGCTCAATTTCTTAAGGTATCTGCTCAAATGTCATCTATTAAGTGAGGCTTTCCCTGACCACTGTGTCAAAATGCTCCCTCCCCTGACACTCCATGAGCATCCTTACCCTGTGCAGTAGATTGCATTGTGGCCTCTAGTTGTCTACCCCTTCCCTTAATAGGATAATACATCTATGCCTTGGTCATGTGACATGGCCATGCCACCCACTGTGGACTGAGTGTACCCACCCCCCTGACATCCCCAGTGATTGTGGGCTTGCCCATGTACTTGATTTCATCAATAGATTGTGGGCCCAAGCTAGAGTTTTGTGAGTCCTTGCTGAGTTTCCATTCACCCTCTTATGTTTCTATCATTCTCCATGAGTAGAATGTGCCCTGGAAGGCTGCTAGTACAAGGGGGAGGAGACAGGGTTGGGCCAAATATGAACCTGAAAATCAACTTGAAGTCACTCATTACAGCCAACTATAGGTCTGTGGGGAAAAGAACTCAGTTTGTAATTGTAAGCCACACAATTTGAAGATAGTGTGCAGCTATATTGTAGCAGAGACAGTTGATTATTTATCTTGGTTTGTTTATTCAGGAACACTTAATATGTAACATGCTGTATATAGGTATTTCTTTTTATTTTCTTTCTTCACTGTTGATTGCTTTATTGCTAACACCTACGACAGCACCAAGGAGGTAATAGGCACTAAATGAATATTTGTTGAATGCATGATTAAATGAAGGGATTCAAGAATAAGACTCTGCCCTTTTGAAGAACACCAGGGAAATCTTAACAACTTCACCACTTTGGAATGCTGAGATTTTTTATTACCAAATAATATGGACGAGGGGCATCCTGACAGTATCCCTGAACTTTCTCCATCCCCAAAAGCCACCATCCAGAGGAAATCCAATTCCCCAGCCTCAAGGGCCCTAATATCTAGAGAGTAAATCATTGGCACCATATTTTCTCTCTTATTACTAACTACAGCACCCAAAAGATAGTCCAATGCAATCTTTGAAGCCCACATGGATGGAGGGATGAGAGCGTACTAAGGTTCCAGGGTAGAGTGGGGGTGTGGTTAGCATGGGGTCAGATATAATAATGGCTAGGGATGTGATGCAGGCACTCAAACAAAAAACTAAGGAAGTCTGTTTTAAGTATCACAGCTTAAACAAGGGGACAATTAGTACTTAAATTATCTGTGATTTAAAAAATGGTTATAAAATGGCTTGTTCAAGATGGCCCAGTGAAAATGACCCAATGACCTTGCTCTAGAGAAAATTGAAACCCAGAAAAGAGAGGTCTCTGACCCAAGGTCACACTGCCAGCCTCTGGCAAAGATGGGCCTGGGATCTAATCTCTTGACTCCAGTTCCAGTTTTTCAGCACAAAAGAAAGATCATTCAGGGCCCCCTCTTTATTGGCTTCCACCTTCTAGGTCTACAATCATGACTTTGTACTACCCCTTTGAGTTCTGACTCTCCTGCCATGATCATTTGTACCCATGCTTTCAGCTAGATAGGTAACATTATCTGAATATACTCAACATGGCAGGTGGTTTGCATCTATTACTCTCTTATATTAGTGACAATCCAGGAACATTTGATATCATTACTTTATTTTGTAGACAAAGACTCTGAGGGTCAGAAAGATTAAGTAAACTGTCCAAGGGGACACAGCTAATAGATGGTAGAGCCTGGCTTGGAGCCCAGCTCTGTTTGATACTTTATTTTATGATCATTTTACTAATCCATGCTGTCACTCTGCTGGCATGCTTCAGAATGTCCTGCCTTCTGTGTCTGCCTGGATTTCCCCACTATTTATGCTTATGATATCCATGTACTGTGTTTCCTTATGCAGGACTCTCTGAACCTCAAGTCTGAGTGCTCAGCCAATATCCAGTTGGATTATCCCTACAGCATTTGCACAGAGGGAAGAATTTGAGTTATCTGCTGTTTCTGGTCATCTGTGCATAACCTTATTTCAGAGTGGATACCCCAGCTTCTTGTAAAACACAGGGCGCCCACAAGTTGCTTTTAACCCTGTATTCATTCACAGATTCTTTTGCTGACATACCCTGTATCTTCCCGATTTACTAAAGAATTGTGGTTCCATTTTTGCTTAAAATTGTCATGTGCCATGCATACTTAGTATCTTTGGTTGGTTTCTTTGAAAGTTATATGTAAGGAAATGTCTTTTTTCCAAGATTTCCAGGATTGGGGTAACAAAACAGTTATAGGGAAAAAAATGCTGTTAGCAGAAGTAGGCTGAGAGGTGGGGAGTGATCTGCCCCAAACGTAGGCAATAAAGTGTGCATTGTCTGAAGATAACTAAAAATAATACTGACTTAAAATCAGCCTTCTTTTAATATCACCATGCTTCATCGATGATAAACAATGTCAGAGATAAAATATTCCCCCCCCTTGAAAAAAATATTTTCTTAGCCTAAGTTCTAAAAATGTGTTGCCATTTCTGTTAAGTTTTGATACTACATATGTAAGTATCAAATGAGCACATTTTTATTATTAATTTTTTAATGAACATCGTATTCTACATGGAAGTTAGTTTAAGAACTTCCTCTTGTAC
The DNA here is from genome assembly GCF_002201575.2 of Neomonachus schauinslandi. Taxonomy (NCBI): domain Eukaryota; kingdom Metazoa; phylum Chordata; class Mammalia; order Carnivora; family Phocidae; genus Neomonachus; species Neomonachus schauinslandi. The sequence goes on from NC_058405.1 coordinate 89,563,346, forward strand.
AGTCAGCAGCTGACACAACGTCCTCAGCTGCAGGTGGTTTTTTTGTTTTTGTTTTGTTTTTGTTTTGAGAGTAAGTGCCAAACAATTTGGAGACATTTGAACTCTGCACACAATTCACTCAGGGTGCAGTTCATGAGTCCATGCCTGTAGTATTGCATACGCTTGTATTTATTTATTTTTATTTATTTTTTTTTAATTTTTTTTATTCTTATGTTAATCCCCATACATTACATCATTAGTTTTAGATGAAGTGTTCCATGATTCATTGTTTGTGCATAACACCCAGTGCTCCATGCAGAATGTGCCCTCCTCAATACCCACCACCAGGCTAACCCATCCTCCCACCCCCCTCCCCTCTAGAACCCTGTTTGTTTTTCAGAGTCCATCGTCTCTCATGGTTCGTCTACCCCTCCGATTTCCCCCACTTCATTCTTCCCCTCCTGCTACCTTCTTCTTCTTCTTTTTTTTTTTTTCCTTAACATATATTGCATTATTTGTTTCAGAGGTACAGATCTGAGATTCAACAGTCTTGCACAATTCACAGCGCTTACCAGAGCACATACCCTCCCCAGTGTCTATCACCCAGTCACCCCATCCCTCCCACCCCACCCCCCACTCCAGCAACCCTCAGTTTGTTTCCTGCAATTAAGAATTCCTCATATCAGTGAGATCATATGATACATGTCTTTCTCTGTTTGACTTATTTCACTCAACATAATACCCTCCAGTTCCATCCACGTCGTTGCAAATGGCAAGATCTCATTCCTTTTGATGGCTGCATAATATTCCATTGTATATATATACCACCTCTTCTTTATCCATTCATCTGTCGATGGACATCTTGGCTCTTTCCACAGTTTGGCTATTGTGGACATTACTGCTATAAACATCGGGGTGCATGTACCCCTTCGGATCTCTACTTTTGTATCTTTGGGGTAAATACCCAGTAGTGCAATTGCTGGATCATATGGTAGTTCTATTTTCAACTTTTTGAGGAACCTCCATACTGTTTTCCACAGTGGCTGCACCAGCTTGCATTCCCACCAACAGTGAAGGAGGGTTCCCCTTTCTCCGCATCCCCGCCAACATCTGTCGTTTCCTGACTTGTTAATTTTAGCCATTCTGACTGGTGTGAGGGGGTCTCTCATTGAGGTTTTGATTTGGATTTCCCTGATGCCGAGTAATATTGAGCACTTTTTCATGTGCCTGTTGGCCATTTGGATGTCTTCTTTGGAAAAATGTCTGTTCATGTCTTCTGCCCATTTCTTGATTGGATTCTTTGTTAAAGAACAAATGAGTTCTTTATAGATTTTGGATACTAGCCCTTTATCTGATATGTCATTTGCAAATATCTTCTCCCATTCTGTTGGTTGTCTTTTGGTTTTGTTGACTGTTTCCTTTGCTTTGCAAAAGCTTTTTATCTTGATGAAGTCCCAATAGTTCATTTTTGCCCTTGCTTCCCTTGCCTTTGGCAATGTTTCTAGGAAGAAGTTGCTTCGGCTGAGGTTGAAGAGGTTGCTGCCCGTGTTCTCCTTTAGGATTTTGATGGACTCCTGTCTCACATTGAGGTCTTTCAACCATTGGGAGTCTATTTTTGTGTGTGCTGTAAGGAAATGGTCCAGTTTCATTCTTCTGCATGTGGCTATCCAATTTTCCCAACACCATTTGTTGAAGAGACTGTCTTTATTCCATTGGACATTCTTTCCTGCTTTGTCAAAGATGAGTTGACGATAGAGTTGAGGGTCCATTTCTGGGCTCTCTATTCTGTTCCATTGATCTATGTGTCTGTTTTTGTGCCAATACCATGCTGTCTTGATGATGACAGCTTTGTAATGGAGCTGGAAGTCTGGAATTGTGATGCCGCCGGCTTTGCTTTTCTTTTTCAACATTCCTCTGGCTATATGGAGTCTTTTCTGGTTCCATACAAATTTTAGGATGATTTGTTCCATTTCTTTGAAAAAAGTGGATGGTATTTTGATGGGGATTGCATTGAATGTGTAGATGGCTCTAGGTAGCATTGACATCTTCACAATATTTGTTCTTCCAATCCATGAGCATGGAACGTTTTTCCATTTCTTTGTGTCTTCCTCAATTTCTTTCATGAGTATTTTATAGTTTTCTGAGTACAGATCCTTTGTCTCTTTGGTTAGATTTATTCCTAGGTATCTTATGGTTTTGGGTGCAATTGTAAATGGGATCGACTCCTTAATTTCTCTTTCTTCTGTCTTGTTGGTGTATAGGAATGCCACTGACTTCTGTGCATTGATTTTATATCCTGCCACTTTACTGAATTCCTGTATGAGTTCTAGCAGTTTTGAGGTGGAGTCTTTTGGGTTTTCCACATAAAGTATCATATCATCTGCAAAGAGTGAGAGTTTGACTTCTTCTTGGCCAATTTGGATGCCTTTGATTTCTTTTTGTTGTCTGATTGCTGTGGCTAGGACTTCCAATACTATGTTGAATAGCAGTGGTGATAGTGGACATCCCTGCCGCGTTCCTGACCTTAGGGGGAAAGCTCTCAGTTTTTCCCCATTGAGAATGATATTCGCTGTAGGTTTTTCATAGATGGCTTTTATGATATTGAGGTATGTACCCTCTATTCCTATACTCTGAAGAGTTTTGATCAAGAAAGGATGCTGTACTTTGTCAAATGCTTTTTCTGCATCTATTGAGAGGATCATATGATTCTTGTTCTTTCTTTTGTTAAGGTATTGTATCACATTGATTGATTTGCGGATATTGAACCAACCTTGCAGCCCAGGGATAAATCCCACTTGGTCATGGTGAATAATCCTTTTAATGTACTGTTGGATCCTATTGGCTAGTATTTTGGTGAGAATTTTTGCATCCATGTTCATCAGGGATATTGGTCTGTAATTCTCCTTTTTGATGGGGTCTTTGTCTGGTTTTGGGATCAAGGTAATGCTGGCCTCATAAAATGAGTTTGGAAGTTTTCCTTCCATTTCTATTTTTTGGAACAGTTTCAGAAGAATAGGTATTAATTCTTCTTGAACTGTTTGGTAGAATTCCCCTGGGAAGCCATCTGGCTGGGCTTCTGTTTTTTGGGAGATTTTTGATGACTGCTTCAATTTCCTTAGTGGTTATAGGTCTGTTCAGGTTTTCTATTTCATCCTGGTTCAGTTTTGGTAGTTGATACATCTCTAGGAATGCATCCATTTCTTTCATGTTATCTAATTTGCTGGCATAGAGTTGCTCATAATATGTTCTTATAATTGTTTGTATTTCTTTTGTGTTGGTGGTGATCTCTCCTGTTTCATTCATGATTTTGTTGATTTGGGTCATTTCTCTTCTCTTTTTGATAAGTCTGGCCAGGGGTTGATCAATCTTGTTAATTCTTTCAAAGAACCAGCTCCCAGTTTCGTTGATCTGTTCTACTGTTCTTTTAGTTTCTATTTCATTGATTTCTGCTCTGATCTTTATGATTTCTCTTCTCCTGCTGGGTTTAGGCTTTATTTGCTGTTCTTTCTCCAGCTCCTTTAGGTGTAGGGTTAGGTTGTGTACTTGAGACCTTTCTTGCTTCTTGAGAAAGGCTTGTATTGCTATATACTTTCCTCTTAGGACTGCCTTTTCTGCATCCCAAAGATTTTGAACAGTTGTGTTTTCATTTTCATTTGTTTCCATGAATTTTTTTAATTCTTCTTTAATTTCCTGGTGGACCCATTCATTCTTCAATAGGATGCTCTTTAGCCTCCATGTATTTGAGTTCTTTCTGACTTTCCTCTTGTGATTGAGTTCTAGTTTCAAAGCATTGTGGTCTGAAAATAGGCAGGGAATGATTCCAATCTTTTGGTACCGGTTGAGACCTGATTTATGACCTAGGATGTGATCTATTCTGGAGAATGTTCCATGGGCACTAGAGAAGAATGTGTATTCCGTTGCTTTGGGTGGAATGTTCTGAATATGTCTGTAAAGTCCATTTGGTCCAGTGTGTCATTTAAAGTCTTTATTTCCTTGTTGATCTTTTGCTTAGACGATCTGTCCATTTCAGTGAGGGGGGTGTTAAAGTCCCCCACTATTATTGTATTGTTGTCGATGTGTTTCTTTGCTTTTGTTATTAATTGGCTTATACAATTGGCTGCTCCCATGTTAGGGGCATAGATATTTACAATTGTTAGATCTTCTTGTTGGATAGATCCTTTAAGTAGGATATAGTGTCCTTCCTCATCTCTTATTACAGTCTTTGGTTTAAAATCTAATTTGTCTGATATAAGGTTTGCCACCCCAGCTTTCTTTTGGTGTCCATTAGCATGGTAAATGGTTTTCCACCCCCTCACTTTCAATCTGGGGGTGTCTTTGGTTCTAAAATGAGTCTCTTGCAGACAGCATATCGATGGGCCTTGTTTTTTAATCCAGTCTGATAGCCTGTGTCTTTTGATTGGGGCATTGAGCCCATTTACATTCAGGGTAACTATTGAAAGATAGGAATTTAGTGCCATTGTATTGCCTGTAAGGTGACTGTTACCGTATATTGTCTGTGTTCCTTTCTGGTCTATATTGCTTTTAGGCTCTCTCTTTGCTTAGAGGACCCCTTTCAAGATTTCCTGTAGGGCTGGTTTTGTGTTTGCAAATTCCTTTAGTTTTTGTTTGTCCTGGAAGCTTTTTATCTCTCCTTCAATTTTCAATGACAGCCTAGCTGGATATAGTATTCTTGGCTGCATATTTTTCTCATTTAGTGTTCTGAATATATCCTGCCAGTCCTTTCTGGCCTGCCAGGTCTCTGTGGATAGGTCTGTTGCCAATCTAATGTTTCTCCCCTTGTAGGTTACATATCTCTTTTCCCGAGCTGCTTTCAGGATTTTCTCTTTGTCTGTGAGACTCCTAAGTTTTACTATTAGATGTCGGGGTGTTGACCTATTTTTATTGATTTTGAGAGGGGTTCTCTGTGCTTCCTGGATTTTCATGCCTGTTTCTTTTCCCAAATTAGGGAAGTTCTCTGCTATAATTTGCTCCATTATACCTTCTGCCCCTCTCTCTCTTTCTTCTTCTTCTGGGATCCCAATTATTCTAATGTTGTTTCGTCTTATGGTATCGCTTATCTCTCGAATTCTGCCCTCGTGATCCAGTAGTTGTTTATCTCTCTTTTTCTCAGCTTCTTTATTTTCCATCATTTCATCTTCTATATTACTGATTCTCTCTTCTGCCTCATTTATTCTAGCAGTTAGCGCCCCCATTTTTGATTGCACCTCATTAATAGCCTTTTTGATTTCTACTTGGTTGGATTTTAGTTCTTTTACTTCTCCAGAAAAGGTTTCTCTAATAACTTCCATATTTTTTCAAGCCCAGCTAGTATCTTTAAAGTGATGATTCTGAACTCTAGATCTGACATCGTACTAATGTCCGAATTGAGTAGGTCCCTGGCAGTCGGTACTACCTCTTGTTCTTTTTGTTGAGGTGATTTTTTCTGTCTTGTCATTTTGTGCAGAGGAGAATAGATTAATGAGAGAACAAAATGCTAGCAGAGTAACAACGTCCCCAGAAAATATACTCTAAACAAATCAGAAAAGACTTGAAGCAGTGGGAAAAGAAAGGGAAAGAGAGAAAAAAGAAAAAGAAAAAGGAAAAAAAGAAAAAGATAATGATAAAAACCAAAATAAACAAAACAAAACAACAACAACAACAAAAAAAAAACCAGAATGTGATCAAATATGATCAGGCTGGTATATAGATCAGTGCCACACACTAGATTTGGGGTGTATTTTGGTCTTTTAGAAGAAAGTGCCTCCCAAAATGTTAAAGAAAGAAAAACTTATATATGTACAAAAATAAGGATTGATATGATGAAGGGATGGAATATGACTGTAAAGATGGAAATTATAAAAAATTTTATTAAAGGAATTGATAAGAAGTTGTTTGAAAAAAAGAAAGAAGAGGATTTAAAAAAAGAAGAAAAAAGGGAGAGGATGTGATCAGGCAGGGGAATAGAAAACACCATATACTAGAGATTTAGGGTATATTTTAATCTGTTAGAAGAAACTATCTCAAAATTTTAAAGAGAGAACAACTTATATATATAAGCCAAAAATACGGGTAACTACTATGAAGGGATAGAATATGACTCTAAGAATGAAAAATAAAAATGTTTTTTTTAAAAAAAGGGATTGATAAGATGTTGGTTGAAAAAGGGAAAAAGAAAAATTCAAAAAGAAAAAAAAAGAAAAAAAGACAGTTAAAAAAAAATTAACTTTCAAAGACTAAAGAATCATGGTAAAAAAGCCATGAATTCTATGTGCAGTAGTCCCCTAGCGCTGGAGTTCCGCCATTCTCATTGATCGGTAAACTTGGCCTTGGCTGGCTGTTCTCGCTGATCTTCTGGGGAGGGGCCTGTTGCCGTGGTTTCCAAATGTCTCTGCCGGAGGCGGAATTGCCCCGCCCTTGCCCCCTCCCGGCTAAGTAATCTGCTCGGGTTTGCTCTCCGGGGCTTTTGTTCCCTGCGAGCTTTCCGTACAGCTTTGGAGGTGGAGAGTGAAAATGGCGGCCTCCCAATCTCTGCCCTGGAGGAGCCGAGAACTCGGGGCCCCGCTTCTCAGTGAGCCCCCAGAGAAAAGCCGTCAGTCGCTCCCGTCTCCCCGGTCTCCGGCCGCACTCCGTACTCACCCGGCCTGTGACCGCGCGTTTCTATCTCTGGCACCCGACCCCGTGTGGAGTCTCCAAACCCAGCAGATCCCTGCGGTGCACTCTCGTGCAGCTCCTCCCGGGGGAGGAAGGTGAGTCTCCCCGGATCTGCCGCTTGTTGGGTCCCTGCTGGAGGAGCAGGGGCCCGACTGTGCCACTGATCACGGTTTATGGCAACCCTGAGCTGAGAGCCCGCACCTGGGCTCTGCCTCTGCAGCCGGCTTCCCTGCTCCATTACCTGGGAGCTCTGCCGCACTCAGGCACCCCCGGTCTTTCTGTGACCCCGAGGGTCCTGAGACCACACTGTCCGGTGAGGGTACCACCCCCCGCTTAGCCACCAGAGTGACGTCCCTCGGCGGAGCAGACTTTTAAAAGTTCCGATTTTGTGCTCCGTGGTTCTATCACTTGCCAGAAGCGGCCGACAGAGGCCCCTCCCCCGCCATCTATCCTCCCCAATATTGCCTCGGATTCACTTCTCCGCACGTCCTACCTTCCAGAAAGTGGTCGCTTTTTTGATGAGAGATTTGTTACTCTTCTTTTCTTCGATCTCCTGTTGAGTTTGTAGGTGTTCAGAATGGTTTGATCCCTATCCAGCTGAATTCCTGAGAGGAGATGAAATCCAGGTCTCCTACTCCTCCGCCATCTTGCTCCGCCCCTCCATACGCTTGTATTTAAACAGGAGAGTCCAGTAAACCAGATAGCCCAGAACTATGGAGAGGAAGAGATAGAACCTAAGTGACTTTCATTCTGCCATTCTTCGTGACCATTTTAAATTTCTATTTCTGTTTAAAATGTCACACAGTCAAGCAGAATGCAAACTGCAACATGTAATAATTTTGTTTGGTAATTAGCAAGTTTAATTCTGCAGGCAATATTTTTACTGAATGTTCTCTTTAAATGGTCCCCCTTTTTTAAAAAGTTCTTAGTCATTTTAAAACAAAATAATGAGTCCAAAAATTATCTTTACTGGTAGCTAAATAATTATTACTGAACAGGTTGTTGCTGTGTAGACGATGAAGGGTGTAAGAATGACCCCCCTTCAGGGGTTGAGTATGTCAGCTACAGCCCTGTCTAACAGTGTGGTCATAAGCAGGACAGCTTTCCTCGTGTATTTACCTCATGTATTTACAGCTACAGCCCTGTCTAACAGTGTGGTCATAAGCAGGACAGCTTTCCTCGTGTATTTACCAGGCAGGCCGGCCTGCCTCTCCTCTCTGTGCCACCACTTGTCTCTGGCTCATTTAATTCACATCCTTTCTGCCACAAAAGCCAAACCTCATTCAGCATGAAGACAATTTCCCACGTAGGTGTTCTCAACAAGCAGAGGGAAAGGAAGCCAAGCCATTTATGTGTTCATAAATCCAATGAATACCATTGCTATAGCAGGTTGGAAGATAAAAGGCAAAAAGCCCAAAGAGATTGTTGGACATAAATGCCTGTTAGAGATTACAGTGATTTCATAGATAACATCTTTACAAGTGTTAATTAAGCCATAACACTCCAGTGAAGGGAATAGAAATAATTATTATCTGTTTCACACTGAAGTTAAATAATTGTCCAATGCCACAGATAGGTCTGGTCTCCCCCACCTTCATCGTCAAAGTCCCTTTGGAGCACAAGGGGTGGAAAGCACAACGTGCTCTGAGGGCCACGGACTAAGGCCAAAACTAAGATGCAAATCCAGACTCTGTTCTCACTTGTTCCGTGATTTTAAGTTTTTCTTTGTTTGCTGATTTCAATATCTTTATTTTAAAAAAATAGAAATAACTGCTTAATACATAGACTGCTTGAAGGGATTAAATTGTAACAGATAGCATGCCCAATATGATACACAAACCCAGCAAATATTACTTTACTTTCAAAGTGCTTTGAAACTTCCTCTTTGAGTTTTTCTTGTACGGATACATCTGAAGATACAAAAGGAGGAAAAGAAGGGTTTTAATCCACTTTTGGAAATTTATGCAGGCATCAAATATGTTGCGTTTTCTCTTCATTAATTTAGCCTGGCATATTTCTTCTGTTTGTTCAGTGAGAACAGACACATACCTGGAAAATTGTTCACCAAGGACTGAATTTATTTGTGAGAACTACATTCATGCACACACAAAAGAAAAACAAAGCAAAACAAGCTTAAACTGCCATGTTCACATCAATCCATCTCCATAGGGTGGCAGAATTTTATGATGGTATGCAAAGATTTAGGCAGATAGGCTCATGATTCATTTATTTGGAAATTAATTAAGTATGACTCCAAACACAAGTCTCAATATATTGTTCCAGGCTAGAAAGGATGCTGCTATTGGCATTTAAAGAGTCCCTGTTCTCCATACAACATCGTAAACCAGCAATGCTCAACCTAGACTTATTTATTAAAAATACCTGCTAAGCTTATAAAAATTTTGAAAGCTCAGTTGAATTGCAGGCCTCTATAATTTAGAATCTCTATGCCTCAAATCCAAAAATAACATCTATATTTTCTAAAATGACATGGACTTGAGTACCATTTTCTTAATCAGATAAACATGGATGGTAGTGCATTGCCCCACACCCCTTTGTTCCATTTTTAACTGCATATATGCCTTGCTTCATTTTAAACATAATTTAAAGCAACTTTAAGGAAATGTGCAAAACTGGAATAAAAGGTCAAGGACAGGGAGAAAGTTCAAATAAATATGTGGATTAAAATTAAATCAAACAATATTCTAAGGGTTTCCTGGAAGCTAAAGCACAAAGGTTGATGAAAATATTCCCCAAATTTGATCATTTTCCCCAAGATGGTCTATAAATATAATCTACATTAGAACCACAGAAGGTTGTGTGTGTGTGTGTGTGTGTGTAAACTGAAAAGCTAATTCTAAAATTAAATTGGAAAAGTAAAGACTCAAGAACATACAAGGTACCCATAAAGAAGAACAAGTCAGGAGGATTTTCTCCCTTAAATATGAAGACTTAAAACAGTGAGGTATGGGAACAGAATATAGTACACTATGATGAGCCCAGGAATTTATGTACATGTGATTTTTTTAGGAATGTGACATTATGGAACAGTGGGGGAAAGTTTTGATGTGAAGCAACACAGCTTCTAGAACTAAAGCATACCATAAAAGATTATTTTCATAACTTTGAGATTGAGAAATATTTTTTGAACACGAAATAAATGGAATGCAATAATCTTAAATCTCGATCGATTGGGCAATATTAAAATTGTAATATTTTTTTCATCAAAATAAACTATTAAAAGATGAAAAGCCAATGGAAAAGATGGAATACAATATTTGTCATATATATAACTAACAAATAACTTACACATTCAAAACCTAGAAATAAAAGAAAAATCCAGATGAAAAGTAGGCAAGAAATCCGAATATGGACTTCAGAAAAGAGAGTGTGCAAGTGGCTGCTGGGAATGGCCAGCAATCCCTGTACCGACTGATGAAAGATGACTCCAAATTTGCTGTGAAAGAGAGGAGAAGGCAAGGGGGTCAACGCTCAGAGAAGAACACCCTTTGCTCTTCTTTACTCTCACCTTTATTCGTACTTCAGGATAATCATAAATCTTTATTACTCTGTTTCTCAAGAAAGTGATGTGTGGCAAGGGGTCTTACAGAAAATAGAAGTCTGATTACGGGAAAGATACAATGCATTGATCAGCTTGTTCTATGAGTTCTGCTAAACATAGCTTTAGGGGACAATGCGTACATCTCTTAGGTCACGGGGCAGCTGTTTGGGCTAAGAAAGCTTCGGGGAAGGTAACTCCCTGCGGCATTCCTAGGCCAGAGTGGTCGTGCAGACCTCAGCATTCCAAAGCCCTACACCCTTCTCTGAAACCTTTCCTGCCCTCAGCAGCCTCCGTGTTACATTTTATTAAGCCAGATATTATGGTTGGTTTCATACTCCACATTAACCCCAACAACTGGCCAATAAACATAAGAAAAGATGATCAATCTCATTAGCTCTCAGAAAAATGCAAATTAAAACTATACACCTATCAAAATGACTAACAGTGAAAGGTCTGATAAAGGTCTGATAAACAGATAAAGGTCTGAAAGTGTTATAAAGATGTAGAATAAAAGGAACTCCAACACATTGATAGTAGAATTCCAATTGATAAATCACTTTGGAAAAGTGCATTGTCTCATAACACTGAAGGTATATATACTCATTCTCCTAAATATGCCCCTACAGAGACATGCATGTGTGACCCAGGAGAAATATAGATGAATGTTCATGACAGCATTACTTGAACTATCAGAAGTTAATAACAATCCCTATCTCTATCAATATTAGAATGGATAAAATATTGTAGTGTAACCATGTAATGAAGGGATTGACAAACTTTTCCTATAAAGGATTAGATACCAAATATTTTCAGCCTTCTGAGCTACATGATCTCTGTCAAAAGTAGTCAACTCTGACATTTTCAGCCATAAACAATACGTAAATGAAAAAGCATGGTTATGTTCCAATAAAGCTTTATTTACAAAAACAAGTATTAGGGTAGATTTGCCCCAAGGGCCATAGTTTTCCCTGATGTAGTTGACAGCAGTGCAAGCAAATTATAACTCTATCTGAAAACAGAAGGGGCACAAGAGTGACTTGGGGTGCTGGCAGTATTTTATCTTCTGATTGATCTTTAATCTGGTGTTCATATTATAACAACTTGCTAATCTGTATACATATGTTATGCACTCCTATTTATGTGTAACATTTTTAAACTTTGCATAAATTCTTCTTTTCAATCCCTGCTTCCCCAACTTCTCTGAGCACATAACACTGATAGGTAGTCTTTTTGTTAAAGACTGAACTACTCTTAAAATGAACATCAGTAAATGAGTTGAAGCCCAAAGTAGGTAGAGGTAACTGGGAGTTCCTGCATGAAGGAGAAGAGATCTAGACTCAGAGCTTAAAGAGGAACTAAATGAGTGCTCCCATCCATGAAAAAGTGGGAGGAAAAAGTAGTTACTACTGTCAGGGCTGCTTCATATCAACCTGCACAACCAGGATGGTGAGAAATAGCTGACGAAGCCTGATAACTGGGCCCTTGCCAAGTGCCCTCAGGATTAGCAAATGAACTATGGTGGCACTGATGGTGGAAGGCCAAAGTGCCCCTCTAAACCCTGATTCTGGTATATGTCTGGAATCACTAGACCACTACGCAGAGATAAAGGAGGGCACAAAGGAAACAAGGGAGAAAAGGACAGATTCTTACAGGGAGCATACAAACTGGATTCCAAGTATCCTAACTGGATAAGGTTGGGCAAAGTAAGACAGCCAACCAATTCAGTCAGGAAATTAATTCAATTGAAAAGGAAAGAAAGAAAAGAAGAAAGAAAGAGAGAGAGAGAGAAAGGTGAAAAATAAAAGAAACATCTAAAAAGAGTAAATCCCCAAAAGTTAGAAAAATCAATATTATTTTTTAAATAAAATTTAAAAACAAAAATGACAGATTTGACCCAGTGGAAAGGAAAATAAAAGGGAACCATCCATTCTTCAAATATTTATTAAATATTGACTATCTACTATCAGGCACTTGTTCCGGGTGCTAGAAATGTAACCATGAATAAAACAGAGAAGTCTATTAGTAATGACTTGTAGTGAGGGAGAAAGTCAAGACAGAAGGGAGGAAAGGAAGAAAGGAAAGAAAAAAGGAAGGAGGGTGAAAGGAAGGGAAAAAAGGAAGGAAGGAAAGAAGAAAATTAAGAAAAAGCATTTCATGTAGTAGGAAGAGCTATGAAGAAAAATAAAGCAAAAAAAAAAAAGTGATGGGAGATGAAAGTTTTGGTCTCCAGAAAAGGCTTTAAGAAAAGTTCTCCCTGAGATGGTGATGTGAGAAATGACCAGAACAAAAGAAGAAAGCCAGCCAAAGAGAAATCTGGAAAAGAAAAGCATGACCCAAACCAAAATAGCCAAAGGATAATGTAAAATTTAGAATATATAAATAGCAATCTGCAAAATCCCATCTGAAAACTAAAAGGATAAAAATTATGAAAAGGAAGATACAAAACTGAAAGACCAAGAGACTTTACATCTGCCTAATGAGAATTCCAGAAGAAGATAGTGAAGGTAATAACAGAAAATCAATATTCAAAATGGGTTTTTGACAGAGAATTTCTAGAAGGTACAAGAATCATGGGGCTTAGATTGAAAGAACATGCTGAGTATTAAAGAAGATAAATCTAAATAAGCCTAAGATAAACACATACTAATAAAATTACAGAACATCAATGATAAAAAAAAAAACCTACAAGATAAAAGAAAAACAAAAAATATTTAACATCCCATGGAGAAAAGACATGTTACTTACCAGTGAATGATAATTAGAATGTGCATCACCAAGAAAAGTAGCTGTCTTATCACCAAAAGTAAATGCCAGAAGAAAATGGAACAATTGAACCAAAGGGTTTAGAGAAAACAACTGTCAACCTAGAATTCCCTGTCAGGACAAACAGTCATTCAAATGTAAGGCTAAAATCAAAACAATGTCAGATATAAAATACCAAGTAAGTGTAAACCTACAGACTTCTTACTAAAATAATGAGTATCAAATGAAAATTAGGAGTAAGCAAATTTAGTCCAGAGAGTTAGGTTGGTGAGGGAAGGAGGGAGAGAAAAACTTTATTAAAAGTAGCTCTTGTGGGGGCACCTGGGTGGCTCAGTCAGTTAAACGTCCGACTCTTGATTTTGGCTCAGGTCATGATATCAGGGTCCTGGGATCGAGCCCCATGTCAGGCTCCACGCTTAGCATAAAGTCTGCTTGAAATGCTCTCTCTCTCCCTCTTCCTCTGCCCCTCCCCACACTCAGGTTCTCTATCTCTCTCTAAAATAAATAAATCTTTTTTTTTAAAGATTTTATCCATTTATTTGACAGAGAGATAGCACAAGTAGGCAGAGAGGCAGGCAGAGGGAAAGGGAGAAGCAGGCTCCCCGCTGAGCAGGGAGCCCGACGCAGGACTCAATCCCAGGACCCCGGGATCATGACCTGAGCCGAAGGCAGCCGATTAACTGACTGAGCCACCCAGGCGCCCAATAAGTAAATCTTAAAAAAAAAACAAGTAGCTCTTCTGAACAAAAGATGGAATCAAAAGCACAAGGAAGGGAAATATCTATATAAATGACTAAATTAGTTTTTTTTTAAATAATCCAATAAGAGTTTATAGAAATAGAAAATATCACCAACAATATTAAAAGGCCAGTGGATATATTAAACAACAGATTTTATATAACTGAACAAAGAACTAGCAAACTATAAAAAGATCTGAATAAATACCAAACCACAAAATTGACCAAAAAAAGTGAAAATAAAATTGAGATAAATGGAAGAGAGGATAGTCTAATGTGAGTTTATTCAGATTTCCAGAAGAACATCAAGATAAAAAATAGGAATAAAAAGAAAGGATCAGAATGATATCAGAATGACTAGGAATTTTTGAGAAATTTGGAAGGAAATGACTCTTAAGATTCAGGAAATCTAACATAGTCTAAATATTATGATGAAAGGGAAATTCACATTTTTTTAAGAGCCAGAAATACGAGAAACAATAATGACAGAAACAACAGACGTAACTATAGAGACAAAGGATATCAGGAAATAGTGGAAAAAATATCATCCAAGTGACAGGATAAAATACCTGTCAACTTAGGATAGTATACCTAGTGAAACAACCTTTCAGGAATGAGGGGAAAATGGTGACATATTCAGGAAAAGTAAAAACAAGCCAAAACCAAAACTAAAACCAAAATAAATGGCACACACAAATAAATGAAATATACAAAGGGTCTATCACCAATAGGCAATTGCTACAAGTATCTGCTATGGACTGAACTGTGTCCCCACGAAATTCATATACTGAAGCCCTAATCCCCAGTGTCACTGTAATGTTAGCCCTATTTTACAAATGAGGACTTCAGAGAGGTAACGTGCCTAAAGCAATGTGACTGGCAAACAGGAAGCCAGGACTGTAAGCAGAGAAACCTCTGGAGCCCAAATCTGCAGTTTTAACATCTATATGACACTGAAAGTAAAAATGAGAGCAAACACAGAAAATTGAGAAGAAAATATTAAAGCACAAGGAAAGGTGACACAGAGAATTTCAACAACACTCCATAGACAAACTGTAACTAACAGACATATACAGAACTCTCCACCCAACAAAATGCACATTTTTCACAAGTGTACATGAAACATTTCCCAGGATAGACCATGTAAGAAGCCACAAAACTAGTCTTAATAAAGTTGAAAAGATTGAAATCATACAAAGTGTCTTTTCTAATCATAATGGATTGAAGCTAGAAGTCAGGAGCTAATGGAAAACTGAAAGGTTCACAAGTTTGTGGAAATTAAATACCACGATCTTTTTTTAGATTTTATTTATTTATTTGAGAGAGAGACAAAGAGAGCATGAGTGGGGGGTAGGGAGAAGGAGAGGGAGAAGGAGAAGCAGACTCCCTGCTGAGCAGGGAGCCTGATATGGGGCTTGATCAGGACCTGAACCAAAGACAGGCGCTTAACCAACTGAGCCACCCAGGGACTCCTAAATACCACAATTTTAAACAACCAATGAGTCAAAGAAGAAATTAAAATGAAAATTAGAAAATATCTCCAAAAAAATTATAATGAAAACACAATATACCAAAATTCCTGGAATGCAGTGAAAGTAGGGCTAAGAGGGAATATATAGCTGTGAATATGCCCATTAAAAGAAAAAAGATCTCAAAACAGCAACATAACTTAGCACTTTAAGAACTAGAAAAGTAAGAACCATGCTAGAAAGGTAAGACATACATAGCACTGTGCGGTTTGGTTTTAGTTTGTTCTTTAAACTAAACCCACAGGGGTGCCTTGGTGGCTCAGATGGTTAAGCGTCTGCCTTCGGCTCAGGTCATGATCCCAGGGTCCTGGGATCGAGCCCCGCATAGGTCTCCCTGCTTGACGGGGAACCTGCTTCTCTCTCTCCCTCTACTGTTCCCCCTGCTTGTGCTCTCTCACTCTCTCTATCAAATAAATAAATAAAATCTTTTAAAAAAATAAAATAAATAAATAAACTAAACCCACAGTGCTATATATGGTCTGAATATTTGTGTCTCACGAAAGGTCACATGTTGGAACCCTAATACCCAGTGTGATGGTGTTATAAGGGTGATTAGGTTATAAGGGTGGTTAGGTTATAAGGGTGGTGCCCTCATGGATGGGATTAGTGCCCTCATGAATGAGGCCTGGGGAAGCTCCCTTATTCCTTTTGCCATGTGAGGATACAATGAGAAGTCTACAACCTGGAAGAAAACCCTCATTGGACCATGCTGGCACACTGATCTTCAGCCTCCAGAGCTGTGAGAAATAAATGCTCTTTTGTTGAGAAGCCACCTGCTCTGTGGTATTTTTGTTATAGCAGCCTGAATGGACGGAGACAAAATATGTCAAAAGCCTTAATACTGACCCAGAAGTTTTACTTACTGCTTGAAATGTGAACACTTATGTTCTTATTATTGCCTATTTGTGTTTTCTTGGTATACATATTATTTTTAGTAAAAGAAATACATTAAAAAATCTTACAAAAAAGAGAGAGGGAGAGAACAAATTAAACCCAAAGCTAGCAGAAGAAAGGAAATGATAAAGTCTAGAGCAGAGATGAATAACATAGAGAATAGAAAAACATTTAAAAAGTCGACTAAACCAATAATTGGTTCTTAAAAAATATCAACAAAATTGATAAACTTTTATCAGCTGGACTACAAAAAAGGAGAAAATCAAACAACTAAAATCACAAATGAAATGGTGACATGATATCAATGTCACAGAAATAGAAAGGATTATAAAATATATTGTGGACAATCATCCATCAACAAATTGGAGAACTGAGGTGAAATGGACAAATTCCTAGAAAGGCATGGCCTATGTAGACTGAATCATGAAGAAATAGAAAATTTGAATAGACCTATGTTAGTAAGAAGATTGAATCAGTAATCAAAAATCTCTCAAGAAAGGAAAGCCTGTGACCAAATGACTTCAGTGGTAGATTTTACCAAATTTTTAATGAAGAATTAATACCAATCCTTCTTGAACTCTTCTAAAAACACTGAAGAAGAGGGAACACTTTCTAACTGATTATATGAGGTCAGTATTACCCAGAAACCAAGTCAGACTCAGACACAAGAAGAAAGAAGCCACACCCTAATACCCTTTATGAATATGATAGATGATTTTTTTGCATCATAACAAAATATTACCAAACCAAATCCATTAGCATTTTTAAAAGGAAAAAAATACCATGACCCAGTGGAATTTATTCCTGAAATGTAAGGATGGCTCAATACATAGAAATCAATCAATGTAATATATCACATGAACATATGAAAAAAATGATCATCACAACTGATTCAGAAAAGAATATTTGGCAAAAATCCAACAGCCTTGCATAATAACACACTCAAGAAACTAAAAATAGGAGGAAACACCTCAACATAATAACATATATGAAAAAACCCACAATATTATACTGAACGACTGAAATATTTCCTCTAAGATGAAATAAGACAAGGATGCCACTTTTGCTGCTTTTATTCAACATAGAAGAGGATATCCACACCAGAGAAAGTTGGCAAGAAAAAGAAATAAAAGGCATTTAAAACTGGGGGAAAAAAGCAGTAAAACTATCTCTGTTGAAAGATGACATAATCATCTTATGTAGAAAACCCTAAAATTCAACACACACACACACACAATTAGAACTAACAAATGATTAGTTGTATTCCCATACACTAAAATGAACAAGCTAAACAAGACACTTAGAAAACAATTCCATATACAGTATCATCAGAAAGAATAAAATACTTGGAAATAAGCCTGATTACAGAGCTGAAACATTGTAAAACTAAAACTACAAAATATCACTGAAAGAAATTTAAGAGGCTCAAATAAATGGAAGGACATATTGTGTTCATGGATTGCACTTAATATAGTTAAGATGTTAATGCTACCCAAAGACCTCTACAGATTTAATGTGATCCTTATCAAAATGCCAATGATGTTTTTTGCAGAAACAGAAAAAAATCCAACAAAAATTTGTATGGAATCTCAAGAGATTCTCTCTGAATAGGCAACCAATCTTGAAAAAGAAGAACAGTTGGAGGCCTCACATTTCTTGATTTCAAAATTTACTACAAAGCTACAGCAGTCAAGAATGTGTTACTGACATAAAGACAGACATATAGACCAATGGAATGAAATAGAGAGCCCAAAAATAAACCCTCCTCTAGGGTTGAAAAGTTTTTGACAAGGATACCAAGACAATTCAATAGGAAGAGACTTTCTAGTAAATGATGCTAGAAAAACTGGATATTCAAAGCAAAAGAATGAACTTGGACCCTCACCTTACACCACATAAAAAATTAGCCAAAAATAGATAAAAGATCTAAATGTAAAATTGTAAAACTCTAAGAAACCTAGGAGAAATCATTATGACATGGTATTTGAATAATTTTTTGTATTTGACATCAAAGCACAGGCAACAAAAATGAAAATAGGTAAATTGAACTACCTCAGAATTAATAACATTTATGAGAGACTATGGACCAAGATGGTGACATAGGAGGCCTTTGAATTTCCCTCTTCCCACATACACACTGAATGAACAGCTACACATGGAGTTAATCCCTCTGATAGAAACAGAGAAATTAGCTAAGTGACTCCTCTACACTAGGTGACTGAGAACATACCCATGTCAAATCGAGCAGGAAAGTCTGAGACATACTCTTACCATAAAG
>NC_058405.1:89581748-89653168 GCF_002201575.2 Neomonachus schauinslandi
ACCTCCAAAACACCTAGCTCTGAAAACCCACTGGACTTGTATTCATGAGTCTCACAGTTCTATAGCAAAGAAGCCATTCTGTTTGGACGTGCAAACATTCAGTGCAGCTATCTCCCCAGGGCTCAGAGAAGAGGTAACAGGCAAAAATGCTTATCTTCCAGTCATTCCCTGGTAGGGGTTTGACTGCCCTTTACAGGCTGTTCCTGAAGGTCCGGTTTCTAATTAGCATGCATAGTGCTGACTGCAATCATCCCCAGAGCCTAAAAGCCCCATGCCTCGGGTCACTCCAAAAATAAAACCAAGTCACCAATATCTACCTGGAAAGAGCTTGTCTACCCATCTAGTGCCTCTGCTTTTAAGGCTGCTATCTGAGGAATGGGCCCCAAATCACCTACCTCTGATGGCCAACAGCAATTGCATTCACAACACCCATAGGACATAGCAAACAAAGAAGCAGTTTCAAATGGGACCCTATGGCTATAGAGCTGGGGTCAACATTTATGGAGCTAGCAAAAATACTGATCTCACAGTTTCTCCCCGAAAGAGGTTTGAATGTATATTTTCATAGCCAATGCCTTGGAGTCTGGCTTCTAATTAGCCCGTGTCTAAGTGCTGACTGCAATCCTCCCCATTAGGAGAGGTAGATTATAGCACCAAAAATATAAAATGGGGGGGGGGAATGTAAAAATTTGAAATTTATACGTGCATTTGAAGTTGTTGGTATCAACTTAAAATAGATTGATGTTGGATGTTTTATTTAAACATCGTGTAACTACCAGACAAAAACTTAGGGTAAATACCAAAAGAGAAAGAGAGTAAAAGAAGAAAGGAACTACCAAACAACCAGAAAACAATGAACAATGTGGCAATAAATAAGTCCATAACTATCAATAATTACTTTCATTGAAAATGGACTAAATCCTCCAATAAGAAGACATAAGTGGTTGAATAGATAAAGAGCAAGACCCAACTATATGCTGCCAACAAGAGACTCACTTCAGCATTAGGGGCACAAAGAAGCTAAAAGGGAAGGGATGGAAAAAAAAGAATATTTCCATACAAGAGGAATTTTTTTTTTAAAGCAGGGATAGCTGGGGGAGGAGCAAGATGGTGGAGGAGAAGGAGACCTGGATTTCGTCTGGTCCCAGGATTTCAGCTGCATAGGGATCAAACCATTCTTTTTTTTTTTTTTTAAGATTTTATTTATTTATTTGACAGAGAGAGAGATAGCGAGAGCAGGAACACAAGCAGGGGGAGTGGGAGAGGGAGAAGCAGGCTTCCCGCGGAGCAGGGAGCCCGATGTGGGACTCGATCCCAGGACCCTGGGATCATGACCTGAGCCGAAGGCAGATGCTTAACGACTGAGCCACCCAGGCACCCGGGATCAAACCATTCTAAACACCTACAAATTCAACAAGAGATTGAAGAAAAGAATAGCAACAACTCTCTGAACAGAAAAACGACCACTTTCTGGAAGGTAGGACGTGTGGAGAAGTGAATCCGAGGCAATATTCAGGAGGATAGACGGCGGGGGAGGGGCCCTCCGTGGGCCGCTTCTGGCAAGGGATAGAGCAGCGGAGCACAAAATTGGAATTTTTAGAAGTCTGCTCCGCTGAGGGACGTTGCTCCAGTGGCTAAGTGGGGGGTGGAACCCTCGCGGGACAGTGTGGTCTCAGGACCTTCAGGGTCACAGACAGAGTGCAGCAGAGCTCCCAGGGATCTGAGTAGGGAAGCCTGCTGCAGAGACGGAGCCCAGACGCGGGCTCTCAGCTCCGGGTTGCCATAAACTGTGATCGGCGGCGCAGTCAGGCCACTGCTCCTCCAGCAGGGACCCAACAAGTGGCAGATCCGGTGAGACTCCCCTTCCTCCCCCAGGAGGAGCAGCACGGGAGCGCACTGCAGGGATCTGCTGGGTTTGGAGACTCCAAACGGGGTCGGTGCCAGAGATAGAAATGCTCAGTCACAGGCTGGGTGAGATGGGAGTGAGTGACTGCTTTTCTCTGGGGGCTCACTGAGGAGTGGGGCCCCGAGTTCTTGGCTCCTGTGGGGTGGAGATTGGGAGGCTGCCATTTTCACTCTCGGCCTCCAAAGCTGTAGAGAAAGCTTGCAGGGAACAAAAGCTACCAGAGCAAACCCGAGCAGATTACTTAGCCCGGACCCAGCAAGGGCGGGGCAATTTCACCGCTGACAAAGACATTTGGAAACCATGACAACAGGCCCCTCCCCCGGAAGACCAGCAAGAACAGCCAGCCAAGACCAAGTTTACCGATCAATGAGAATGGCAGAACTCCAGCACTAGGGGAATACAGCACATAGAATTCATGGCTTTTTATCCATGATTCTTTAGTCTTTCAAAGTTAATTTTTTTTAACTTTCTTTTTTTTCTTTTTTTTTTTAATTTTTCTTTTTCCCTTTTTCAACCAACATCTTATCAATCCCTGTTTTTAAAAATCTTTTTTATTTTTCATTTTTAGAGTCATATTCTATCCCTTCATAGTAGTTAACATTATTTTTGGTATATATATATATATATGTATATATATATATATATATATATATATATATAAGTTGTTTTCTCATTAAAATTTTGGGATACAATTTCTTCTAACAGATCAAAATATACCCTAAATCTCTAGTGTATGCTTTGTTCTACTCTCCTGCCTGATCACATACTCTCCTTTTTTTAAAAAAAAATCCTCTTCTTTCTTTTTCAACGAACTTCTTATCAATTCCTTTTATAAAATCTTTTATAATTTTCATCTTTACAGCATATTCCATCCCTTCATCATATTACCCCTTATTTTTTGTACATATATAAGTTTTTCTTTCTTTAAAATTTTGGGAGGCACTTTCTTCTAACAGACCAAAATACACCCAAAATCTTGTGTGTGCCACTGATCTATGCACCAGCCTGATCATATTTGATCACATTCTGTTTTCTGTATGTTTGTTTGTTTGTTTTTATCTTTTTCTTTTTCTTTTTTTTTCTTTTTTTTTTTAAAGATTTTATTTATTTATTTGAGACAGAGAATGAGAGAGAGAGAGAGCAGGAGAGAGGGGAGGGTCAGAGGGAGAAGCAGACTCCCTGCCGAGCAGGGAGCCCGATGCGGGACTCGATCCCGGGACTCCAGGATCATGACCTGAGCCGAAGGCAGTCGCTTAACCAACTGAGCCACCCAGGCGCCCTTCTTTTTTTTTCTTTTTTCTTTCTTTCCCTTTCTTTCCCCCCGGTTTCAGGTCTTTTCTGATTTGTTTAGTGTATATTTTCTGGAGACATTGTTACCCTGTTAGCACTTTGTTCTTTCATTCATCTGTTCTCCTCTGGACAAAATGACAAGATGGAAAAAATCACCTCAAAAAAAAGAACAAGAGGCAGTACCGACTGCCAGGGACCTAATCAATATGGAAATTAGTAAGATGTCGGAAGTAGAGTTCAGAAGGATGATTTTAAAGACACTTGCTGGGCGTGAAAAAAGCATGGAAGTTATTAGAGAAACACTTTCTGTAGAAATACAAGAACTAAAATCAAACCAAGTCGAAATCAAAAAGGCTATTAATGGGGGCACTTGGGTGGCTCAGTCGTTAAGCATCTGCCTTCAGCTCAGGTCATGATCCCAGGGTCTTGGGATCAAATCCCACGTCTGGCTCCCTGCTCTGTGGGAAGCCTGCTTCTCCCTCTGCCTCTCCCCTTACGTGTGCTCTCTCTCTCTCTCTCTGTGTCTCAAATGAATAAATAAAATCTTTAAAAAAAAAAGGCTATTAATGAGGTGCAATCCAAAATGGAGGCTCTAACTGCTGAGGCAGAAGAGAGAATTAGTGATATAGAAGACCAAATGATGGAAAATAAAGAAGCTGAGAAAAAGAGAAATAAACAACTACTGGATCATGACGGCAGAATTTGAGAGATAAGTGACACCATAAGACAAAAAAAATTAGAATAATTGGGATCCCAGGAGAAGAAGAAAGAGAGAGAGGGGCAGAAGGTATATTGGAGCAAATTATAGCAGAGAACTTCCCTAATTTGGGGACGGAAACAGGCATCAAAATCCAGGAGACACAGAAAACCCCTCTCAAAAACAATAAAAATAGGTCAACACCCAGACATCCAATAGTAAAACTTATGAGTCTCAGAGACAAAGAGAAAATCCTGAAAGCAGCTCGGGAGAAGAGATCTGTAACCTACAATGGTAGAAACATTAGATTGGCCACAGACCTATCCACAGAGACCTGGCAGGCCAGAAAGGACTGGCATGATATATTCAGAGCACTAAACGAGAAAAATATGCAGCCAAGAACACTATATCCAACTAGGCTGTCATTGAAATTAGATGGAGAGATAAAAAACTTCCAGGACAAACAAAAACTAAAGGAATTTGCAAACACAAAACCAGCCCTACAAGAAATATTGAAAGGGGTCCTCTAAGCAAAAAGAGAGCCTAAAAGTAACATTGACCAGAAAGGAACACAGACAATATACAGTAAAAGTCACCTTACAGGCAATACAATGGCACTAAATTCATATCTTTCAATAGTTACCCTGAATGTAACTGAGCTAAATAACCCAATCAAAAGACACAGGCTATCACAATGGATACAAAAATAAGACCCATTGATATGCTGTCTGCAAGAGACTCATTTTAGACCCAAAGACACCCCCATATTGAAAGTGAGGGGGTGGAAAATCATTTATCATGCTAATGGACACCAACTGAAAGCTGGGGTGGCAATCCTTATATCAGACAAATTAGATTTTAAACCAAAGCCTGTAATAAGATATGAGGAAGGACACTATATCCTACTTAAAGGGTCTATCCAACTAGAAGGTCTAACAATTGTAAATATCTATGCCCCTAACATGGGAGCAGCCAATTATATAAGGCAATTAATAAAAAAAGCAAAGAAACACATCAAAAATACAATAATAGTGGGGGACTTTAACACCCCCCTCACTGAAATGGACAGATCATCTAAGCAAAAGATCAACAAGGAAATAAAGACTTTAAATGACACACTGGACCAAATGGACTTCACAGATATATTCAGAACATTCCATCCCAAAAGACATAATACACATTCTTCTCGAGATCCCATGGAACATTCTCCAGAATAGATCACATCCTAGGTCACAAATCAGGTCTCAACTGGTACCAAAAGATTGGGATCATTCCCTGCATATTTTCAGACCACAAAGCTTTGAAACTAGAACTCGTTCACAAGAGAAAAGTCAGAGGCTAAAGAGGCTAAAGAGCATCCTACTAAAGAATGAATGGGTCAACCAGGAAATTAAAGAAGAATTAAAAAAATTCATGGAAACAAATGAAAATGAAAACACAACTGTTCAAAATCTTTGGGATGCAGCAAAGGCAGTCCTAAGAGGAAAGTATATAGCAATACAAGCCTTTCTCAAGGAGCAAGAAAGGTCTCAAATACACAACCTAACCCTACACCTAAAGGAGCTGGAGAAAGAACAGCAAATAAAGCCAAAACCAAGCAGGAGAGGAGAAATAGTAAAGATCAGACCAGAAATCAATGAAATAGAAACCAAAAGAACAGCAGAACAGATCAACGAAAGTAGGAGCTGGTTCTTTGAAAGAATTAACAAGATGGATCAACCCCTGGCCAGACTTATCAAAAAGAAAGAGAAATGACCCAAATAAATATAATCATGAATGAAAGAGGAGAGATCACCACTAACACCAAAGAAATACAAACAATTATAAGAACATATTAAAAGCATCTATATGCCAGCAAATTAGATAATCTGGAAGAAATGGATGCATTCCTAGAGATGTATCAATGACCAAAACTGAACCAGGAAGGAATAGAAAACCTGAACAGACCTATAACCACTAAGGAAATTGAAGCAGTCATCAAAAATCTCCCAACAAACAAAAGTCCAGGGCCAGAGGGCTTCCCAGGGGAATTCTACCAAACATTTAAAGAAGAATTAATACCTATTCTTCTGAAACTGTTCCAAAAAATAGAAATGGAAGGAAAACTTCCAAACTCATTTTATGAGGCCACCATTACCTTGACCCCAAAACCAGACAAAGACCCCATCAAAAAGGAGAATTACAGACCAATATCCTTGATGAACATAGATGCAAAAATTCTCACCAAAATACTAGCCAATAGGATCCAACAGTACATTAAAAGGATTATTCACCACGACCAAGTGGGATTTATCCCTGGGCTGCAAGTTTGGTTCAACATCTGAAAATCAATCAATGTGATACAAAACATTAATAAAAGAAAGAAAAAGAACCATATGATCCTCTCAATAGATGCAGAAAAAGCATTTGACAAAGTACAGCATCCTTTCTTGATCAAAACTCTTCAGAGTATAGGGATCGAGGGTACATACCTCAAGATCATAAAAGCCATCTATGAAAAACCCACAGCAAATATCATTCTCAATGGGGAAAAACTGAGAGCTCTCCCCCTAAGGTTAAGAACACGGCAGGGATGTCCACTCTCACTACTGCTATTCAACATAGTATTGGAAGTCCTAGCCACAGCAATCAGACAACAAAAGGGAATAAAAGACATCCAAATCAGCCAAGAAGAAGCCAAACTCTCACTGTTTGCAGATGATATGATACTTTATGTGGAAAACCCAAAAGACTGCACCCCAAAACTGCTAGAACTCATATAGGAATTCAGTCAAGTGGCAGGATATAAAATCTGCACAGAAATCAGTGGCATTCCTATACACCAACAACAAGACAGAAAAAAGAGAAATTAAGGAGTCTATCCCATTTACACTTGCACTCAAAACCATAAGATACCTAGGAATAAATCTAACCAGAGAGGCAAAGGATGTGTACTCAGAAAACTCTAAAATACTCATGAAAGAAATTGAGGAAGACACAAAGAAATGGAAAAACGTTCCATGCTCATGGATTGGAAGAACAAATATTGTGAAGATGTCAATGCTACCTAGAGCAATCTACACATTCAATGCAATCCCTATCAAAATACCATCCACTTTTTTCAAAGAAATGGAGCAAATAATCCTAAAATGTGTATGGAACCAGAAAAGACCCCGAATAGCCAGAGGAATGTTGAAAAAGAAAAGCAAAGCTGGTGGCATCACAATTCCAGACTTCCAGCTCTATTACAAAGCTGTCATCATCAAGACAGTATGGTACTGGCAAAAAAACAGACACATAGATCAAGGGAACTGAATAGAGAGCCCAGAAATGGACCCTCAACTCTATGGTCAACTCATCTTTGACAAAGCAGGAAAGAATGTCCAATGGAAAAAAGACAGTCTCTTCAACAAATGGTGTTGGGAAAATTGGACAGCCACATGCAGAAGAATGTAACTAGACCATTTCCTTACACCACACACAAAAATAGACTCCAAATGGTTGAAAGACCTCAATGTGAGACAGGAGTCCATCAAAATCCTAAAGGAGAACACACGCAGCAACCTCTTTGACCTCAGCCGCAGCAACTTCTTCCTAGAAACATCGCCAAAGGCAAGGGAAGCAAGGGCAAAAATGAACTATTGGGACTTCATCAAGATAAAAAGCTTTTGCACAGCAAAGGAAATAGTCAACGAAACCAAAGACAACTGACGGAATGGGAGAAGATATTTGCAAATGACATATCAGATAAAGGGCTAGTATCCAAAATCCTTAAAGAACTTATCAAACTCAACACCCAAAGAACAAATGATCCAGTCAAGAAATGGGCAGAAGACATGAGCAGACATTTTTCCAAAGAAGACATCCAAATGGCCAACAGACACATGGAAAAGTGCTCAACATCGCTCGGCATCAGGGAAATCCAAATCAAAACTTCAATGAGATACCACCTCAAACCAGTCAGAATGGCTAAAATTAACTAGTCAGGAAATGATAGATGTTGGCAAGGATGCCCCAAAAGGGGAACCCTCCTACACTGTTGGTGGGAATGCAAGTTGGTACAGCTACTCTGGAAAATAGTATGGAGGTTCTTCAAAAAGTTGAAAATAGAGCTACCATATGATCCAGCAATTGTACTACTGGGTATTTACTCCAAAGATACAAATGTAGGGATCCAAAGGGGTATGTGCATCCTAATGTTTATAGCACAATGTCCACAATAGCCAAACTGTGGAAAGAGCCAAGATGTCCATTGACAGATGAATGGATAAAGAAGATGTGCTGCGTATATACAATGGAATATTATGCAGCCATCAGAAGGAATGAAATCTTGCCATTTGCAATGACTTGGATGGAAGTGGAGGGTGCTATGCTGAGCGAAATAAGTCAATCAGAATAAGACATGTATCGTATGACCTCACTGATATGAGGAATTCTTAATCTCAGGAAAGAAACTGAGGGTTGCTGGAGTTTTGGGGGGTGGGAGGGATGGGGTGGCTGGGTGATAGACATTGGGGAGGGTATGTGCTATGGTGAGTGCTGTGAATTGTGTAAGATTGTTGAATAACAGACATGTACCTCTGGAACAAATAATACATTATATGTTAAAAAAAAAAAAAAGAAAGAAAGCAGGAAGGGAGGAATGAAGGGGGGGAAATCGGAGAGGGAGATGAACCATGAGATACTATGGACTCTGATAAACAAACTGAGGTTTCTAGAGGGGAGGGGGGTGGGGGAATGGATTAGCCTGGTTTTGGGTATTAAAAGGGCACATATTGAATGGGGCACTGGGTGTCATACGCAAACAATGAATCATGGAACACTACATCAAAAACTAATGATGTAATGTATGGTGATTAACATAACATAATAAAAGCAGGGATAGCTAGGCTGATACAAAACAAAATAGAAAATAAGCCAAAAACTAACAAGAGACAAAAGTCATTATATAACAATGAAGGCGTCAATTCTTCAAAAGAGTATAACAGGAGTAAATATTTATGCACCCCGTGTCAGAGCACCTAAATATATAAAGCAAATATTAACAGATCTGAAAGGAGAAATAGACAGCTGTGCAGTAGTAGGGGATACTCTACTCTCAACAATGGATATATGATTCATACAGAAAATCAATAGGGAAGTATTGGACTTAAACTATATTTTAGACCAAGTGGACTTAGCAGTGATTAAAGAACATTCCATCCAACAGCAGCTGAATACACATTCTTCTCAAACACACATAAAACAGTCTCCAGGATAGATCATATGATAGTCTACAGAAAAGTGTTAGAAAATTTAAGCATCTTTTCTGACCACCATGGTATGAAGGTAGGAATCAATTATAAGAAGAAAACTGGAAAATTTACAAATATTAAACAACATGCTTGTGAACAGTCACTGGGTCAAAGAAGAAATCAAAGGAGAAATAGGAGCATCTGGGTTGTGCAGTCCGTTAAGCAACCGACTCTTGGCTTAGGCTCAGGTCATGATCTCAGGGTTGTGAGATTGAGCCCTGCATTGAGCTACATGCTCAGTTCAGGGTCTGCTTAAGTTTCTCCCTCTCTTTCTGCCCCTACCCCCCTAAAAGAAATAAATCTTTCTTAAAAAAGAAGAAATAAAAAAATACCGTGAGACAAATGAAAGTGACTGTGCCATATCACGTAACCTATTCAAGAGACTGACTATATGCAACTCCCATCCACATGCAAGGGGGCAGGAGAATTATAAGAACATGTACAATTACAAGGTCAAGGAAACTTTGGAAGCCATGTTCAGATTCTTTCTTCTACTGTCCTACCTCTGGTCCCCATCGAGTCACATCCTTCCCAAATGTAAAGTACATCTGTCTCCCCGCAAAGTTCCCAGGAACCTGGTCACATTACAGCATTAGCTCAAAGTAAAAGACTCTCATCGCCTCTAATCATCACCTATCATCAACTCAAAGCCCAAAATTTTATCTAAATCTCAAATCTAATTCAAATATAGTTGTGGATGAGGCTTTAGGATGTAGCGAATTGTTTGCTATTTTTTAAACTGATCTGTGGGAGTTATTTATAATTTCATTTTTCATATATGTAAAGTTCAGATATCTCCTCTCACTTTTTGGCCTCTCTTTGCACTTTCAGAATTGAGTGTTTTGATAATCAGGGACTTTTAATTATACTGTAACCAAATGTGAAATTAGCTAAGTAATTTAAGCTAGATATTTTCCATATTTACTTTAAAAGTTTAAGCCTTTGCCTTTTACGTGTCTTTATTTTGTGTATGTAATATAGACATTCACTTTCCTTGTTTTTCTACTGTAATGGCAATATTTTTTTCCCTTCCCCTTATTAGATAGTCCAATTTCTAATGATCTTCAATGCCATCTCTCTCTAATATATTAAATTTTTATACGTGCATGAATCTGTACCTAAATTCACTAGCATTGTTCAATCTGATTATCCTTCCAGTTCTTTACAATGACTTCATAATAATCTTTGCTATCTGGTGGTGTATGTTCTCTTTACCTTACCCCCTTACTTCAGAAATGTTTGACCCTTCTGCAAGGTTCATCAGAACTCCCTATGACCAAAACTTTAAGACAGTCATTTCTAAAGCCTGTGTTCCTAGGACTGACAGCTTCAATATCACCTGGAAATTTGTTAGGAATACAAATTCTCAGGCCCCACCACGGATCTAATGAATTAGAAACTGGGAAGTGGACTCAGAAATCTGCAATTTGGTAAACCGTACCAGTGATTCTGATGGGTGCTCAATTTTGAAAACCACTGGTTTAAGCTAATCCAGTCTGATCACCCACTAGAGTCTTGGACCCCTGATTCCTGATAACATAAGGTGATTCACTAATTGTGAATGCTGAATTGGCTGAATAGAGCTAGAGCCAATTCATACTTCTGTTGTGTGCTGGTCACTCATCAAGTCACAAAAGGAACTGGTACTTTCCTGATCATCAGATACAATAGGTACATCTTCTAATCCTTACAGCTCACCAGTTAGGATTTCTCTATTAGAGTCTGAAGTGCAAGTCTGAAGTGTACTGCTCCAAAATGTGGTGGGCACACAGGGGAAACATATACCTGATACCATTTGATCCTTATGAGTATTTTTCCCAAAACCACTGCTTCAGCACATCTAGTATGAGCCTGGTCATTTGCCTTTGTTTATGAGACACTCCCTTATTTCTTATTGCTTTGTTTTTGTATATCCTTTAAATCATCTGTTTCTTTGGGGTCTATGGAAATTATTCTTATTAGCTTCCTTGTTAACCTCATTTATTTGTTCTAATTATTTGCCTATAGTGTTTTTGAGTTTGTTTTAATATAGTTAATTACATTATCGGTGACTAATATTTCTATTTTTCTCTTTCTATTCTTTATACATTTCAATCACTTTTCTTCTTTTACTATACAGGTTAAGGCAATGGAGATAAATACTTCAAATGTGTTTCACTTAAAAAGACTAATATTTGCTGTAGGTTTTCAATTGATGTGGTTTATGAAGTTAAGGAAGTACTTTTCTATTTCTAAATTACTAAGGTGGCATGCATAATCTTAAACCTTATCAGATCATGTTCCTGCATCTTAAATATTTTCTATTTGAATTTGTAATTACAGAAAATAAGTTCCAGAGATTTTCTAATACTGACCCTTTCTTGCATTCTGAGATAAAGACAGATTTCTCATCATATATTATCACAGCAAAATTTGTTTGGTTAACATTTGATTATGAATTGTTTCTTAAGTTTACAGTGAGATTGTCTCATCTTTTCTTATATTGCCCTTGTCTGTTTCTCTTTTCAAACTTCCATTATCTGCATAGAATGAGTTAGAGCACATTTCCTATTTCCTTGATATCTGAAAGACTTTTTACGTGATTTGAAATCATGTGTTCTTCAAACTTTGGGATGGCTCACTTGTCAAATCATGAGAGCCCACCATCTAATTTGTGTAAAGTTTTTACACAAGCCGATGATTTATTTTCTTTATTAATTTAATCATGTTTATAGTCTTTTACTCATTGACTCATTTAGTGAGTCTGTTTTTAAAGATTTTATTTATTTGTCAGAGAGAGAGAGAGAGCACACAAGCAGAGGAAGCAGCAGGCAGAGGGAGAAGCAGGCTCCCCGCTGAGCATGGAGCCTGATGTGGGGCTGGATCCCAGGACCCTGGGATCATGACCTGAGCTGAAGGCAGACTCTTAACCAACTGAGCCACCCAGGTGTCCCGTGATTCTGTTTTTAATATCTTAGAATATTTGCTGCATGGATGCAGCAACAAATTCTACTCTTCATGATTCCAATACCTGGTGTGTCAGGGGACCTCAGTTGTTATTTCTGACTCTTCCAGGCTTGTTTTCATGTATAGTTGGTAAAATACCTTCAGTTTCCTGATGCTTCTCATTCTGGAATCACTCACCTCTGACCATAGGTTTAATCATTCATTCTGTAGGCAAATCCCCTTAACTCTATTTACAAAGTGTATTTTTAATTGTTCAATGACTCCATTTCTGAGGCTAAAAACTTAATCTTAGCCAACCAATATCTCTCATCTGGATGTTAGCAGTAGTCAATAAATGAACTTGACTTCTTGGCTAGATATTGAGAAATCCATGTGATTTTTTTTTTGTGAGGAGTGGGCTTGGAGGTTCGAAGTCTTGTTTGCTTGTTATTCATCCAGACATATTGGAAACCAGCAGGGACAGATGAGTGTTGGCACTTTGACAGGAAGATGTGGCACACTGCTTGGACATAATAAAAGGGTGGGGGAAATTTTCCAGGAGGAGACTGAAGTGATCTGGAATTGATGGAAAGGCTGAAATTGAAGCAAGGTGAAAAACGGGAAAGATAGATTTTAGCTATTCCTTAAGGAATTGGTCTGTAATTGCACAGCTCGCCTTGTCTGGGTCCCAAACCTATGCATGGTCTATTACTCTTTAAGTTTAGTAAAGTTCTTCAAGCACAGAATAGAAGAATGCCCTCAGTAGAGATCCAATGTTGCCGAAAGATAAGATTAGCAACATTAAAACGGCCTGTATCGGGGACACCATTTACAATATGTTCAAAACAAATCTGGAGAAAAAAATGCAACCCTACCCATTCAACTTGAATGTGATAAGATCATGATAAGAGAATAATATTAAAGACCATGGATGGCAAATGACAGAGAACATGCAAGTTAGACAAATGGCTTAAGGAAGAGGGTAGTGGCTTTTGATTCAAGAGATTCTGGTTCAAGTCTTGACTCTGTATTAGTTTGATAAACATATGTAACTTCTTTGAGCCTCAGCTACATCATCTGTAAAATAAAAAATGATAGTAATTTGAATACATGACTACCAACTTTATTGTGATTAATAAATAAGAAACCTTCCACTTTATCTGATGTCATAGGTACCCCTCCTATTCCTTAGTTCCTCTGAATGTAGTTTGTATGTGTATGTGTGTGTACATGCATGTACATATGTGCATCCAGGTACATACCTGAGGGCTGGTGTCTGTTATATTTAGAAGGTAGGGGGAAGGAGTGTGTATCACAGGAAATAGTATTTTGTTGTTGTTATTTAGATATGTAAACTGCACTAGTTTTATCTTTCAAACTTTATGCTTCCTGGTCTTTGTTTGTATTTTAATTTCTTCCAGGCTATATGCATGGTAATTAGATTCCTAAATGTTCAGAATAGTTTTCTAATGGCAAAGAAGGAAAAGTGTTTTAGCAGCTATAAGAAAATGTTGCTAAGTTTAATACCTAGTAAGTCCCACCCTCTTTTTAACTTTCTAAGATTTATGTCACATATGAAATTAGCCTGAGAAGTAGAGGGGTCTCTTCACATAGGTTCTCAAGGACTTTGACCTTGACACTCAACTCTCCCAATTAAATGCTTGCTCTGAATAATGATTCTTCCAAGAACCAAGCCCCCAAAGGGATGGGACACAAGTACCACACCATTTTTTCTTCCTGTGTGGACCACCATGAATCTCAAGGTGACTTTTTCAGAACAGCATAATTTATTGTTACTAAACATTTACTAGAAAGATATGGATCCAAAGTTGTTACCTGGTCTCACGGGAGAGTCAGGAAGAGTTGGTTGTTTTGGCACTCTGGCAGGCTCATTCTCACTGTGGGCTCCTTGCCCTAGGTGATTATTGCTTTTCTGGGTACACTCAACTCTTAGTCATCCTTCAAAGGATCAGTGGTCCCTGAGTACCAGGATGATCTGTGAGAGACCAAAGACTCATCCTATTTTATTGGACTTCAGAAACTTACATAAAACGTCTGTTTTTGTTTTGTTTTTCTTTTTTCATCAGGAGCTGACTCATACCTGAGAGAGAATAAAAAGAAAATGTAAATGTGTGGAGTGAGTGAAAACCTAACTTAATCACCAGACCTAATATATTCATATACTTAATGAGTACCTGCTATGTGACCTGTGTTATGCTGGAAACCAAGATGACAGAGGCAAAATCAAACATACCCTGTCCTCATGATGCTTCCATTAAATTGGGGAGAGAGGAACAGACTAGCTGACTGCCATATAGCTATTAACATTTGACAAAGTGTAGTGTGTATTTCACGAGGATTCAATTTCTAGATCACTAGGACAAGCTCTACCAATCAAACATGCCTCCCTGAGACTTGCATCACTAGCTCTGACCCTAACAAGCAGGGACAGTGAAGGCAATAGCTTTGGGAGCCAAAAGCAAGGATCATGTTTTCAGCGGCAGCATCCAGTCTCCAGGGCTGGGAGCTACCATGTCTTTGACTTAGCTGTAGCAGTAGCAATGCTCCACCATGCTGCGTCTGTGGTGTTTATCGGCCATGATTCCTTTTTCCTGCCTTGTATCTAAGTCTGGCTCACTAGCATTTCCCAGTTTCATGAGCAATGCAATATCCTTTCAGTAACTTGTTTGTAACTCAAACTGTAGTGAATTTCTGTTATTGCTTGTTTTCTTTTACTTCTTTCTATTAAGAACCCTATCTGATGAAAACACTCGTGTGTGTGTGTGTGTGTGTGTGTGTGTGTGTGTGTGGTGTGTAAGCATAAACTCCATATACAATGTTAAAAATATAAAAATGCTAAAATTTTAGAGATCTACTAGAATATAAACTTCATGAAAACAGGACTATATAGATTGATTTTTCTGTTGTGCCACCTATTCAATAAATATTTGTAGAATGAACAAGTAAAAGAATGTATCTTTTTTGTTTGAATATCTGGAATGCATCTAGATTGTATTAACCTTTTGCAGCAATTGGTGGATTTGGACCCAAGGAAAAATTTCGTATAAACTGTATATTCTTATATTTTTATTTTTTAGTTCTTTAAAGATTTTATTTATTTATTTGAGAGAGAGTGAGCGAGAGAGAGCTCACAAGCCAGGGGGGAGGCAGAGGGAGAAGCAGACTCCCCACTGAGCAGGGAGTTCGGTGTGGGGCTCCATCCCAGGACCCTGGGACCATGACCTGAGCTGAAGGCAGACGCTTAACCAACTGAGCCATCCAGGCACCCCAGTATATTCTTATATTTTTAAATAACTTGTGGCCATCTGCTTTAAAATCTCCCAGAAATATGCAAGTATTTGACATTACTGAGACTGACTTGCAGAATTATACTGATAGCTCATAATGCCCAAGAGAAATGCTATTGTCCTCTACCTCACCCACCCCAATCTTCTCAAGAAGATTTTCTCTCTCTATGGGGCAAGTACAAACCTCCAGGCAAAATCTTACAGAAGTTCCCCGCATTTCTGAGATGGAAGGTTATAGGTTTGACTATCAATTTTCAAGGGAGAAAGGATCAGCTTCTACTTAATAATTTGCCATGTCTTTAGCATTGCCATTTTGTCCCATGTTTCCTTACCAAACAGGAAGGTACAGGAACAGGGCTGTGCCTTGATTCCATTGCTTTTGTTTTGCATACATTACATTGGGAAAAGGAACTCAACGGGAGCCAAGTTATGGCTGTACGTCCTGTTTGCTCACAGCATGATAGTGCCCAGTACAGGTGGCACCTGCTACACACGTGCCCGCACATCCAAACAGTAAATGTTTGGTGAGCTCCACCTACATCTCCACTGGTAAGAAGGCATCCACCAACTTGCTTCCCAGTCATCCGGTATCAGTTAATGAAGACTTGATGCCAATCCTGAATAGTAAGAGTAAAACGAGCTGGCAAATCTGCACTTTTGAGAAAAATCCATAGTTAAAAAAAAAAACTAGACTATTTTCTCAAAGTAACAATTAATTGCAGAACAACAGGAGATGTCTCCTATCTCTGCCAATCAAATGCATTTTGTGAACACCGAGTAAATTTTAAAGATTGTATTGGCTTTATTGAATGATTTATGAATCAGACAGCATCCCATCTAGAAAACTGGAACAAGCTCCAGAGAGCTGTACAGAATGAAAGACTTTTACAGGGAGAAGGGGGTGGCACAAGGAAGTTAGACTAACAAACCATTGATTGTTTGTGGCAAGGTCACCTTTCTTTAGGAGATGGCAGGGTTCTATCAGGCAGATTACCACACTAGTGCTGACCAGGTAATTCTAGATTAACTGGTTTAAGATTCCATTCCTGGAGGAGGCTGCAACTGTAATTAAGTGAGGTATTAAGTCTTGGTTTGGTGATGTGGGATTTAGCACAAGTGACTTCATTTTGGGCCCATTGTCTCTTTTTTTTAACAACATAATGGCTGAGATCTATCTTTCTCTCTGATTGCCAATTACTTTAGCACTGAGAAATGTGCTTTTATTTATTGATTTTCACCTAACTTTGACTATATTCGAGAAAAGGCTCATCAGTAGTGGAGAAACTCATTCTGCAGAAACATTTATTCTGAAAAGTGTAATTTAAAACACAGTAGCGTGTGCACACACACACACACACACACACACACACTGCCTTATTCATTTATACCTGTAATTATATTTTAGATAATTGCAGCATTGTCTCACCTCCAGTGGAAATGAAAGATCTGATGGCTTGAGTTGATTTAATTTGAACGGAGAGGAACCCTCGCCCCAGTGCTGTGACAGGGTGCTTGTTACCGTTTCATTGCTCAGACTATAGAATTTCAGGATGCTGGGATCACTTTGTTTGCTGATGGTTTTCTTTGGTTTTAAAAACATCTGTGTAGTGTTAAAAAGGAGACAACAGAGCCCTGCGTCAGCTAAACCCTACATCTGCAAACTAAGATGTAATACCTAACCCAACTGCAATCTCAACTCCCCGGGGATGGAAACTTTAACCAGTCAACATGGAATGACCTGGTCAGCACTAGTGAGATAATCTGCCCAATGGACCCCTTCTGTCACCCTTAGAAGGGCAACCATGTCTGAAACAATGCATTCTTCACTAGTAGTTTGCCTTTCCAACCCCTTTTCTGCTTTACAAAAAAAAACCTTTCCTTTTCTGTAGCTTGGCAGGGCTTCTTTCTATTGCTAAATGGGATGCTGCCTGATTCATGAATTATTGAATAAAGCCAATTTGATCTTTAAATTTACTCAGTTGAATTTTTGTTCTTTAACAGTAGTAATTTAAATTGTCATAAGTTATTGCCTTGGCCAGGTCATGCAGTCTCTCTTTCATTGTGCTTTAACTGAATGTGAACAGACGACAGAAACAAATTTAAGCTTCTTAGGGCTAAACAGAATTGGAGCTATCATTGAGTTCAATATTGACTTTAATATATGAAGAAACTGAGACTCGAAATGGAAGTAAATTGCCCAAAACCAGACTGTTAAGCAGCCTTAAAGCTTGGCTGGCTCCTGGTTCTCTACCTGGCCCAGGGCTCTTGCCAGGTTTATTGTCTGGTGGCTTTTTACTATGATCTTTGCAAGGAAAATAGATGTGAAGTAGGAACAGGAGATGATGAGCTATGGCACAGGAGTGAATTCTGAATTCTCCAAGGATATTTTCAGATAAACCTATGTGCAGTCTCATCAATAGGAACTGAGACTACATACTTACACATATTTATAGAATTTTGAATTACATCTACCTTTCACTTGATATGAAGTTGGAGCATCTTCATTGTAATGGTGCCTACACCCATGCCCAACTCCTGTAACTAATGGGGCTCCTAACATTTTCTTAGGTATATCTTGTGATTTCTGAGGTAAATGCCTATCCATGCTTTCCCCAATATCTAGATTCCTCCCAGGATTCCCCATCTCTGTCTGCTTATTCATCTTCCCAGACTGAAATCAATTGATAACTATTCAGTGGGGTCTATCCAGTCCTCTCTGTCCCTCTACCTGCTTGCATCCTACTTAATATTAGAGTTACAGAGTACCTACTTTAGGTCAGCAACCCTCAAAGCACCTAACATTTATTTAACAAACATTGAGTACCATTTCTGTTCCTCATACTATGAGTCACTTATTGAACATTCAGCAAGGTTGCATTAATGAATGAATAAATGAATGATATCTATAAATCCATCCAGGACCGTTCACTGGAAAGCAAATCCTGCAAAATCCAAATCTGACAAATTTTAAGTTCCTCTCTGTACTGATATATTTGATGCGCCATACCCTGGTTCCTCCAAAATCTTAAAGCAGCAAGTTTGTCCTATGCCAAAGGGTCAACCCTACATAAAAATTGGTTTCCTGAACCCTCCTAATGTTTTCAGTCTCCAAACTGAATTGTAGAGCCCAATTTAGCTTATATTCAACCTCTTACATACTTTCAGTCTCTTTGATTTTGAACGCGTCTCCTTTCATTTACTGCCTTTCCTCTTTATTCAGACTTAATATTTCATCTTCCTTTTCCAAATCTGAGTAGAACCTTCCTTTCTTGGCCGTACTATGACTGACTCCTTTATATCCCTTCTGGTCACCCACTATCTTCTCACAAGCAACATGTATTAAAAGAACTCAATTTCTTTCCAGAAAAGCTACCATCCATGACAAAGCTGTGTACCAAAACCAGGCTTCCTCCCCATACTTGAGGCCACCATTGCTTAAGCTGGTGCTGACCCACTTCGTGGCAGGCACTGCACTGCTTTCTGGGGAATACAAAGATATGAATGAGACACAGTCCCTGACTTCAAAGACCTCACAGTATAAAGTGAATGGCGTGAATGTAAAGAGTAATTACAACCGTGTGAAGAGCAATTAACCTTGGAAATCAGGACAGTCAAAGCATGAACCTGGGTACCAATCTCAAAGTGAGATGGTGTCAGAGAAGGCTTTCTCCAGCCTTTCTCATTTGAAGTGAATCTTAAAAACAAAGGAGCAATTCATCGTAGAAGGTGCGAGAGGGAGAAAAGTGCCTGATACATCTTTGGATCTTCACAAAGCATCCAACACACATGTCCAGCAAAAATGTGATGATTGAATGAAGGGTAAATCCATATATGCCCCTAAACTCCCATTGCTACAATGCTAGCTCAAATAGGAGTTTACACCTCGCAGTTATATTTCTGCAATGGCCTTTCTGCTTTTAGTATCTCTTCCTATGCCTCTCCACCATCCATCCTTTGGGTTTATAGCTGATTAGTTTCACCACAGCATCACATTTTTCACGTGCAGCCCCAAGGCTTATACAATAAGTTCCAAACTTCATAGCCAAACATCCCAGGCCCCCATACTAAGACCCCAATCTATTTCTCCAAACATTGCTTTTCCACACAAACCACCGGCAAGAGTCAATTAAGTCTCCATCTTTTCCCCGAGGTGCATTGTGCAGTCCTTCAGAGGGTACAAAGGTCCTTAAAGAAGTTTATGGAGCAGAGGAATAGATCAGTGAGGAAAAGGACCAGTGGAGTCCAGGGAAGATTTTCAGGAACCCGAGGGCCAGAGCGTGACTGGACAGAGTAAAGGAAGAATTAGAGAGACCAGCACAAAGTGTTCTCTTTGTTTACCCAAATTATGTGGGACCCTTGAGTGTGCAAAACTGATCAAGGACAAGGTTTTGCAAATTTGCAGTACTTGTCACTTCTTAGCTTTTGCAAAATGCTGCAAAAGGGCATTTTCGCTTTTTATATTTGTAGCTGTACTCCCTGCATCTGAAACAGCAAAGGCAGCATGAAAACACAAATATAATAGAGGAGCAATATGTCAACTATTTTCAACCATGTCAGGAATCACTGGAATTGAGAACAGGGGCTTCAGGTGTTACAGGCTTTGATGATTCATTCTGTCTTAGTGTCTGCCTTCTTGTTTGCCCCTAACAACCCCTCCATGCTGTTTCCTGCACCTTCACCTCTGTGAGCCTTAATTTTTCTGCCAGTTGCATCAACTCATTTGCAAATGTGGAA
Organism: Neomonachus schauinslandi; assembly: GCF_002201575.2. Taxonomy (NCBI): domain Eukaryota; kingdom Metazoa; phylum Chordata; class Mammalia; order Carnivora; family Phocidae; genus Neomonachus; species Neomonachus schauinslandi. Next base: position 89,601,882 of record NC_058405.1, read on the forward strand.
CTTCAGGCTTTATTAATTCCCTCCTTTTCTGTTGTTCTATAATTGAATTACAGTATGGTCTGTAATCTGTCTCTTCATTTTCTGGCTTTCAGCATGGTGCAATCATTAAAATTGTTGGGTAGGAGATGGCCATATTTTGTAGATCAGTGAATTCAATAAAGGCTTAGCATGCGGGCACACACACACACACACATATATACACACAGCAAATTTCTTTCCAGAGATTATTGTATAGCTCTTATGAAGACAATAAAGGAGGCAATAGACCTCAAACATCCCCAAACTCTGAGTCCCCATTGTACTTAATATTTATCCGTTCTATAATATTCAGTTCACTGTATTGTGCTTACATCCTTGCCTTTAACCCCCACGCCCTTCTCTTGACTGTGAGCTTCTGGAAGGTAGGGGATAAAACTCCCAGTACCAACCTACTTATGGTATGTCACAAATGCTTAATAACTTTGGACTGACTGCTGCCTGTGTCATGGGCTAGCTACTCTTTGGAATTGAGGACTAGATATGATTTCATAATAAAAAATTCTAAAGCAGAGACTCTAAGCTCTTTATTTATAATCATCCTTTCCCCACATTGTTTAAGGTTTTAGGGAAACTCTAAATGATTTTAAGATATTTTGAGAAATAAAAGTTTCTCAAGTCAGTAAAAGAAAAAAACCTAGAACCCATTCAATTCTATTTGGGCAAATGTGTGCTTTTACAGAGATGAATACCAAGAGCAAACACTGAAAATGTGTCCATGTGGCCTTGTTGGTCGGCAGTATGTGTCTCACACACAAACACACACACACACACACCTGGCATTGCACCAGACCCCCTGGGTCCCTGTGACAGCAATACTGGCTTTCCGCATGTCTCATTGAGTTCAGGAGTGTGCGCATGGAGCAGAGGAAAGCTCGCTCTGGGCTAGATTCATGTCCTGGCCAGAAAGATATTATAAATATATCAAGCTCATTAGTAATTAGGAGTATGTAAATCTTAATAAAATGACATGCTGATTTTACTTGTCAAACTGATGATTAAACAAACACCCAGAACTGGTCAACATGAGAGGGCATGGGGCACTTTCATGTCCTCTTGGTGGGAATGCATTTTTGAAAGGCAGCTTGTACACACCCTTTAACCTGTAACTACTCCAAGGAATTTTTCCCACAGAATTTCTCATGCAAATACATAAAAATGTGTCTTCAAAAATATCGATTGTGGGAAGATTGAACATCAGAACACCATACACCAACACCAAGTCTGGATGTACATCAATAAAAAAAAGTTTCAATAATTCATGATGTACTCATGTGAAGACTACTATGGAACTAATAAAAAAGAATGAAAAACCTTCACAGATACCCACGTATTATTTTGCAAAACTCAGGTGACAGAACAATATGTGTAGAATGATATCTCTCTGTATTTGTGTGAGCATATATATTTCTCCACATATATTTCTGGAAGGGAATCCACTCAATTTTTTTTACAGTTGTTGATTGTAGTTATTATTGCAACATAGGTTTGAAGGAGAGGGAGACAATGTAGGCATTTTTATGGATTTCTTTATATGTTTAATGCCACTGAAAACATGGGGGAAGTTTCCGAAGATTTCCTATTATATATACATGTCTATATTGCTTTCTGAGTGACAAACCAACCCATAAATTGGCTGAACATTAAGGGTGCTTTAATTTCCGAGAAAATATCTGAATAATAATGTGATTAGGGCATTAGAAAATTTGATCTACTTTTTCAGTCCAAGTGTGTTAAGGCAATATACCAACATCCCCAACTTCCAGAGGAGAGAGCCCTGGTAACAGCATGATGGTGTCTGTTCCCTGTTTTCCTATTTCTGCAGCTATCATTTAGGCTCAGCTATAACTTCAAGGGTGGAAGGAAATCAATACCATTTAGAACTCCCCCAATGGGCTTGCTAGCTGGCTTGAGGGGCCACAATGTGGAGACACAGATGTCTCTTCATCTTGCAGTCTTGGCAAATACCACTGATGATGCAAGCTACAAATCTTTGGATCATGCATGATTCCTCCAAATTTAATGTAAGGTTTTTTTTAAGATTTTATTTATTTATTTATTTATTTATTTATTTATTTATTTATTTGAGAGAGAGAGTGAAAGAGCACAAGCAGAGGGAGTGGCAGGCAGAGTAAGAGGGAGACGCAGGCTCCCCACTGAGCAGGGAGCCCGATGTAGGGCTCGATCCCACGACCCTGGGATCATGACCTGAACCGAAGGCAGATGCTTAACCGACTGAGCCACCCAGCCACCCCTAATGTAAAGTTTTGATGACTGTAATCACAAATGATAATAATTCTGTAAGTTCAACCAAGACTTCAGAAAAACAGTGTATACAAAAAGTCGGGAAGTAAGACCAAAAAAAAAAAAACCTATGTCTAGGTATTTCATATATATAATTTTATTTTTTTATCCCAATCAGAGAAATGAGGTGTATGTTCCCATTTTATAAACTACAAAAATTCAGCTGAGTAAATTCTAAAGATCTAATTGGCTTTATAACTTGTCATGAATCAGGCAGTATCCCACCCAACCAGTAGAGGGAGCTCCAAAGGGCCACAGAAAAGGAAAGACTTTTAAAGGTAGAGCGGGAGTGGAACAATGGAAATTCCTAGCAAAGATACATTGTTTCAGACAAGGTGCCCCTAAGAGAACTGAAAGGAGTCTCAGTAAATTTCCTAGTGCTGCTCTGGAAATTCCCATGTTGATTAGTTAAAGGTTAGGTTAAAACTACAGTTAGGGTAGGTATTAAATCTTGGTTTACTGACTTGGGGCCTTAATCTACAGGGTGCCATTTTGGGCCTGCAGTTTTCTTTTTAACAACAGAGAAGGAAGTTGAGGCTGAGAAGAATCCCCAAGTCACACAGCTCGTGTGGATTGGAATCTAGGCTTGTCTGACCCCAAAACCTGGATAGTTTCCTCTAGAACATGTTGCCTTTTAAGGCATTATGATTTGGCAAAGGAAGCTGGGGAACTTGCCTTTTCAGTCTCCAGGCATTTCTCTTAGAACCACCAATTTTGATTTCAGTCACCTGTGTGTTTCTCACTGGATGGCCAGGACCTCCACCTGTCTTGGTTGTATTAGGCTGGGCTGATTCTCAGAGTTTCCAGCTCTGGGCTATAGAATCCCAAATACCAGGCATTATTGTTGTGGGGAAGTAATTGGTTAATGAGAATGCAACTAGGCACAGCCAACCCAAAGTATTGGCTAAAAACAACTTAGAAGCAGACAAAAGATTGTCCTAATGTGGATACAGATGCACATCTTTCAGCGATTGACCCACACCCACGAAATCCCCTGCACAATTCTTGAGTTTCCTGCCATCCAGGCCAGTGAGGCTATTCTGGCAGGTGGAGCCCTACCATAGTTTGAACACTGGACAAAACGCAGGTTGGACTTTGAAAACCTGGCTTGGAACCCAATCTCCTTATTTCTTATAATGGCTAAATATGACTTAGACCCCTTTAACCTCAGTTGCTTACCTGTAAAATGGGGGTGATAGGTAATACTGCCACAAAGAGTTTGCAGGTGGAGATGTTTATCTTAAAATCCTTACACAATATACTCATCCACAAATGAATTCACAAAATGGGTCCCAGACCGTTCTGAGTGCCTCCCAGGTGCCTTGATGTATGTCTGAGGAAGTTCATTCCCAGGTTACTGGGGACACAGGGACATGGGGGCAGGGAAGATTGGGGGGACAAGCAACAGGGGAAAAAGCAATTGCAAATATGTTTGGCCCATAATACCTGATCATTAAATAATAGTTGTTATGACTTCCTTCATAACATATAAAATCCTTAGTGAGACAAATAAACATCTAATCATGATGGCCATGTTGCATTTTTCCATGAGGTAGGGGCAAGAAGCAATGGAGGGTTGATTTCAACTTTTTTTAATTTTGACACTTTAACAAGACTTTCAAGAAGGAATTATTCTTAAAGTAATTTAGCTTCAAGTTTTAACTAAGAAATTCTACTAGCCAAGGCCTTCATTCATACTCACCAAGACATTGCCAGAATGACTTTTCTGATTTTGGTGAAAAGACAGTTGAAGGAAAATTGGCCCCAGTGACATAGGGCCACTTTGCTCAAGTGAAAATTAAATCCAATCTCCATCCTACACAAAATACATGCTATGTTTGCAATACTCTTTTATCTGTGGTGGGTTTATATAAAAAGTAAACAAGATATTTTACAATCTATATTTAATGATGTGCTTATACAGTTAGAGACTTTTATGAATCGTCTTCATTATGCATTTAAACAGTTCGTAAAAGTTATGAGTCCAATGTAGTCACCCCTTTTTGTTGTTGTAAACCTTTAACTGCAAAGGCACTGAAACAAAGGAACGAAAATGTGCATATTCTGGAGGCTTCACACCAGCCCCTGCTTCAATTATGCATGAATTAACAGAAATGAATTTGCAGCGTTTTATTTCTTGGTGTAATGGAGCTTGAGTATTTCATAAAGTGTAACCATACAGCAAATTCTGGGCTCATTTTAGAATAATTAGCACATTGATGTTACTTGTGTAGTTAAAAGGAAATGTTAAAATTTTCCCATTGTAAGCATTTTTTCGAAGGCTCACTCTGTTCTCTAAAATGAGCAATCTTTCACTCAGAAGAAAGCTGGAAGCTCCCTCTTCCCTGCATTTCATCTTCTTTCTCTTATACCTCGATTAAAATACTAGTGCTTATTCAGACAAGTCTTAATTATGGGCCCGGAGCCAGTGGAAGAACCAGCATAGATGAAGTAGGTAATTTTTTTAAATGATGCATGAGCCTCAAGTTGGTCCTGCTCCATCCTTTGAATAATTAAGGCTGAGCTAAAGGAGACCTAAAATCTGTACATTCAAGTGTCTTCATTTAACATGCTCACCAAAATTTGACATTCTCACATCTCTTTCCCCCACCCCTTCGGTAAAAAGGAAAGTCACCCTCTCTGGAGAAGGAAGGAACTCACATTGACAGAGTCTCTGAGCTCTGTCAGACCCACTACGACATGAGGTGGATCACAGTCCTCGTTCTCTGAATGTTCACACAGTTCTATGAGGTCAGCAGTGAGCGTGGTCATCCCTGTTTTGCAAATGAGGATAGTAAGGCTCAAGAATGTTAAGTAAGCTTCCCAAAGTCACACAACCCGACCAGGGCAAAGGGAGGATTTCATTCAAGTTGGTCAAAGTCCCGACTTCAGTTTTGCGCTATCTGTCCCAGCCCAAGGTGACTGACAATTTAAGGAGACAGAGGCAATTTGAGTATGTTCAACACAAACCGCAAAATGAAATTCATTGATTTTAATTTAATTTACTAATGTTACACATTGTGCAGAAGGTTGTTAGAGTCGCTAACAAAGCTGCAACCTCCTAACTCTGGGGAATATTAGCAGGAGGTGGTGGAGGACTTCAGGGCCAGAAAACAGAGGGGAGGCCAAGGGGAAACTGGCAAAGCCTATTCTGGGCCCGGGGAATAAAATTTTGAAATACTTGGAGGGATCCTGTTCTTACTGAGCTAGACGAAGCATGAGAGACAGACAAGGAAAGTAGATACTTTACAATCTAATGACACATATGTAAGGCAGGCATCTAATAATGGATGCCAGGGCCAGCAATTTTGCGTTGTTCACTGACGTAACCCCAACACCTAGTACCTCGCACAAAATGGGTGCTCAATACATACTGAACAAAAGAGAGCTAGGGAGGATCTAGGAGGCACATTGCATGCAGATTGGGTAGTGGGTGGTTCAGGAGTGAATGTTTCTGAGAGGAAGTGCTATCTAAAGAAAAACAAGGAAGAGAAGTAGTCTGGTGGTAAGGGACGGCTGTGAGGACAGCATTTGCAAAGCTCAGCCAGAGATAAGTAAGTCTGGACGTCCCCTTTCTTGGGAAAGAAAATACTTCCACAGTCTTGGTATACAGGCTGTGGGGTCCAAGTGCAGAGACTGAACAGAGAGGCAGAGAGTGCAGCGAATGCTTTTAGCAAGGAGTGTGGCCTTTGGAAACCCTCTGGGGTAGATCACTGGGTCTCTGTGCTGAGAAAAATCTAGGGGACTAAAGCAGGACTTTTCAAAGTACATTCCAAGGATTCTTTTCTTAAGTAAATTTAGAAAATGCTGGGATATTAAAAGTTCTGTGTTTTTTTTTAAATTTCCTATAGGATAATATGTTTTATAAATCCATCAGATGAAAATATTGCATGTATTGTTTTCAAGTTTATTTGACCACCACTAGTAACTACAGAAATCAGTTTGGGAAACACTGGACTAGTGTTGCGTGAGATGAGCTACGATGCTCAAATCTTGCCCCACTCACTGGTCCAATCTGGAACTCACTCACCCATCTAGGTGGTTATCTTTGGAGGTTATCTACTATGGTTAGGAAGAGCTCTGGACACACAGATGCCCGTAAATGATACATTGTTCTATTACACTCTACCATGGGTAAATCTCCATACCTTGGTTTGAGCTACAGATTTCTACTTATCCACTTCTACTGGCTTCAGATCGTTACTGGGAATAGATTGGCCAACCCTACTCCATATTGCTGGAATCCCACTTCTGTTCCTAATTCTTACAAAGTATCCTTTCAAAGGACCAGAACTTGCTTCTGTATGCTCTTGGAATGTACTTTTCATCAGGGGTCCCCACTTCCTGCTTTTACAGAATATCCTTCCATAGTGCATACTCTTCTTGTGCTGAGTCCCCTATAGAATTGAGCCTCCTCATAAATCAAATGATTGTGAATCACAACCAAACTTATTGCCCAACTCTGAATAACATTGCTTATAAAACCACTGACCATCCACCTTGGAGTCTGGCCCTTTAGTGAAATCAGAAATCTCAACTCTGGTTTTCCCAGTCTGGCTTTATTCTCTTTCACTTCCAACGCCCACCATGTTGTCAAAAGTTATCCCGCTTTGAAGCTAAAACACCCTGAACAAACAGAAGAGAGAAAAGAGGCACAAATAATTACTAACATTACAACAGTGTTATTACAAACAAACAAATGTAGTTTGTTTTCAAAATGCAACCAGCTTGACAAATTACTACAACATTTGTTTTTATACATTTGTTGACTCTCATTTACTTTATTCCTTCCATATTATTGCCACTGGGTGGCCAATTTCCACAGGGGGTGATGACAACCCCATTGTCTTCACATTCAAATCGCCTTTTCATTAGATGAGTGTCATTTTCCTGGGTGCTTCCATAGTAGCTGACTTTGCTCTCTTCAGTCACAGATGGTGATCTTCATCTCTTATCTTCCCTATTGAAAGCTCTTTATACTCCTTATTCATTAGATTTCTTTAAGTAGGTTTTAGATAAGCTTCAAGGCCACATTTTGGGCATCTGATAAAAATGTCCTCAAGGGCTTGCTTTTTGTTAAATTCCTGTTAAGTCTAATAAATATTGAGATTATTGCTAGAGTGTTGGTTTTTTTAGCCATATTTAATTTAAAATTCACAGACACACACACTCCTACACACTCACACAGTTTCTCATTACCGCTCTCATGCTTGCTCAAGTGTATTTGTTTTCGTTTTTGTTTTGCAAAATTCTCTAGGCCTAAATTGCCAATAATGACTTGTATAAGAATGTAAGACTTTATTTCTGGACCCTGAATCCTATAATATAAGGCTTTCTTAGGCTATTCCTTTTTGAGTTATTTTCTCAGTGGTTTCCCTGGGGATTACAATTAACATGTTGATTAATAGCAATTTAATTCAAATTAACACGGACTTACTTTCAGTATTATATAAAAAGTTTGTTCTTACATAGGTCTATTCTCCTCTTCTTTGTTCTTTATAGTCATACAATGTACATCTTTGCCCATCAACACAAACATAGAATTTATACAGTTGTTTTAAAAATGGGGTAGGAGAGGAAAATGGGTTACAAACATAAAAATACATCAATACTCTCTTTTTCATTCACCTACATATGCAACTAAACTGGTGCTATTTTATTTCTTCATGGGGATCCCAGTTACTATTCAGCATTCTTTCACTTCAGCTTAAAGGACCCCTTTCATATTTCTTTTAGAATGCATTTTCTAGCCACAATTTATCTCAATTTCTGTTTACCTGAGAATGTTTTAATTTCTCGTTAATGTTTCAAGGCTGGCATTGCTGGATATAGAACTCCTAGTTGAGACAGGGGAGTGAGTGGGGAGTCGGTGCTTCAGTTAAGCTTCTAGGCTTAGCCATGTGCTCTAGCTTAGTCTTTTGCCAGAAATCTGCACAGAAATTACTATTCCAGATTTTCACTATGGTATTGTCCCTTCTGTTTGCTACTATCTCTGGAATCCAGAAGGGAGGAAAGCTGATGACCAAGGTAGGATTTGGAAATTTTGGAATCCCTGGTTATAAGACCATGAGGATAGCACCAAATCCCTGTCTTGAACTACTCACAGTTTGCAGTTTGGCAGCCATGGGAAAACATTGCTATTGCAAGCTGCCATAACACCACACAGGACAGAATTTAATTTTTCAGTAAATCAACTATAGTAAATTTAGGCAGACCATTACATAAATCTTCAGCTTTAGAGTCCATTGAAATGGCCACCAAAACTTGAGCATGCCCAGATGTACAAGCACTTGCTGCATGCTAAAACAAACACAGCTCTTGAACTCAATAACTAAAACACATCTCCAAAGTCTGTCAAGTAAGAAATAAATCTGTTAATCCTATGTATAAATCAAATAAGCAAGTTCATATTAGGGTAAGACTGTAGAGCATATGTGGACAATTACATGTAGTTGATTTGTGTAAATTGGAACTAGAAGAACCATAAGATTCAATAAATATTGGCTTAATAATGAGAATGTCTATACAGCATTTATTTCATCATTTTGACCTCTATAGCTATAGTATTCAATGAGGTAATGTATTAAACAACTCTTTTGACTTTTCTGTCAATGAATTGGCAACTCCATAGGGAGGAAAAATTATTCAGTGACATCATCTTCCTTAATTTATGTAATAAAATGATAAAATAGGTGTTATATTCTCTCTGTTTGAGGTTCAAATCATTTAAGGAGTTTGTCTAATTTACAGAGTTGGTTAAGTGTCAGAAATCAAAGCCATATTGTCTTGCTCTTTCTGGGAAACCATACAACCCCCTATGACTCCGCTTGAGTATTCTCAAAAGAACTACACTTACATCAGCACCCTCATATTCCTTCAGAAGATAGGTGCATTTACTCTTCTCCTGAGAGGAGGAAACTGGAAAGGGATGTGGGTAATCTGACTGGGAAAAACCTTATTGCCCTGGACCCTAGTAAGGGTGCAAAAGATTTCTATGCATAAGACAAGTTGTATCTTGTCTTTTGGTGCTTATTTCACAAATAAATAGAACTACCACAGTCCTTTGGAACTTCTGGCCTGCACTTTGGCTAGCCAGGATCTGCGCTTTCTGGCCCAGCTTCTTAATGGCCCCTTATTGGGCCTTTTCTTTAAATGGAGAGGGACAGAAAATAGGCAGTATGGACCTCAGACGGAAGTCATGCTCTCTAGCCATTTTTATTTCAATAAAGCTGATATTGCTACCCTCTTTTGGCCATCAGTTGTTTGAAGGTATCCTTCCAATATTTTGAATTCAAAAGAAAGATGGGTGTTGGGACACCCAACTCCAACAAACCAGAGGTCATCTTCTCAGAATGTTTGGTGCTCTAAGACCATCTACAACTTTAAAGCCATGGGTGTTGATTTGCCAATACTTATAAAGAGCATTGAAAGGTTTACATTTCTGGAATTCTAGATTTCCTTTCAACTACTGATAGCAAATGAATGTGTTAAAAGCACTAAGAACAACCTCTAACATATATATGTGTGAAATGAGTGAATGAGGAAGCATGGTGAAAAGCAGACCAAGATTGATGCACAAAAAAGTTTACCAGAGCATCATGTACTGAGATAAAAACCATTGGAAATAAAGGTCTTAAAAGCAGAATATTAGTAGGCTTTATGATTAACATCTTATCTATATAATAAAATACACAGCCAAGGATTTGTGGTTATTAAACTATAATGATGTTAGAAAATGGACTTGATACAATACAACCAAACAAAATTGTATATAATTTACTTTAATTACCCCTATGGGAAAAGCATAGCATATTGGAGAAGATTCTGAGAAGTTGAAAATCTGAGTTCACGTTTCCCACTCCCCCCTTCCCAAACCTCTCTCTGGAATAGCAATTATCAAATGGAACTCTTAGCAGACAGAGCGGCAGCAGATGGCCAGATAAGGTGTTTGTTCACTGCAATGGGTTGCTTTGATCAGGGGATTAAAAGGCCAAAACCCAGCCAAGGTTCTTCCCACTAAGGCATTCACTCTGAAGAGTACTGCATTCACGTGGGGTGGGAGTGGGGGGACACCTTTGCCTTACTGACACCAAGTGGTGGTGTGTGGCAGACACACAGGGTGCTGTCACTTGAGTAGTTGCACCAATCGAGAGATCCTGACTGTCTTGAGGTTGACATGAGGGATTGCAGCTGTAGGTCTTCATTTTCCTTACCACCTGGTGACCGCTGATGAATCAGCATTACCTCTAGAAGAGCAGGTTTGCTTTCTGTAAACTCTGTGGCTCAAACATAATTCAACTTCCTTCTTTGACAGGCATGGGCTTAATTGGTTGGAAAGGTTGGAAAGGTAAAGATGTGATATATCAAGAAGCAATGCGATCACGGGCGCCTGGGTGGCTCAGTCGGTTAAGCGACTGCCTTCGGCTCAGGTCATGATCCTGGAGTCCCGGGATCGAGTCCCGCATCGGGCTCCCTGCTCAGCTGGGGGTCTGCTTCTCCCTCTGACGCTCTTCCCTCTTGTGCTGTCTCTCATTCTCTCTCTCAAATAAATAAATAAAATCTTTAAAAAAAAAAAAAAGAAGAAGAAGCAATGCGATCAGAATCAACTAGTTGTGATAGAGTTGGCTTCACATAACCATCCGCAGGGCCGATTTTTCCACCCTTACCTGTCTGGGGTCAAGTTGGGGAAATAAGGTACTGTTGCCTGATGCTTGAATGGACTCTGCCTATATGGCTCCCATCATATTTGTACAATTTAAATTTTTTAGTTTCTTTGGCAAGTGAAATGATACAAATTAGTCTACTCAAAAGACCCTTGTATCTTGTCCATTGGTGAGTTCAAGCAGTCAGTAGGACTGTGACCTAAGAATCTTTATCAACCTTTTGAGGAGATTTGAGAGAAAAGACCTCCTGACTGCATTCTTGTGGAATATCACAGGTATGCTTGGGACCCATATAATATTCACAGGCAAAATCATATAGCAATTTCCTACCCCTTATTTTTTTTAAGATTTTATTTATTTATTTGACAGAGAGAGACACAGCAAGAGAGGGAACACAAGCAGGGGGAGTGAGAGAGGGAGAAGCAGGCTTCCTGCTGAGCAGGGAGCCTGATGTGGGGCTCGATCCCAGGACCCTGGGATCATGACCTGAGCCGAAGGCAGATGCTTAACGACTGAGCCACTCAGGTGGCCCTCCTACCCCTTATTTTGACACCAGGAAAAGCAAGCAAAGAGTTTCACACAAAAATAATAAATGTACTTCATAGGGTGCTGTGACTTGAGTGGTTGTACTAATCAAGTAGGGAGAAACCAAGGATGGCAGAGAACACAGCTGGGAAATGTGACTTGTCACCTGCCAAGCTCTGAATGATGATCTAGAACCTGGCTAGCTGCCAATTTAATAAGTACATACAAATATCCATCCAATTTGGCACACAAAAGACACAATAACCATTCTGGACAGCTTTGAGACAATATCTCATAATTTTTAAGAAGTACATACCTTATACCATTAGTTAGCTACATTAGAGAAATTCTCAAAATATTTGCATAAGGAGAGATGTAGCACATTATTTTCAGAATTGTTGGTATCAGGAAATAATCATAAAAAATCAAATGCCCACCAGTAGTGGAAAAATAATTAAGTTGTTGCTCTTCTTTTAATATATCAGTTCAAAATAATAAATTAAACTGGCAGGGGTAGATAAATGAATTAGATATACATGTGTCAACATTGATATATCATAAACATAACACTGTGTGAAAAGTTGCAAAAGGACATATTGTATTATGTCAGTTATGAATATTTTAAAAACACATAAAATAATACTAGATATTCCTTACAGATATAAATATATGGTGTAAAGAATAACACAGCTACAGAAGGACACACACCAATCTCAGTAAAATAGTTACTTTTGGGAGGAAGGACAGGAATGGAAAGAAGAGGGATTTCAATCATACCTGAAACATTTATTCCTATAAACAAAAATAACATGAAACAATTACAGCAAAATGTTAACATTTTATAAATCAGAGCAGTGAACTTGAATTATTTTTATATTACTGTCTTTCTTTTTTTATATGGTTGAAATGATTCAAAATGAAAACAAATCTAAATGTTCTAAGAGTTATTCAATGGTATGGTTGCCCTCAGTAGCTTATCACGGTTTCAGTGTTAAAGCCATACACAAGACGCTTGCTTTGGGTTTTTTTCTCCACATATAGACAGATTCAGTATCTCCATTGCTCCCCCTCTTGGAAGGCAGTGTGTTATGGTAGAAGTCATGTGGAAATCAGAGAGGCTTCATGGCAGTAATTCTTTGGATTGTTTTTAATTACGGGGAAAAAAGTGTTGCACAAGACATGGGGTCTGTCTCCTAATGGGTGTTAATTCCTTACCTTTTCCAATACTCACTTTCTAGATGGCCAAGCAGATCTTGAGAACAAGCTACCCATACCTGTTTTTCAGGCTGTGGTGCCCCTATATGGAAAGCTTTCCTTTATTTTTCTTTGCTGTGGAAGTTTGAGTGCTGTGCAATGTTAAGCAGCCTTTAAATAATTCAAATCCGTTTTCTCCCTTCCTTCCTTCCTTCCTTCCTTCCTCCCTCCCTCCCTCCCTTCCTCCCTTCCTTCCTTCTTTCCTTCCTTCCATCCTTTCTTCTTTCTTTCCTTACTTCTTTTTTTCTTTCCAATTACCTATAGTTCTCATTTCAGCATTTAATCCCTCACTTCCCCATTATTACTGTATAAACATCTCATGCCCTGTCTCATAATGTGTCCTCGGAAAAGTCAATATGCCTCACTAACACTCAGTTTCTTGGCCTTTAAATAGAGGTATTGTAAAAGATCTTTTTCTAAGGGACTTTTGGCACTAATATTTTACAATTTCAGAATCCTATTAGTATATAAATTGTCTTCTGAAATAGAAAGGGATATTACAATGTTACTTTCACATTCCACAGAGCTACTGCTTATCTAGAGTGGCAGGTGAGAAAGAGAGAGATAAAACTACAATCCCCTAGAAATCTCTCAAAATTTCTTTGATAGAGAAGGGTGTTTTCAGTTTAAACAAGCCTGTTCTACATTGCAGTGTGAATTTAACTGGGGGATAACTGAAAAATATACTTATGATAAACATACCCTTACTGTTTGAAGAACAAATACCATAAATACATATGTGATAGTAAAGAAATAGAAGAGATGAGCAAGGAATCCTTCCAGGCAAGATCTACTGTTAACAAGGGGCACAAGGTATTTCTGTCAACTCTGGTCATGGCCTTTGTGCATTGAAGTTCAATTTTAGAATGCTGCTGTATTATCAACATAAACAAGATTTCTGTTTTTAAGTGTAAGTTAAAGACAAACTGTTTCTTGTTTATCGGTATTAGCTATATTGGGTTTGAACTCAAAGATTATTTTTGTTACCTCTTCCATTCTTTAAACCTTCTTGAAATCTGTATGCTAGAAAAGAAGAGCTTATCAAAGCAAAAACATTTTACTTTTTTATTTTATTTTTAAAGATTTTATTTATTTATTTAAGAGAGAGAGAGCACAGGAGGGGATGAGGGGCAAAGGGAGGGGAAAGGGAGAGGCAGACTCCCCACTGAGCAGGGAGCCCCACCCGGGGCTCAGTCCCAGGACCCTGGGATCACCACCTGAGCCAAAGACAGACACTTAACTGACTGAACCACCCAAATGCCCCAAAGCGAGAGCATTTTAATATGCTTTTGGACATCATTAAATTGAGTCAGCTGTTAAATGGAAGATCTTAATTGTAAAACTTTTTTAAAAGTTTGCTAACGGTTCATCCGACATCAGCCACCTCTGCCACGCCGCCTAAGTTCGACCCCAACGAGATCAAAATCGTGTACCTGAGGTGCACTGGTGGCGAAGTTGGTGCCACATCTGCCCTGGCCCCGAAGATTGGCCCGCTGGGTCCGTCTCCAAAAAAGGTTGGTGATGACATCGCCAAGGCAACCAGTGATTGGAAGGGTCTAAGGATTACAGTGAAACTGACCATTCAGAACAGACAGGCCCAGATTGAAGTGGTACCTTCTGCCTCTGCCCTGATTATCAAAGCCCTCAAGGAACCACCAAGAGACAGAAAGAAGCAGAAAAACATTAAACACAGTGGAAATATCACTTTTGATGAGATTGTCAATATTGCCTGACAGATGTGACACCGATCTTTAGCCAGAGAACTCTCTGGAACCATTAAAGAAATCCTGGGGACTGCCCAGTCTGTGGGCTGCAATGTTGATGGCCGCCACCCTCATGACATCATAGATGACATCAACAGTGGTGCGGTGGAATGCCCAGCTAGTTAACCACAAAGGAGAATGTTTCAATAAAGGATCATTTGACAGCAAAAAAAAGAAAAGAAAGTTTGCTAATCACTTAGCATTATACCCTCTAGGCCCAACCATGTTGTTGCAAATGGCAATATTTTATTTTTTATGGCTGAGTAATATTTCTCTGCGTGTGTGTGTGTGTGTGCGTACATACCACATATTCTTTATCCATTCACTTATGGATGGATACTTGGGTTGCTTCCATATCTTGGCTATTGTAAATAATGCTGCACTAAACATAGGGGTGCATATATCTTCTCAAATTAGTGTTTTCATTTTCTTTTGGTAAGTACACAGTAGTGGAATTATTGGATCATATGGCAATCCTATTGATTTTTAATTTTTTGAGGAAACTCCATCCTGTTTTCCACAGTGTCTACACCAATTTGCATTCCCACTAATAGTACATAAGGGTTCCTTTCCCTCCACATTCTCTTTTCCACAGTGTCTACACCAATTTGCATTCCCACTAATAGTGCATAACGGTTCCTTTCCCTCCACATTCTCATTAAAACTTGTTATTTTTTGTGTTTTTGATTTTAGCCATTCTGACAGGTGTGAGATGATATCTCATTGTGATTTTAATTTGCATATCACCTAATGATTAGTGATATTGAGCATCTTTTCATGTATCTGTTGGCCATTTGTATGTCTTTGGAAAAATTTCTATTCAGAAACTCTGTCCACTTTCTTTTTTTTTTTTAAAGATTTTTTTAATTTATTTGACAGAGAGAGACACAGTGAGAGAGGGAACACAAGCAGGGCGAGTGGAGAGGGAGAAGCAGGCTTCCCGTTGAGCAGGGAGCCTGACGCGGGGCTCGATCCCAGGACCCCAGGATCAAGACCCGAGCCGAAGTCAGACGCTCAACGACTGAGCCACCCAGGCGCCCTGTCTATTTTCTAATTAGAGTATTTGGTTTTTTTAGTGTTGAGTTGTATAAATTCTTTATATATTTTGGGTACTAACCCCTTATTGGGTATATAACTTGCAAATATCTTCTCCCATTCTGTAGGTTGTCTTTTTGTTCTGTTATTGTACACCTAAAACTAAAATAACACTGTATGTTAATTATATCTCAATAAAAAGAAAGAAAGAAAAGAAAAGAATAAAAAAGAAAAAGATAAAGAGATTAAAAATAAACATTTTACAAATACTTAAAAAAAAAGTTTGCTTCTCAGAGTTCAGGCTTGAGTAAAAACTGCAGACAGCCAAGCCAAGAACAATAGCACTCATTTCTCCAAAAGCTAAATTAAACAACTTCATTAATACTCTTCATATTTAAGAAGGGGGGAAATCGGAGGGGGAGACGAACCATGAGAGATGATGGACTCTGAAAAACAAACTGAGGGTTCTAGAGGGGAGGGGGGTGGGAGGATGGGTTAGCCTGGTGATGGGTATTAAAGAGGGCACGTTCTGCATGGAGCACTGGGTGTTATGCACAAACAATGAATCATGGAACACTACATCAAAAACTAATGATGTAATGTATGGTGATTAACATAACAATAAAAAATTTTAAAAAATACTCTTCCTATTTATGTTTTGGAAGAAGTAAGAGTAAATAAAGTTGTTGGCAAAAATAAACATTTTACTGTTTATAATAAGGTGCAGAAAATACATATGTTTGCCCATAGTCAAAAGCCTAGTTGTTTCATAAACTAGCTGAAACTTGAGGCTAAAATGATTACCACTATCATAAAATTAACTTCTGGTATCAGGAATACGTCTGGATGGGTGAGTCAGCAAACTGATAAGAGTAGGTAGCTCTAAACTCTTGTCCCTCCACAAAAACATCAAAGAGTAAGCAGCAATTGCCAGAATTTACTTTGTCAAAACTCTGGAAAACAATCAAAGATTTATAACAACCGATTGAATGGTGGGTCAAGAAAAAGGCAACTTAAAATGGTAGCAAAGCTTTGTGGTGTTTTCACTTACCCTTGGCCACCCTCCTCAGCTCTCAAGTCTTGAAGATGGTACCCTGCATTCCCAGTGTAGGATTTTGGTCCCTGATTCCAGATGGAGCCTAGCAGACCTAATTTGCAAATTATTGCATTTATTTGTTCTAACCCATCTGCTGGCTCCCTAAAGTCTAGGAGGAAAATCTAGGAAACAGTTTATTTGGGAAATTAGGGGATGCAAAAGTATCTGTATAAATACTGCTAAATTTAGAAAGTCATGTTCAAAATAAAGAATACAAAAACAATAGAACCAATGAAACAAGAAGTTTGATTCTTTGAAAATATCAACAGAATGAACTAACCATTACCTAGAATAACTAAAAAAAGAGAGAGAATATACAAATACAGATGTGAAAGTCAAACGTGAAAGTGGAGACATTATTACCAATCTTACAGAAATTAAAAGGATTATGAAAGAATGCTATGAATAATTCTATGCAAACAAATTAGATACCATAGATCAAATGGACAAATTCCTAGAAATACATAAAATGCCAAAACTGACTCAAGAAGAAGTAGTGAGATTGTTTTCTTGACTTCTTTTTTTGGATAGTCATTAGCATATAGAAACACAACTGGTTTTTTGTATGTCTACTTTATATGCTGCAAATTTACTAAATTTATTTATTGATTCTAACAGTCTTTATGATGTCTTTAGAGTTTTCTACATATAAGATCATCATCTGCCAACAAAGATAATTTTTCTTCTCCCTTTCCAATTTTGGTGCCTCTTATTTTCATTTCTCACCTAATTATTCTGCCTAAGACTTCCAGTACTGTGTTTAATGGAAGTGGCAAGATCAGTCATCCTTGTCTTGCTCCTGATACTAGAGGAAACATTTTCAGTTTTTCACATTTGAGTATGATGTTACATGTGGGATTTTAGATATGGTCCTTATTACAGTGAGGTAAATTCCTTCTATACATAGTTTGTTGAAAGTTTTTGTCATAAAAGAATGTTGAATTTTGTCAAGAGCCTTTTCTGCATCAAATGAGGTGGTTATGTGTCTTTAATCCTTCATTCTGTTAATGTAATGTATCACATTAATTGATTTGAACATATTGAACTATCCTTCCACCCCTGGAACAAATCCCACATGATAATGGTGTATGTTCCTTTGAATGTGCTGTTGAGTTCAGTCTGCTAGTATTTTGTTAAGGATTTTTGCATTTATGTTCATCAAAGATATTGGCCTACAGTTTTCTGTTATTATATAGCCTTGTCTGCCTTTGGCATCAGGGTAATGTTGGCCTCATAAAATTGATTTGGAAATACTCTCTTTTTTCCAATATTTTGGAAGAGTTTAAGAAAGATTAATATTAATTTTTCTTGAACAACACTATAGACCAAACAGACCTACAGACATACAAAGCATTCTAAACAACAGCAATAGAATATACATTCTTTTTAATTGTTATGTTAATCACCATACATCACATCATTAGTTTTTGATGTAGTGTTCCATGATTCATTGTTTGTGCATAACACCCAGTGCTCCATGCAGAACGTGCCCTCTTTAATACCCATCACCAGGCTAACTCATCCTCCCACCCCCCTAGAACCCTCAGTTTATTTTTCAGTGTCCATCATCTCTCATGGTTTGTCTACCTCTCCGATTTCCCCACCTTCATTCTTCCCCTCCTGCTATCTTCTTCTTCTTTTTTTTTTTTCTTAACATATATTGCATTATTTGTTTCAGAGGTACAGATCTGTGATTCAACAGTCCTGCACAATTCACAGCACTCACCATAGCACATACCTTCCCCAGTATCTATCACCCAGCCACCCCATCCCTCCCACCCCCCCAACACTCCAGCGACCCTCAGTTTGTTTCCTGAGATTAAGAATTCCTCCTATCAGTGAGGTCATATGATACATGTCTTTCTCTGATTCACTTATTTCGCTCAGCATAACACCCTCCAGTTCCATCCACATCATGGCAAATGGCAAGATCCCGTTCATTTTGATGGCTGCATAATATTACATTGTATATATATATATACCACTTCTTCTTTATCCATTCATCTGTCGATGGACATCTTGGCTCTTTCCACAGTTTGGCTATTGCGGACATGGCTGCTATAAACTTCCGGGTGCACATACCCCTTCAGATCTCTACATTTGTATCTTTGGGGTAAATACCCAGTAGTGCAATTGCTGGATCATGTGGTAGCTCTATTTTCAACTTTTTGAGGAACCTCCATACTGTTTTCCAGAGTGGCTGCACCAGCTTGCATTCCAACCAACAGTGTAAGAGGGTTCCCCTTTCTCTGCATCCCCGCCAACATCTGTCGTTTCCTGACTTGTTAATTTTAGCCATTCTGACTGGTGTGAGGGGGTCTCTCATTGAGATTTTGACTTGGATTTCCCTGATGCCGAGTGACGTTGAGCACTTTTTCATGTCTGTTGGCCATTTGGCTGTCTTTTTTGGAAAAATGTCTGTTCATGTCTTCTGCCCATTTCTTGATTGGATTCTTTGTTCTTTGGGTGTTGAGTTTGATAAGTTCTTTATAGATTTTGGATACTAGCCCTTTATCTGATATGTCATTCCAAATATCTTCACCCATTCTGTCGGTTGTCTTTTGGTTTTGTTGACTGTTTCTTTTGCTGTGCAAAAGCATTTTATCTTGATGAAGTCCCAATGGTTCATTTTTGCCCTTGCTTCCCTTGCCTTTGGCGATGTTTCTAGGAAGAAGTTCCTGCAGCTGAGGTCAAAGAGGTTGCTACCTGTGTTTTCCTTTAGGATTTTGATGGACTCCTGTCTCACATTTAGGTCTTTCAAGCATTTGGAGTCTATTTTTGTGTGTGGTGTAAGGAAATGGTCCAGTTTCATTCTTCTGCATGTGGCTGTCCAATTTTTTTTCCATTAGATATTCTTTCCTGCTTTGTCAAACATTAGTTGAAGGTCCATTTCTGGGCTCTCTATTATGTTCCATTGATCTATGTGTCTGTTTTTGTGCCAGTACCATACTGGCTTGATGATGACAGCTTTGTAATAGAGCTGGAAGTCCGGAATTGTGATGCCACCAGCTTTGCTTTTCTTTTTCAACATTCCTCTGGCTATTCAGGGTCTTTTCTGGTTCCATACAAATTTTAGGATTATTTGCTCCATTTCATTGAAAGAAGTGGATGATATTTTGATGGGGATTGCTTAGAATGTGTAGATTGCTCTAGGTAGCATTGACATCTTCACAATATTTGTTCTTCCAATCCATGAGCATGGAACGTTTTTCCATTTCTTTGTGTCTTCCTCAATTTCTTTGATGAATATTTTAGAGTTTTCTGAGTACAGATTCTTTGCCTCTTTGGTTAGATTTATTCCTAGGTATCTTATGGTTTTGGGTGCAATTGTAAATGGGATCGACTCCTTAATTTCTCTTCCTTCTGTCTTGTTGTTGGTGTATAGGAATGCCACTGATTTCTGTGCATTGATTTTATATCCTGCCACTTGACTGAATTCCTGTATGAGTTCTAGCAGTTTTGGGGTGGAGTCTTTTGGGTTTTCCACATAAAGTATCCTATCATCTGCAAACAGTGAGAGCTTGGCTTCTTCTTTGCCGATATGGATGCCTTTTATTTCTTTTTGTTGTCTGATTGCTGTGGCTAGGACTTCTAATACT
Source organism: Neomonachus schauinslandi (assembly GCF_002201575.2). Classification (NCBI taxonomy): domain Eukaryota; kingdom Metazoa; phylum Chordata; class Mammalia; order Carnivora; family Phocidae; genus Neomonachus; species Neomonachus schauinslandi. Next base: position 89,622,157 of record NC_058405.1, read on the forward strand.
ATGTTGAATAGCAGTGGTGATAGTGGACATCCCTGCCATGTTCCTGACCTTAGGGACAAAGCTCTCAGTTTTTCCCCATTGAGAATGATATTCGCTGTAGGTTTTTCATAGATGGTTTTATGATATTGAGGTATGTACCCTCTATCCTTATACTCTGAAGAGTTTTGATCAAGAAAGGATGCTATATTTTGTCAAATGCTTTCTCTGCATCTATTGAGGGGATCATATGGTTCTTGTTCTTTCTTTTGTTAATGTATTGTATCACATTGATTGATTTGTGGATGTTAAACCAACCTTGCAGCCCAGGGATAAATCCCACTTGGTCATGGTGAATAATCCTTTTAATGTACTGTTGGATCCTATTGGCTAGTATTTTGGTGAGAATTTTTGCATCCATGTTCATCAAGGATATTGGTCTGTAATTCTCCTTTTTTGATGGGGTTTTTGTCTGGTTTGGGGATCAAGGTAATGGTGTCCTCATAGAACAAGTTTGGAAGTTTTCCTTCCATTTCTATTTTTTGGAACAGTTTCAAAAGAATAGGTATTAATTCTTCTTTAAATGTTTGGTAGAATTCCCCTGGGAAGCCATCTGGCCCTGGACTTTTGTTTGTTGGGAGATTTTTGATGACTGCTTCAATTTCCTTAGTGGTTATAAGTCTGTTCCGGTTTTCTATTTCTTCCTGGTTCAGTTTTGGGAGTTCATACATCTGTAGGAATGCATCCATTCCTTCCAGTTTATCTAATTTGCTGGCATAGAGTTGCTCATATGTTCTTATAATTTTTTGTATTTCTTTGGTGTTGGTGGTGATCTCTCCTCTTTCATTCATGAGTTCATTTATTTGGGTCCTTTCTCTTTTTTCTTTTTTTGATAAGTCTGGCCAAGGGTTTATCAATCTTGTTAATTCTTTCAAAGAACCAGCTCCTAGTTTCATTGTTCTGTTCTACTGTTCTTTTGGTTTCTATTTCATTGATATCTGCTCTGATCTTTATTATTTCTCTTCTCCTGCTGGGTTTCAGCTTTATTTGCTGTTCTTTCTCCAGCTCCTTTAGGTGTAGGGTTAGGTTGTGTACTTGAGACCTTTCTTGTTTCTTCAGAAAGGCTTGTATTGCTATATACTTTCCTCTTAGGACTGCCTTTGCTGCATCCCAAAGATTTTGAACAGTTGTGTTTTCATTTTCATTTGTTTCCATGAATTTTTTTAATTCTTCTTTAATTTCCTGGTTGACCCATTCATTCTTTAGTAGGATGCTCTTTAGCCTCCATGTATTTGAGTTCTTTCTGACTTTCCTCTTGTGATTAAGTTCTAGTTTCAAAGCACTGTGGTCTGAAAATAGGCAGGGAATGATCCCAATCTTTTGGTACCAGTTGAGACCTGATATGTGTCCTAGGATGTGATCTACTCTGGAGAATGTTCCATGGGCACTAGAGAAGAATGTATATTCTGTTCCTTTGGGATGGAATGTTCTGAATATGTCTGTGAAGTCCATTTGGTCCAGTGTGTCATTTAAAGTCTTTATTTCCTTGTTGATCTTTTGCTTAGATGATCTGTCCATTTCAGTGAGAGGGGTGTAAACTCCCCCACTATTATTGTATTGTTGTCTATGTGTTTCTTTGTTTTTGTTATTAATTGCCTTATATAATTGGCTGCTCCCTTGTTAGGGGCATAGACATTTACAGTTGTTAGATCTTCTTGTTGGATAGACCCTTTAAGTAGGATATAGTGTCCTTCCTCATCTCTTATTACAGTCTTTGGTTTAAAATCTAATTTGTCTAATATAAGGATTGCCACCCCAGCTTTCTTTTGGTGTCCATAGCATGATAAATGGTTTTCCATCCCCTCACTTTCAATCTGGGGGTGTCTTTGGGTCTAAAATGAGTCTCTTGCAGACAGTGTATCAATGGGTCTTGTTTTCTTATCCAATCTGATAGCCTGTGTCTTTCAATTGGGGCATATAGCCCATTTACATTCAGGGTAACTATTGAAAGATATGATTTTAGTGCCATTGTATTGCCTGTAAGGTGACTGTTACTGTGTATTGTCTGTGTTCCTTTCTGGTCTATGTCGCTTTTAGGCTCTCTCTTTGCTTAGAGGACCCCTTTCAAGATTTCTTGTAGGGCTGGTTTCATGATTGCAAATTCCTTTAGTTTTTGTTTGTCCTAGAAGCTTTTTATCTCTCCTTCTAATTTCAATGACAGCCCAGCTGGATATAATATTCTTGGCTGCATATTTTTCTCATTTAGTGCTCTGAATATATCCTGCCAGTCCTTTCTGGCCTGCCAGGTCTCTGTGGATAGGTCTGTGGCCAATCTAATGTTTCTACCATTGTAGGTTACAGATCTCTTCTCCTGAGCTGCTTTCAGGATTTTCTCTTTGTCTCTGAGACTCATAAGTTTTACTATTAGATATCAGGGTGTTGACCTATTTTTATTGATTTGAGAGGGGTTCTCTGTGCTTCCTGGATTTTGATGCCTGTTTCCTTTCCCAAATTAGGGAAGTTCTCTGCTATAATTTGCTCCATTATACCTTCTGCCCCTCTCTCTCTTTCTTCTTCTTCTGGGATCCCAATTATTCTAATGTTGTTTTGTCTTATAGTATCTCTTATCTCTCGAATTCTGCCCTAGTGATCCAGTAGTTGTTTATGTCTCTTTTTCTCACCTTCTTTATTTTCCATCATTTGGTCTTCTATATCACTGATTCGCTCTTCTGCCTCATTTATCCTAGCAGTTAGCACCCCCATTTTTGATTGCACCTCAGTAATATCCTTTTTGATTCTGACTTGGTTAGATTTTAGTTCTTTTATTTCTCCATAAGGGGTTTCTCTAATAACTTCCATGCTTTCTTCAAGCCCAGCAAGTATATTAAAATCATCATTCTGAACTCTAGATCCAACATCGTACTAATGTCCATATTGAGTAGGTCCCTGGCAGTCAGTACTACCTCTTGTTCTTTTTGTTGAGGTGATTTTTTCCATCTTGTCATTTTGTCCAGAGGAGAATAGATAAATGAGAGAACAAAATGCTAACAGGGTAACAATGTCCCCAGAAAATACACTCTAAGCAAATCAGAAAAGACCTGAAGCCAGGGGAAAAGAAAGGGAACAAAAGAAAAAAGAAAAAGATAAAAACAAACAAAAACAGAACAAAACAAAAAAAAGCAGAATATGATCAAATATGATCAGGCTGGTGCATAGATCAGTGCCATGCACTACATTTTGGGTGTATTTTGGTCTGTTAGAAGAAAGCGCCTCCCAAAATTTTAAAGAAAGAAAAACTTGTATATGTACAATAATAAGGGTTGATATGATGAAGGGATGGAATATGACTGTAAAGATGAAAATTATAAAAAATTTTATAAAAGGAATTGATAAGAAGTTGTTTGAAAAAAGAAAGAAGATGATTTAAAAAAAAAAGAAACAAAAAGGGAGAGAATGTGATCAGGCAGGAGAGTAGAACAAAACCATACACTAGAGATTTAGGGTATATTTTGATCTGTTAGAAGAAACTATCTTATAATTTTAAAGGGAGAAAAACTTATATATATATATCCTAAAATAAGGGTAACTACTATGAAGGGATAGAATATGACTAGAAATGAAAAATAAAAATGTTTTTTAAAAAAGGATCAATAAGATGTTGGTTAAAAAAGGGAAAAAGAAAAATTTTTTTAAAAAAGTTAAAAAAATTAACTTTGAAAGACTAAAGAATCATGGGAAAAAGCCATGGATTCTATGTGCAGCATTCCCCTAGCGCTGGAGTTCTGCTGTTCTCATTGATCGGTAAACTTGGTCTTGGTTGGCTGTTCTTGTTGATCTTCTGGGGGAGGGGCCTGTTGCCGTGGTTCCCAAATGTCTTTGCTGGAGGCCAAATTGCCCCGCCCTTGCCCGGTCTGGGCTAAGTAATCTGCTCAGGTTTGCTCTCGGGAGCTTTTGTTCCCTGCAAGCTTTCTGTACAGTTTTAGAGGCGGAGAGTGAAAATGGCGGCCTCCCAATCACTGCCCCAGAGGAGCCATGAACTCAGGGCCCCACTCCTCAGTGAGCCCCCAGAGGAAAGCAGTCAGTCACTCCTGTCTCCCCGGTCTCCGGCCGCACTCTGTGCTCACCTGGCCTGTGACCGAGCATTTCTATCTCTGGCACCTGACTTGGTGTGGAGTCTCCAAACCCAGCAGATCCCTGCGGTGTGCTCCCGTGCCACTCCTCCCAGGGGAGGAAGGGGAGTCCCCCCATATCTGCCGCTTGTTGGGTCCCTGCTGGAGGAGCAGTGGCCCAACTGTGCCACGGATCATGGTTTATGGCAACCCCGAGCTAAGAGCCCGCGCCTCGGCTCCATCTCTGCAGCCAGCTTCCCCGCTCCGATACCTGGGAGCTCTGCTGCACTCAGGCACCCCCAGTCTTTCTGTGACCCTGAGGGTCCTGAGACCACACTGTCCCACGAGGTTTCCACCCCCCCGCTTAGCCACTGGAGCGACATCCCTCAGTGGAGCCGACTTCTAAAAGTTCCGATTTTGTGCTCCGCGGCTCTATCACTTGCCAGAAGTGGCCAGCGGAGGCCCCCTCCTCCACCATCTATCCTCCCGAATATCGCCTGAGATTCACTTCTCCGCACATCCTATCTTCCAGAAAGTGGTCGCTTTTCTGTTCAGAGAGTTGTTGCTATTCTTTTCTTCGATCTCCTGTTGAGTTCGTAGGTGTTCAGAATGGTTTGATCCCTATCCAGCTGAATTCCTGAGACCAGACGAAATCCAGGTCTCCTAATTCTCCGCCATCTTGCTCCCCACAGAATATACACTCTTCTCAAGAACACATGGTACATTGTATAAGATAAATGTCTTTTTGGTTCACAAAATAAGTGTCAATAAATTTAAGAAGATTAAAATAATAACAGGTATCACTTCCAACCACAATGGAATGAAACTGTAAATCAATAACAAAAGAAAAACTGGGAAATTCACAAATATGTGGAAATTAAACAATTAACTACTAAGCAACCAATGAATTAAGGAAAGAATTGGGGGGAATTAGAAAATGTCTTGAGAGAAATGAAAATGAAAACACCATATACCAAAACATATTGCTGCAGCAAAAGCAGGTTAAGAAGGAAGTTTAAGCAATAAATGCCTATTAGTTAAAAAAGAAGAAAGATCTCAAATAAACAACTTGATTTTATAACTCAAGAAACTAGAAAACAAACTAAGCCCAAAGTTAGAAGATGGAAGAAAATAATGATTAAAGCAGAAATAAAGCCTAAAATAGAAAAAACAATAGAAAAAAATCAGTGAAATGGAGACAGTTTTTTGAAAAGATAAACACAATTGACAAACCCCTATTTAGAGTAATGAAGAAAAAAGAAGACTCAGATAAAATTGTGACTGAAAGAGAAGCCATTACAAATGATGCCAGAGAAATAACAAGGATCATAAGAGATAATTATGATCGATTATATACCAACAAATTAGGTAATCTAGAGAAATGAATAAATTCCTGGAAGCATACAACCCTACCAAGAACAAATCATGAAGAAACATATAATCTGAATAGATCAATAACAAATAAGAATATTGAATAAATAACAAAAAACCTCCCCAAAAAAGAAAAGCCCAGGGCCAAATGGCCTCACTGATGAGATCTTAATTTGTTTTTAACATAAAATTAACTGCCTTCAGAATCAAATGTAATTATTTGTGCAGCATTTTATATTTGCAGTAGTAATAATATATTTATATTTCAACTACATGAAAATTGTCTATGTATAAAGTAGGTAGAAAAATGTTCACTTTAAGTTACAGGTAGAAGTCTTCCTCTATCTGGAAAAGAATATTTAGGCATTAGCAAATCTAAGTTGAATGTGTTATTTACAGTACAAATGACTTTATTGTATTTAGATTGATTGTAATCTATCTGATCACAGAATCATCAAAATCACATTGAAGTAGACATTTAGCCTTTTGAAGATGGAATAAGAAGTCAAATACCTGATTTCTGTCAAACACCAAGGCCAGTGCCAAGCTTCAGTACATTCCTAGTGAGTGTTTATTTACATACATTACAAAGAATAGTTCAGAAATTCTTCTGTGTGTTGTATATCTTAAACCTGAGCCAAGTGCTCTTGACTTCAAAATGATTTGAGTAAAAATGTCTATATATTATATTTTTTAAATAGATGCGTTTTTTGTTTGTTTGTTTCTTAGTTTGTTGATTAGTTTTGTTTTGTTTTTTTCAGAACATTTTCCCTACACGTGGAGATTGATATACTGGACTAAAAATATCAGGAATAAATAATATCAGGAATCCATAGACTAAAAGCAATTTTTTTTGAAATAGTAGAGAACTTCTTTAAAATTTGAAATCACAACATTGGAGAACTTATAAAATTTATAGACTAAATGCTTTGGAAAGATTGCCTGGATTATAAATTTTAAAAGAAATTTCAGGTAAGTGCCAAATCGGTAATAGAGCCAAAGAGACAAACAATGTTTTTCAAATATATGCTTGTCACTCTCTTTTGCTTTTAGTTTTAATGCCTCCACTGATAGCAGGAATTGTGCTTCACTGTGTGAAGAAGAATTGATGCTTTCTGTAGCCCAAGATATTACTTTTTAAAAAGCTGCATTTTTTTTCTTTAAATAAAAATGATCCTGAAAGAATTCAAATGTCCTGGAATGAAGGAGGTGAGCTGGAGATTAATAATGAATGCATGCTTGAACTGTGCATTAGCCATGCTTTAGCAAGGTGGTCAGGATTTCGACAAGAAAAAAAGAAAAGAAAAGAAGAGAAAATAAAAACAAAACACTTTAAACACATAAAAGTGCACTTCAATTTTCAAAAGTCTTTCCCATCATTGTCTACCTCACTGTGATAACCAAAACTCTGCACACCTATCCACAAGAGGCTTTCAACCTCTCTGTGACAGCTTTCAATCAATGACATTGAAGACAAGTATATTAAAAATAAGAACATTTGCCTTTCTCTGTGCAGATTTGAAGACCAATCACAAAGTTCCTGTATTATAGGGTCATTAGTGGTCAATGTGAAATAAGCTATTTGGGTCAAGCTGTTAAAACAAGCATTTGCTCCAAACTCCTCAAAATTATATTTAACAACTATGTTCAGCATATAAAGACATATTTTTTGAAGATTTGAATATACCGAACATAAAAACCTTGGGGATAAATACCAATACCTTTGCTCATTATGATATACTTCAACCATTTATAGCCAAAATATATCTATGGACACTGAGAAGTGGTACTAAAACATCTCTTCATCTTCTCAGATTGATGAGACTCTCAAGGACAAAACTCCTTAAAATGATTTGAAGGAAAGCATCAAATCTCATCTACTTTATCTGCAAAAGATATTTTCTTGACATTGGAGCTAAAAATTTCTGCTAAACACATGAATGAAACCCTCTTCTCAGCTCTAATAATAGGTGATATCTATTGAGAACTTAGTACGTGTCACACATGAGTACCTGTCATCAACCATCGGGATCCTCAAAACCTCTAAGTGTCTTACACGTATTATCTCACTTAATTCTCATAGCATCACTATGATGGGAAGACTAATGTTACATTTTTTTCATGGGAGGAAATGAAACAGGTAAGGGAACTTTCCAGAAAACATTCAGCCTAGAAATGGTGGAGCCAGGACTTCAACAACATTGTCTGATTGTCTGATACAGATATATCCTTACCTCCTCTATATCCTCCTATCCACCACTGAGCTTAATTAACCACTGCTCAGTCTTTGGCGGAAGAACTTGAGGGGAGCTTTTTGAAAGATTTGATTCTATTGTCTCTCATTCTTCCACATCCATGTTTGAGGCCAATATCTGCACTGGTGGTGACTCGAAATAGCACCCCAGACCTGACCATTTGAACAGCAAGTAACTTTTGTTTAGCTACCTCACTAAAGCTCCTTCTCTCTCTCTCACTCTTCCTCCCTCCCTCTCTCTCTCTCACTTCTTCTCTCTTTCCCTCCCTCCCTTATTTCCTCTCTCCCTCCTTCTCTCTCTCTCTCCCTCTCTGTCTCTCTTTCTCTCCCTCTCTATCTTTCTCTGTCTCTCTTTCTCTCACACACACACACATACACACACACTCCATCTCCTCTCACCTCTGACAACTTCTCTGACCATCTCTCTTCCTACTCTGACTGACACTCACCCTACATACTCCAGGCTTACTGGACATCTTGCTATTCCTCAACTCACCAGGCGTAATCCTACTTTAGGGCTTGCTGTGCTTGGAATGCCCTTCGCTGGATATCCCCATAAATATCTCCTCTTGACTTCTTTCAAGACTTTGCTTAAATATTACTTCTTAATGAAGCCAATGCTGACCACCCTTTTTAAAATTGCAATTCTACCTCCACCTAATCCTCCTACCTCCCTTAACTTCAACTTTTTTCATAGTACTTATCACCTTAGAATATATTCTGCATTTAGTTATCCAATGTGCTTGTATATATTATCCGTCTGAACCTGCTAGGACATAAATTCCTTTTCAGGTTTTTTAATCTGCTAGATTCATTGATACATCCCAAATATGGTCAGTGTTCAGCACATACTGATATTCAGTAAATATTTGTTATATGAATATGTAATTTTAGAGGAGAAAACTTTTAACAATAAGGAGGTTCATCCTTGTCTATCTGTTGCCATTATATGAACCAAGAAAGGCCCTTGTACCTCCCTTGATCAAAATTAATGTTTATATAAATATTATTATTTTAGAAAATTTTGAAATTCCAATTGATATTAAAAGAAAGGATAATATTGATGTTCAATAAAAAGAAATACGAATACAAGAGATTGAGAAATACTGTTGTAAGTCCTGCTGGCACAATTCTGGCCATGTAGCAAGTGCTCAATAAATTCTGGTTGAATGAGTGCTCATTAAGTACTATGGGATGCAGAGGAGATTAGGAGCCACATGTTGAATAGTAATCACTGACAAAAGTTCACATTAAACTCCATGTAGGAAAATTGTGTTTATTGGAGCAAGTCATAAATAAAATAAGTGAAGGCTTCAAAATGACTAATAACAACTATTTGGGATCCAGACATGCTGAAGAAGAACTCCAATGTTTGTAGAAGCTGTTAATAAAGATGATGTCATTTTAAGCTTCACAAGAAATATGGATTTATTAAAAGGTTAGGAAGTCATGCTCTTCTGAATAATCTAAAGCCATCACTTTCTCGCCCCAAATTTGTTCACTTTAGCCTTTTTTCTCATCACTTCATCCTCATGTCTTACTTTTCAGGTATTTATTCTAAATACTCAAATGCAGCTTGTTCCTGCAGATCTGTACATTAACCCTTGTAGGGTATCCTGTAAGACTGATCCCATAGTTTACTTGTTCTTCCGTGCTTTCCAAGACCCCTCACCTGATCTAGGTAATGTGTCTCTCCTCTTTGCTCCCACAGCACCTGTCATATCACTTATTACAAGAAACTGTAATCATTTCTTTACTTGTAAGTCTCAGCACCACTAGACTATGAATTCCCCAGACATGGCTGTAGGTTTTATTTCTGGGCTCTTAAAGCAGAGCATAAGACCAGACACATAATCTGTGCTCTCTAAATGGAACTCAATTTTTTTTTCTATCTACAAACACATCATAAGCACCTTGAGAACTGGACTATGTCTCTGGCACCTTTGTATCTACCATAGTACTTTACACAGAGTCAGGTACACATTAAGTGTCAAAGAATTGTGTAGTTGACCAATGAAAGATAGTATTTATGAGGATTATTCTCCATAGAGCTGTCAAGGATTATTTTAGAAGGAACAGGACACAAAGTGCTTTAAAAATATTAAAAATTTTAACTAGTATTCTTGAGCCATCTCCTACTTTTCCTGAGAAACTCTTACTGGTTAACTCTTACTGCCAGGAAGCCTTCAGAGACTCACCCTCATTTTGCTTCCTAGATTTATTGCTTATCTGTGCTCCCTAGCATTCTACTGCATGCTTTTAAAAGTGTTCTAGTCAAGGTCAACAATGAACCATGGATATTGATGTACTGTTAATGGAATGACTTTCTCTCATTTTATACTGAAAATACTTTCTAAATTCTTAAAATTCTCTACTGTGCTGGCTTCCTTGTTTCTGCCCCTGAATTTAATGACTTTTCCTTCTGAGGTTCTGTTCAGGTTATTTCTGTTCCTCTCAACTGCATCTTCATTCATTCCATTCTTTCATTAGCCACAAAAATATTTATTGAGACCTACTAATGACAGACATTAAGCCCTATTGGAATAACAGGTCTCTGTGCTCTACCCTTTTAACAGCTAAATAAGAATATACTTACTTTATAAGAGAACCCAAATTTGGTCTCTGCCCTTTGTTCTCCTGGCATGCTTCTGTCTCAAGAAATATGTCCAGTCTCATGATACTAAAACTCATATACACATGGAAGACACCTGAGTCCATAATCAGCCTTGATCACATTCTTCAGCTTTGACTCCACATCTCAAATTAAAAAAAAAAAAATCCCATTAAGATGACTGTCTGTCATACCAAATTCAAAGTGTTGTTAGATGCTGACCTGATGCCAGGACATAATAACCTTAAGCTCTCTTGAAAAGAATTGTGGCTTCAAGGTTTCTTAGCATAGAATGTCAGGAAGAAGACTTTATGATGAAAAACAAGATTATTCATTTTAATATATTTCTTAATCACAACCTGTCATCCATGTCCAAAGAATTCACATAGCCACATAAATATAAATACACATAGGCACACACACACCCCGAGTCACTAAAGATTAGTAATCGTCCCAATGTGATTGGAAGAGAAGAAAAAGACAGTTTCCACTGAATACTGATGAAGTTTTTATCGGCCTTTTACATCATCCCATGAGTGCTGGGTCCATCCCTCTTGTATAAGAGAGTATTTTGGGTTGCAGCAACACTTACTTTGTTTTGCAGATTTTTCAGTCCTCTTTGTTATCTTTCCATGCTGAAGAGAAAATTTCATCTTCCACTCACTCCCTAATTAAACTCATTCTTATTTATGGCTTTAACTCCAGCTTCAATCTCTCTTCTGAGCATCAGATTCCCTTTGCTATCTGCCTACACTGTGTCTAAGCATCTGAAATATATTGCAAACTTAAATATCTAAAAACACAACTCTTCCTTTCTTATCTCTTCTCTCAACATGATTCTTCTCCAGTCTTCTTCATCTCAATAAATTAAGTCAAAGCCCAAGAATGTGATCAAGGGTGAATATGAACTCAGGTGTCTTCCATATATAAATAAGTTTTAAAACCACAAGAGGGAACACCTTGTCCAAGAGACAAGCATGACCGGGGAATAGAGGCCAGGGCACAAAGTTGGGTCTTCCTATAAAGTTGAACCAACTGCTCAGTCAATAGCTTAGGAGACACCCTTGATTTCCCCCTTTCTTTCACATCCCATTTTTTGATCCATCAGCTCATTCTGTTGACTGCATCCTCAAATATACCTTGAATCAATTCTCTTCCCAGCACTTCCTCTGTTATCTCTGTTGGTCTGTCATCTCAACTATTGACAAAGTTTCAAAAAATATTCCCCAGAGTCCACTCTAGGCTTCCTACTATCTCTTGTCTACCCCGAAGCCAGTATGATACTTGGGAAATATAAACCAGTTTATGTGGCTCTCCTCACCATTCTACCCCCATTTGAAACTATAGCACTTGGAACAAAACCCAGTCTCTCTGGTCTCATTTCTGTCCATTGCTTAATAAATAACAACCACACTTCTCTTTCCTGTAATGACTCAGACCTGCCAAGTTCATCCTATCTAAGGGCTTTTCACTTCTCCTGTCTAGAATATTCTTTCCCACCTGCATGGTAAGGTACTTCTATGCTCAAACATCACCCCTCCAGAATTTGTCCCTGGCCATCCTGTCAAAAAGAGCATGCCCTTCACTTTGCTTTATTCTCTAAAATTGTATTTATGCATTTACTTGCTATCTTTTGACCCCCTATTACATATATGATTTATGAAGTGTTTACCTTATCACCCATATCTAAAGCAATGCTTGACAGAGAGTCAGAGGTCAAATATTTGTCAAAAAATGTGCATTGAACAATGTAATTCTCCATCACAAGCATGGAGAAGCCAGAGGAAGCATCTCGTAGGTGGGCAAGACCAGGTGGGTGCTGGGAAACCTGAGCTACCCTGGGTGGGGCAGAAACATGTAGATCCAGAGATCAATGTCATCCATTCTATAGAATCAAAATTAAGGAAGCTTCTTCATGTCCTAAGTGCAAACACTGGAAACTATCAGAGTATATATAAAGACAAAAGGGAGCACCTGGGTGGCTCAATCAGTTAAGTGTCTGCCTTTAGCTCAGGTAATGATCCCAGGGCCCTGGGATTGAGCCCCACATCAGGCTCCTTGCTCAGTGGGGAGCCTGCTTCTCCCTCTCCTGCTCCCCCTGCTTGTGCTCTGTCTCTCTTTGTCTCTCTCTCTCTCTCTGTCAAAAAAAAAAAGAAGACAAAAGAACAACAACAAAAAAGAGTTCAAGAAGATTTTTCTAGATACTCATTATTTTGTCCTCTGTGCTATATTTTGGGAGCAGTCCCAGAGCAATGTACAAAATCAGGTCAGACCAAAATGTCTTGTCACTTGGTCACCAGACACGTTGGTCAGTCACTTCTTACTGACTGAAGAAGGAGTCATATCACTTCGAGTTAGATCTTCTACTGAAATATTTGGCATGTTCTCTTTCCGCACAATATTTTTCTCATTCAACTCAGTCATTCCAATGTCTTTCCTCATTCATTTTTTAACATAAAATAATTTCTAACACAGTATTATAATAGCACTTAGTATTGAAATTATGGTTTGTTTCTATCAGCTGAATAAATACCTCTAAGTTGAGGACATCCTACGCAATGCTGGTCACAGGTCTCTGAGGACTGGCTGCTTTAAAAGTCTGAGCAGTCATGTATGTTCATGTATGTTACCATGTCATTTCTTCTTTGGATAACTGTATTAATTTCCTAGGACTTCCATAACAAATTGCCACAAATTTGGTGGCTTAAAACAATAGAAGTTCATTCTCTCACCATTTTGGAGGCTAGGGTGTGAATTTCAAGGTTTGGCTGGTTCCTTGTGGAGACTCTGAGGGGGAGTCTGTTTTGTGACTGAGCTTTTGGTGGCTGCTGGTGATCCTTGAAGTTCCTTGACTTGTAACTACATAATTCCAATCTCTGCTTCTGTCATCACATGCCCTTCTTTTATATGTATCTGTTTCTTTCCTTCTGTTATAAGGAATTCTCACTGGATTTAGGGCCCACACTAATATAGGATGATCTCAACTCAAGATCCTTAATTACATCTGAAAAGACTTCTTTTTTTTCCAAATAAGGACACATTTATAGGTCCTAAGTTTAGGACGAGGACTTATCATTTGGGAAGGGGTGGAATCACTATTCAACCCACCTTAGCCAACAAAATGCCTAAAGACTAAACCAAACTTCTTCCCATGACTTCAGCTTGCTGTCCCAGCCTCATTTCCTAGTGTCAACAATGTACACAGCTGGGTTTATGGGTGGCACAGAGAGCTCCATGATCCCTTCATCCAACACTGCCTGTTGCATCATTGCAAATTGCCCAAATGACCTTTTCCAAGAAGAAGATTAATGTTTGAACTGATGATCCAGTTTCCCTAAGAGACCATTAACACAATGCTTTTTTGTCTCTATTTTGGCAGTAAGTCCAAGCCTTGTTCTTCCATTCACTATTCTGTAAGTCTCCTAATCAGATTCAAGCTCCAATGCCTACAAAACTCCTCAAAATACTTCCTCTGAAATTTAAACTTTAAGAAAAGTAAAATCCCCATGTTATATATTCAACCACTTCACTGAACGGTCCCTTTACCTTCTATTATACAAATCTGGTTCTTCCCTGAGGTCATACTTCTCTTGCAGCCCTCTCAAGAGGTGATCATTTTCTTATTTTTCTGGGCCTGGGATAAATGTCTTCCTTGATCTCTGTTGCCAGTTCCAGAAAATTGCTCTTTCCTCCTCCCTAAATCTCTCAGTCCATTGAGGCATATACTCTCAGATTTTACCATGCACTATTTTTCTTTGTTGCAATTTTCTGTCTTTCCAATCAGACATTTTCATTTTTGAAAGATTTCAGCACCTGCATTACTTCTTGGTTCCTCCACTACTATCCTGCTACCATTCTTGGTGACTCAAAAATCCATCTAATACTCTGGCTTCTCAGTGTCTTGTTCCCTTTCTCCTCCAAACATTTTGTCTTACACCCCACCTGCCTTCTCCAGCCATTCCCATGCCCACCCCACCACCACCATTTTACAGATTTTGTCCTTCCCAACAACTAGAACACCACAGAAGCCCCAGTCAAGCACCCAGTCTTCGGGGTAGCAACACTGACTCTTCCACCCCACTTCTTCTAGTTCTCCTTCTCCACCTCTTCAAGGGGGACCCCAAATCCATCAACACTTCCACTGTTTACCCTCCATTTTCCTTCAGGTGTCATTTCTTTCTCATCCAGCTCAGTCTCTGGTCTATTATTATTATCATCACTCCTGGCATATGCCATTCTCCTCCTGGCTCATTATTCTCTCCATCATAATCACCTGCAAATCCCCAGCCATCATTTAAATCCAACTCTTGCTCCCTTCTCCTGCACTCATGCAAATGACTGAGGCTGAAGAAAATCACAGTACACGCTGGCTGGACTTACTCTAAATTCATGATCTAAACTCTGTCCAAGAAACCTATTATGCTTGCCCTGCCAATTCACTCTCCCACTCTCCAAAACAACCATTTCTCAACTTTTTTTTCACTCCCCCAAATTCCAAATGCCCTCCTCTGTGCTCATATTCAGCTGGTGGCCTTGTTTCTCATTTTTCAGAGAAAATAGATGCAATCAGAGAACATCTTCAATCCTGTTGCATCAAATCTATTAACTTCATCTGTCCTCATACATCCCACAGCATATGAACTCTTCAGACTCCAGCTAAGCAGATCCCTTCACTTGTGGCCTGGATACCACTTTGTTCTTACAATTTCCCATTTCCTTTTATTCCATCAACTATTCTTTCTCTAATGGATCATTCTCATCAACTTGAAATTCTGCTTCATAAATACCAACCAAAAAAAAATAAAAAATTCCTTTGATTTCATGTTACCTTCACCAGTGACCCTATTATGTCCTTCCCCTTTTTGGCAAATTTCACAACAAGTGTTCTTTATACTAACTGTTTCCACTTTCTTACCCCTCAATCTCTTGAACTCAGTGCAGCTAGGCCTTCATTCCCATCATTCCTCTAAACTACCCTGGTCAAAGGAACAAATTCAGTGGTCAACCCCCAGCCCTGATCTTACTTAATTGACTCTTCATAGATTTGACATAGTTGCTCTCTCCCTCCATTTGAAAACAATTTCTTTTTTTTTTTTTTAAAGAGAGACACAGCAAGAGAGGGAACAGAAGCAGGGGGAGTGGGAGAAGGAGAAGCAAGCTTCCCGCGGAGCAGGGAGCCCGATGCGGGGCTCGATCCCAGGACCCTGGGATCCTGACCTGAGCCGAAAGCAGACGCTTAATGACTGAGCCACCCAGGCGCCCATGAAAACAATTTCTACACTTAGCTTCTGAAATACAACCACTCCCGCTTTTACTTCTACTTCCTTGGAAGGTTCATCTGCTACATTTTCTTCTTTCTGACTAATGTTGGAGTTCCACACTAAATGTTGGAGTTCCACAGGGCTTAGCATTCAGACACCTCAGACATACAATCACTCCTTTGTGAATCCATTATCCATGCTGGAAAAATGATCCATATAAACTGATGACTCCTAAGTGTTTATTTCAGCTCTTATTTTACCCTTGCACTCCAAAATCATCTATTCAACAACTTATTTGAATCTCTGATTGAAGGCCTACTACACATCTCAAGGTTCATATGTTCAAAATTTAAAACTCTTGGTTTACCTCTCAAGGCTGTTGTTCCCCAAGACTTCCTCAGCTCAGTAAATGGCACCACCACCCATCCAATTCTTCAAAGATTTTTAGAAGCAGCCTTAATTTTCTCATTTTCCTTCATCCTGTCTAATGCATCAGCATAACATATTTCTTCAGTATACATACAAATCCTGACCACTTCTCACCAATGTCACCACTACCATCATGAGTCAGGTAACCATCACTATCTATCAGCTGCACTGTAATAAGTTCCTAAATACCTCCCCCCCCCCATTTGCACTCTGCTTTCTACTGTCTATCATCCATGCAACAGCCAAACCTTAAGACTATATAAGGCAAATCATGTAACACTGTTCAATCTTACTCCAAGTAAAATTCAAATTCCCTTCAGTGGCCCCTAAAGTTTTATATAATCTACTTCAGCTTCTTCTCCAACCTCATCATGTGACACTCCCACTAGCTCACTGCATCCTGCCAATGTGCCTGTGTTCTGTTATTTAAACACTCCAAGCATGGTCTCAGGTCCTTGGACCTGCTATCCCATCTGCTGATGTGCTCTTCCCACTGTAATGGACACACATTCCCTTTCACCCCAGCCTCTTTTTGAAAATCACCTGTTCATTGTGGCTTTGCTTACTATAGCTTCCAAAAACTTCTCTCTTCCCAATTCCTTCTACCACATCCCTTGCTTTATTTTGTTTCATAACATTTATCATTCCTCAAACCAGAACAATTTCAGGTTTACAGAAAAATTGCCAAGATGCTATAGAGAGTCTCTATACTCTCCACATCTACTTTCCCCAATTATTAACATCTTACATTACTATAGTACATCTGTCACAATTAATGAAATAATATTAGTATATTACTATTACCTAAAGTCCATGCTTGATTCATATTTCCTTAGTTTTTATTTCATTTTCAGGGTCCCATTTAGGAAATCACATTGCTTTTATTTGTCATGTCTCCTTAGGCTCTTCTTAGCTGTGATAATTTCTCACACATTACTTGCTTTTGACAACTTTTAAGGTTTTCAGGAAGGAGTACAGTAATATATTTTGTAAAATATCTATTGGAATTTGTCTGATGTATTCTCATGATTAGACTAGGGTTACAGGTTTTGGAAGAAAAGACAACAGAGGTAAAGTGCCATTTTCATTCCATCATAGCAAGGGTATAGGCTGTCAAACATGATCTATCACTGTTGATGTTGACCTTGGTCACCTGGCCGAGGTAGTGTTTGTCAGGTTTCTCTACTGTAAAGTTACTATCTCCCCACTCCTTTCCATATTTTACTCTTTGACAGGAAATCACTATGTGCAACCTATATACTAAAGGAGTGGGAAGTTATGCTTCACCTCCTTGAGGGCAGAGTAAGTATTAAAGTTTTAAGTCAATAGAGGGATTTTCTCCTTTCCTCATATATACACTCAAGTTGGGAAGATGATTCCCATTGCCTAAAACAGCTCTCAGTAGAGTTCCTCATGCACATAGTTTCTTACTAAGTATTAACCAACTGAATTAATTAATTTCCTACTACACATACCTATTCATATGTGTTAGGCTCTACATGGGCACTTTCATGTACCTAAAAATATCTTCTCTTTCCCCATATTTGTGAGGTAAGTTTTCATTCACTCTGACAAGTCAGTTCTTCATATCTGCCTAAATTTTAAGGCAAATTTATATAAACACAGCATTCTAGTCATTGCATAGCTATATTACAGTGCGTATTACTCAGCATTCCAATTAATTCTTCACATCTCAGCCTGCTGACATCCCTGATGAGCTCCTTAAGGCTTATTTACCTTTGGGTAACCCTGGTGCCTAGCACTGAGCCTGGAATATTTCTCAGTGTCTGGGGATTAAGGAGATTAAACTAGATGGATGGCTTGGGGCTTCCTCTCACACAGTTGACTTTTTCTAGTCTTTTCCAGGCACCTGACCTGAGTCATCTGCACAAGAATCTAAACCCTTCCTTTGGATTATAACACCCTGATGTAGAATGGCTGATTCTCTCCAGAGACTCCCAGAGTCCACATCAGAGTCTTGTGTGTCATAATCAGTATGACCTTTGTCCTTTCATGTCTGGAGCCCAAGAAGGACAGGGTTATGAGCTGAGGCCAGGGCAGAATGGAGACTAAAGAAAATGGCAGAGAAGGAATCATAGGTCCAAATTAGCAAGTCTATGTAGAAGTTTAGCTATGGTCAGGCAGATCACATGAAATAATCTGGAAGAATATAGGGAATGTTTACACAAGGTAAACATTCTATCCCAACTACCTTATGGAGGCAGGCCGCATTTTTCAAAGACAGACTATCTAAATTCACTGTGACACTAGATTCTGGATGAGGACTGAGAGCAAAACAATGACTGTTAATCAGAAATCACACATGACACCTGTTCATTCCTACGCACAGCTCAGATCCCAGAGCTCTGGTAACATTCCAGATGTCTAGAGTAACCTGAATATTGACTGTTTTCATGGATTACAAAATATATTTTTTTGTATTTACTTTTCCATTTTAACAATTTTTCTGATTATAAATGTAAACATACTCATTCTAATAAATATGGAAACAGAAAAGTATAGAGAAAACAATAAACATTTACCCATATTTACCCACTTTGAAAGCATGAGTTAATATTTTAAAGTATATCCCTTTCTTTAAGTATTTACAGCACACTGAAAACAGTTTAAATATATTTATATGTACAACTTTGTACTATGCTTTTTCTAGTAACATAAAATCACATAATTTTGCATCTTAAAAAAAATTTTCTCATGGACAAAATTTTAAATGACTGTGAGGTATCACATCATCACATGATTTTTCAAGTATCCTCCTATTTGAGGAAGTTTTAATTTCTTATCATGATGCATTATGCTATAATTTCATTACTGCTCCAAGATATGCCCCAACAACAGGGGTAAGCACAAAAGCTTGAGGAAAAACAGAAAGAGGGTGACTTCTCCAAATGGAGAGATGCTAGAAAGTTCCCCCCACAGAAGTGATAAGTTAGTATGAATTGGCTGGATGAAAAAGTGGAAGGAAATATAATGAAGAGAAGGGATAACATCTGGGGAAAATACAGAGGCTTAAAAACGTCAGTAATTTGGGACTAATTAACTTACAAAGTCTTTTTCAATTTTTTTTAAATTGGAATATAATTGACATATAACACTGTAAGTTTAAGACGTACAATGTGTTGATTTGATACATTTATTTATTGACATATGATTAACCATCTTAGTGTTAGTTAACACCTCTATCACAACACATAATTATCATTTCTTTTTTATGGCAGGAACAATTAGGATCCAGTCTCTTAATAACTTCAAATCTTATGAATGTTGTTTTTATATTCCTAAATCATTTTTATGGCTAGAGGTTTCCTTTCTTATGTTGTGCAAATTCCTTTTTCAATATAACTTTCATGAAATTTTCTCCCTTCCGTAGAAGCACAGAATAAGTCTGTTACTCATAAAATATGTCCGTATTGTTTTGTAAAAGTCCACAAGATCATTCTTAGATACAGATCCTTATTAAAGAGAAAAGGAGCTTCAAAGCTCATCTACTCCAGTCTTCTCATTTTGTAAATTAAAAAAAACTAGATCCAGAAAAGGATAGTCACCAGCCACCCCTCTCCCCAATGCCATGGCATAAATATTTAGTGGCAGGACTGAATGGATAAATCAAATCTCCACCTCTCAATCCACCTCTCTTTCCAGCCTGCTGCTTTCTCTTTTTCAGGATGAATCTTCTTCCTAGCTCCTCTGGGCATTCGTGGTTCAAGACTTTTCCCGCCCCTTCTGGATCTGGGTCACTTTCTCCCAATTAGTCCTAGTAGTCTCTCCTTTCACCTGCATTCATTTATATAAAAAGTGGAATGCAGACATTTTTCAGAGCTGTTTTACATAACACAGCTCAGGGAATTCTCAAGATCTCCTATTAAATGACAAAAATTCAACTGAGTAATTTAAAAGATCAAATTGGCTTTATTGAACAATTCATTGATGGGGCAGCATCCCAACTAGCAAATGGAAAGAAGCTCTGTTCAGCTATAGATAAAGTTCTTTAAAGGGAGAGAGGGAGTGGAAAAGGAAATTATTCGCAAAGAATGCACTGTTTGAAGCAAGGACCCCTCCTAAAGGGAAAGGAGGGAGCCTATTAGCAAATTTCCTAGTGCTGACCAGGAAATTCATCTTGACCAGTTAGAGGCTTACATTCCAGGGAGGTTTGAAAATGCAGTTAGCTTAGGTACTAAGTCTTACTTTGCTGCGGTGGGCCCTTAACATAAGTAGGTTGATTATGTTATAAAAGTTGATTCCATTTTGGGCCCATGATTTTCTTTCTAACACTCCTGATTCAGGGTCTATCATCCTCTCTCTACAGACAAGAACGCTGAGGCTCTGAGACGGGCAGGACCTTGCACAGTATTACAAAGATGGTAAAACGTGAAAATACGATTTAACCTCAAATTTGCCTTTAATTTCTCTAATTCAAATTATATTTGTCCTATTTTGTTTTTATTTTGTTTTAGAATCTTCTAATTGTCATCCACCTAATTTATGGTAGAACAGTAGCTGGAATCCAGGTCTCCCAATTTCAGTAATTGTTCCCCCTTCCTTAGCCACATTCTAACACCACATATAAGTGATCAGTCAGGTGAGATCTAGAAAACTGTACTTGGTCAGATTCTAGCAATCATTTAAATTCTTCCACTAGCCATTAGCAGGAACACCACACTCTGGATACCTGTATCTTAATGTTAAAAAAGTCCAAAGTTTTAGCATGCATTTTGATTATTTAGGAATTCTCTTGTTTTGCTAATGTCTTGTTGAATGGCTGAAAGATAGCCCACCACCTTCTTAAATCAAGGTTTCCAAAAGTCTCTACAGGGAGATTACAAAGGGTTAAGCAGTAGATTTGTTTAATCACTGGATAAATACTAGGTTTGTTTGACTTTTAAATTAGAAAGTGTTGTCAGCCTTAAAAATAAAAGCATCGTGAGATGTTTGGTAAAATGGTAATGTATTACTGATTATTTTAATTCAAAAGAAAACCACAGTCTATAATTAAATGTTCTCTGCTTAACACATTTTCCTGTTGGCTCGCTCCTTAAAAATAAACAAGAAAAAGAAGTGGATGGGACGTTGCAGACAGTCCGGAGGACCCCTGGGACCAAACTCACAGACTTGTTACCGACACCGCTCATTTAGAAAGCTCCAAAATTGTGTGCCCTTCTTCCCCCCACTCACGGAGATAATGGCAGATTCAATTCAGGTTTGAAGACATTTCTAAAGTCACAGAATAAAAGACACTGATGTTTTGCAAATACAATACAGGTGAGATATGTATTATGTATATAACCATTGAGCAGAAAGTAAAAATATGATCATGGTTCACTTCCAGTCAAGTTTCAAGATGAAATCTACTTAACACTGAATCTCACTCATCGTGGCTCTGGAGAAGATTATTTTAATTTAGTTATTATTTTTATTATTTATTTATTTTAATGTTTTTAATTGCTTTAATTATTTAATTGCCTCTGGAGAAGCAGTTTGGTGCAGTGGGAAAAACAGGAGCCAGGATAATGATTGTGAAGGCGTGACTATAAAATAAATGCTGATCTGAGACACAGGCCACACAGGGATTCTGCCTCAAGGTGTCTCAGGTTGACATGAGACTAGTTCATTCAATCTCTCCTGGATGTCAGGCCCTCTTCTAGCCTGTGAGATAGTGAACAAGGCAGTCCCAATCCTGCCCCCAAGTGTTGAACATTCTGGAAGAGGGAATGTAGAGAAGAAATGAGAATTCAAACAGTTAAGCTATTTTCAAATAGTGTAAATTACTGTGAAGACCAGACAACAAGCTGATAACACAAAAAGTGATTTATGGGTCATGGTATTTTATTGACTGTGATAAATATGGAGAGGATTGCTGCTAGTTTTTTTCTAGAAGGGAATATATGGGAAACTTCATGGAAAAAACAACACATTAGTTGTCCTTTGAATGATGGGTGTTTTGTTTTGTTTTGTTTTTTTCACATAGAAACAGGGCCCTAATAGCACTGGATTACTGGAAGTAGATGTTCTATTTTGTAAAGCATAGGCATCTCTCTCTCTCTTTCTCTTTCTTTTAAAGAGAGAGAGAGAGCACATGAGGTGGGGGCCAGAGGGAGAGAGAGAATCTTAAGAAGGCTCCATGCCAGGAGCCCAAGGCAGGGCTTGAACTCATGAACCTGAGATCATGACATGAGCCATAATCAAGAGTCTGATGCTTAACTGACTGAGCCACCAAGGTGCCCGTAGGCATCTGTGTCTCTTATTGAAAATTTATAAAATGCAGATTTTGGTGGCTTTCCTTAACTCAGATGTATCACAGAAATGAAATAGCATTCTTTTCCATGGTCTTACAGATTCTGAAGAATGCATCTCTTTTCTCTTTTATTATATGATTGTAACAATAACCTCCTAACTGGTCTCTCTGCTTTTAGCTGCCCAAAAGATCTTTCTAAAACATTGTTTCTCAAATTATTTTGACCACACCCTCAGCAACAAAAACTTACTTTGTGAACTAGCAACCACATTTCACAAAGCAATACTTAATTGTACTGCTTGCAATACATTTTAGTATTTTCTCTTCCATTCTACTTGATTCTACTTCATTAAGAAAACATGCTGGTCTGAACCATCTAATTTAATTTCATGATCCTAATTGGTTCCAAAGCTTTGTGTGTAACCCCCTGCTCTACAGCAGAAATGTCAACAGGAGTTCCCTCTTTAGTCTTCTGTGGTTCCCTATTGTTTTCAGGATAAACTATAAGCTTCTAAGCACTGCTTAATATTTTGATATTCTGGCCCTTGTCTTCTTCCCCATCACCTCTCACTGTTTCCAGCTTCATTACTTCTATTTCTACCATATTGAATTACTATTCCTACCATATTAAATTAATTTGCAGTTTCCCAATCCAGCCGCTTGGTGGCTCTGCATACACTACTGCTCTGCATGATGCAACTCCAGTCCACCTCCACTACCACCACAAATGACCATCTCTGGGCATCCTGTCTTATTTATGCTCATACTTCAAGCCTGAGGTCATATGGAATTACTGCACAAAAAAAAATCTTCTTCCATATCTGCTAGTCTGGACTTGGTTTCTAGGCCATATCTTTCCATCTTCCTCTGAGTGTACTTCTAGGGAAGCCTCCAAACTATTGCATTATAAATTTATTTATTTTCATGTATATATGTAGAGCCAACACAGAGTCTGAGTTTTTAACTTATGTATTCTTGATTCCTGGAGCCCAATAAGCATTCAATAAATGTTTGATTATTGAATAAATAAGTAAATAAATAAATGCTTCAGTTAATGGGCAAGCAAACGTTAAACTACTCCCAAGATACCTATTACCTCTTTATATCCAGAAAATTTTTCCTAGTTAGTTGTGAATCAGTTAGGGATTTTTGTTTCCTTTAGTGGTTTCTCTGCTTCCTGAGAACTGACATTGCTAGGCACATGAGTGAAGAATTTGCCGATCAGCCTGTGTTAGCTAAATATGTACTCCTTGATTCTATGGTTGGGTGATAAGTTTCCAGAAGACCAGTCTCAGTGACTGGATAACCCATGTTACCTTCTATTGTGTTAGTGAAGAAAGTTAATCGGAATGTCCTTGTTTTAAAATATTTGGGGCCAGGGGGGCACCTGGGTGGCTCAGTCAGCTAAGTGTCCGACACTTGATTTCAGCTCAGGTCCCGATCTCAGGGTCATGAGATTGAGCCCCTCACTGGGCTCCATGCTCAGTGCAGAGTCTCTTTGTCACTCTTCCTCTGCTCCTCCCTGCTCAGCCCCCATCCCCACTCTCCCTCAAATAAATAATAAATAAAATCTAAAAAATAAATAAAATTAAATATATTAGAGGTTCATATGTCAGTGACAGTTATCAGAAGAGTATGCTTTTCAAGCCCTTGGTACAGCTAAGAGTTAGGCCCATTCCTGCACATTCAATAATTGATAAGAGGCATCCTGTAGGATTTTTGAATGATCAGATCTTAGACAAGGAAGGTTGTATAACAGTAGGGCATGTGGGTTTATCAGATTTAAGTATCCTGGAAATATGTGTGCTGAATTTTCCAAAACATGGATAAAAACAAGTGTTTATATAAAAATCCAAGTCACTGCTTTCTCAGAAATAAGATTATGCAAAAAAGCACCTTTATTTTCATGTGTGCATGATCATCCATACTAATATGTTAATTCACAGGTGAAATTGTTGCTTTCTTTTATCATCAACTGAGTGAGAATTCTGTTAGGGACTTCCCCAGCTGAAGAGATGGATAAAATGGTGGTGAGGCACATTCTAAATTCTTTTCTTACAAACTGTGGAAAGCAAAGGAATTTTACTCTTTATGCTTTGACATCGGCTTATCTGGGAGCATTAAAAAAACTAAGCCATACAATGCAAAAGACATCGCTCTTGCCTCTTTGGGAGAAAAAGAAAGAAAATTCTGGGGATGAGAATGACTCTGCTGGGATCCATTTTTTGCTCGTCAAAGCTGATGAGAACAACAATGACGTTTTATCATCACTCATTGGTTGCAATAGCCACTTCAGTGAGATAGTGCCCTTTGACCCTGGAACATTCTCCCTCCTGGCAGCCAGTAACTAAGTAGAGGCCCAGAAACCATGAATGATGAAGAAAAATCCAGGGAAAGTGTCATTTTCTTACACCATCTCTCCTAGTCTCTATTCTTCTTTCAAAAAACAAAAACAAAAACAAAAACTCAGGCACCAAGGTGGTTCAGTTGGTTAAGTGTCTGACTCTTGATTTCAGCTCAGGTCATGATCTCAGCGTTGTGAAATCCAATCCTCTATCAGGCTCCACGCTAGGCGTGGAGCCTGCTTATGATTCTCCCTCTGTCCCTCCCTCTCCCCCCATTTGAGCATGCGTACACGCTCTCTCTCTCAAAAAATAAATAAATAAAACAAAACCACCCCAATCTGTGGGACTTCACAATTCTAGGTTATTCCTCCCCCAAGATAATTTGTGATTTTTTTTATTATTAAAAATTTGTAGCAGCAGTAGGATAATAAAAATTGCGTTAGCTTTAAATTTATGGATCCATGCCAAATGTGTTTCTGCACACCAAATACAGAGGAGATATCAGTGGATTTTCTATTGACACTGCTTTTTTTTCCATGAAGATGAGGCTACTTCTCCAACATCATCAAGATCACACTTAGAGATCTGCTTGTATTTCTCTTGTAATTGAGACAACTCAGGTAATCAAGAATGGTTTTTTGAGCACAGTGGATTGTGGTGGACACCATGTGTCCTCTCACTCTCCCTTCAGAGGCTCACAACCAATGAGGATTGATGTAGGAGAACAAGGGCCTGGCCATCTGGGTCCAACTCTGATGAGCCACTGGAGCTCCAAGCTTCATGTGAGATCAACCAAGGCTGTCATAAGACCTGTGTCTCTACTAACTTCTCCTCTGCCCACTTCCCTGTCTTTCCAATCCCCTTCACAGGGGTTGCCCTCAAAAGGCCTTTCCAGGGAACCCAACCTACAACATGGAAGTACAGCAACTTTTGTGTGTTGTTTGTCGGATGGTGATAATATGGCAAAATGATGACTTGTAACAGATTTTCTTAGTTGAACATACATGTACTTTCTAGCAGCTCAGAAAGTGTTAAGACTTCTTATCAATTAACCCTTTGACAGAAGTGGAAGTTTGAATTGTATGCTTAGATCTTTTTATATAGTTTGAAGCTACAAAATCAAATAGAAACCATGTACTCAGGATAATGCTAGGATTAAACACTCAGGAGTCAGCCTAGATACAGTTCTCTTATCTTACCCTCTCTGTGACCTTGGGCGAGTTAATCAACTTCTTTAAGACCAAGTGTGCTCCCTAATGAAATAAGGTCTTAATAATACTGTCTTATAATATGGATCTTATGAGGACTAAAAAACACAGATACAGATAAAGGTTCACTACAGTGCATAGCATAGCATGAGCATTCAGTGAGTGTTCTCTCTTAAGCCCACCCAGTGATGCAGAGTAAAACCCAAAGCTCTCAGTGCCCATAAGGCTTTAAATGAGCTAGTTTCCCATTGCATCTCCAACCTTGTCCCTCCACTACCCTCCCCTCACTACTATTTCTACCACACTTAACTCTTTGAAGCTTTTAAACACACTAGTACAATCCTCCTTTATGATTCCTTTATTGGTTGTTCCTTTACCTGGAGTGGCTATCCCTCATCTTTTCCAGGTCTTTGCTCAAATACCACTTGCTTGATAAGACCCACCTTTACCACCCTGTATAAAATTACAACCTAGTCCCCAAGTCCCACCCCAACAATCCTGATTCTCTTTACTTAGCATATCAGTTGCTTTTCCTCATTACCATATCACGTTCTAACAGATCATACATATATATACATACATACATGCTTGTGTATATATACATGTACACACACATATTTTTGTTTTGTTCATCTATGAAGGCAGGAGTCTTTTTTTTGTACACTCTCTCATTCTAACTACCTAAAAGGGAGTCAGGTATATACATGGCCAAAAAGTGGTCAAAATTTTTTCTTAATTAAAAGAATAAAAACAGGGGCACCTGGGTGGCTCAGTCATTAAGCGTCTGCCTTTGGCTCAGGTCATGCTCCCAGGGTCCTGGGATCGAGCCCCACATCAGGCTCCCCGCTCCATAGGAAGCCTGCTTCTCTCTCTCTCACTCCCCCTGCTTGTGTTCCCTCTCTTGCTGTGTCTCTCTCTGTCAAATAAATAAATAAAATCATTTTTTAAAAAAAGAATAAAAACAAAAACTTCCAGTGCATAACGTACCTGTTATTAACAAACTACGGATGTTGCAACCAGGTGAGCTTACCAAATAATGTATTGTGTAGTCTCTCTGTAACAAGCACTGTCCTAGTGGGAGGGAATATGGAAATGAAGAAGGAATGGTTTTGCATCAAGGTAGCTCACTGGAGCCAACCGTGCTAAACCACCAAGGAAGTTTTCCCTGCTGTCCTTGGAAATTTTCCCTGTCAGTTCAGTCTAGGAGTTGCATTTAGTTGTGGAAAGTTGTCTTGCCCAAGGCCATGTCCCCTTCCTGGTGCAGGTGCACTCTGAAGGACCTGTAGCAGGTCTTGTAGCAGGTGCACTCTGAAGGACCGTCCCAGTTTCAGAGCTCCTGAAGAAATCAACCTGAGGCTATCACCGTGACTGTAGTATAGGCCAGCTTCTCTCTCTGGTCAATCTTGTTTCCTTTCCTCTTCCCATGCAGTTAATGCTAAGAGCGTCCCCAATCAATTTCCTGCATGCTAATCTCCATTCCAGAATCTGCTTCCCAAGAAACCCAAATTGCAACACTCATATTTGTTTTCCTATTGCTGTATAACAAATCACCACAAACATAGTAGTTTGAAACAAGAAAAATTGATACTCTTATGGTTTCTGGGGGACAGGAGTCTGGCATGTTTCAGCTTGGTCCTCCACTCAGGGTCTCCCAAGGCTGGTATCAAGGTGCTTGCCTGCCACATTCTCATCTGGAGTCTTTACTCAGGAGGTCATCTATGTACAAACTCTCAGGTTATCACCAGAATCCATTTCTTTGTGACGTAGGATGGAGGTCCCACTGTCTTGATAGCTGTCAGTCAGGGACTGCTCTCAGCTCCTAGAGGTTACTCTCTGGCCCTGTGACCCTCTCTCAAGTCCCTTTCGTACCCTCAACTTTTGTATCTCTGACTTCTGGAAGGGCCCAGTCCCTTTTAATGATTCTTGAATTAAATCAGGCTCACTCAGGCAAACACCTTCTTAATTAACTCAAAGTCAATTTATTAGTAACCTAATCATGGAAGTAATACCCATAATATTATCAGATCTCACCCCCATTCAAGGGGAGATCAACCTGAGGCTATCACCTCATAGCCAGGGGGTGGGAATCTTGGTAGCCATCTGAGAATTCTGCCTACCACACATAAACTAGTAGAAGAGAGAAATGATAATAGTGTGGTTTGTGCTCTGAGGAAAATTCATAGTACAGAAGTAGTAGTGTAACTAACTGAAAGTTGAACAGATTGCTCTATAAGAAAAGATGGTATTTGCTTAAGAAAGTTATGGCAAAGGAGATAACATGAACCAAAGCTTAGAGATAGATCGCAGCATGATGTACCCAGGCCTCTACCAAGAATGTAGAACCCATTAAACATCTGGTGTGTCCATGGCCTGCAGATATGTATCATGAAATATACCAGAAAATATACGACCTTAAGAGGTTCCAGATTTAAATTCCACATGATTCCTGAAAAAAAAAAAAAAAAGATCAGAGTTATAATTAACTCTGGGAATCAATTACTTGGGAATCCCAGAGGTCAGAGAAAACTTTATCCTTTGAACCTTAAATAGAGGAAAGATTTGTTTTGTTTTTTTTTTTTTTTTTTTTTTTTTTTTTTAGATTTTTTTTATTTATCTGAGACAGAGAGAATGAGAGAGAGAGAGCACATGAGAGGGGGGAGGGTCAGAGGGAGAAGCAGGCTCCCTGCCGAGCAGGGAGCCCGATGCGGGACTCGATCCAGGGACTCCAGGATCATGACCTGAGCCGAAGGCAGTCGCTTAACCAACTGAGCCACCCAGGCGCCCAGAGGAAAGATTTGTATAATGGTGGCTCACAGGAGGGTGGTGGTCTGCATTGCAGGCTGTTAAAAACAGGAGTGGATTCAGGAGATAAAAGGATGAAAGGCAACAGTTTGTAAGAAGCAATGAAACAAATAAGTTATCAGCCTAATTATAATTAAGGATTTGTACTGAGAACAGGGTGATAACAGAATTTTTATGAAGTTGGACCATATCCCAGAAGACTTTAAATGTCAGACAGAGGAACTAATATGTGATGGAAAGATATATACAGAGCTCCTGTACAGTCTTGAAAGGGGAAGTTATAGGATAAAAACTGCAGTTGCGCAGTGAGTCTGGTGGACCTAGGATGGGCCACTTAGCAAGTCTGTTGGTTGTAGTGGTCATCTGATTTCATGTGTTTTTAACATTTCTAAAATTTCTACACTGGTTTGGGATGCTGGAGACTTTCTTCCTAGCTATATATCACTGCCACATTGCTTGTGGTTTACTGCTATTATTATATCCCTTCTAACATTTTAATGCGATTTTTGGATGAAAGAGAGATAAACACATATGCTTAGTCAGGCTTCTTGAGCCATAAACTCTGTATTTTTACATAGTTAAAGTTATTCTCCGTATGTATTTTTTAACATTTCACATTTTAATTTAAGCATTTCCTATGCTATTTTTAAAAAACCTCCATAAATATGTTTTTGATAGTTGTATGCTATTTCATAATATAGTTATACTACAATTTACTGAGCTTCCCATGGAATATTTAAGTCATTTCATCCATCTATCTTCCATCCATCTATCTATTAATTTGCTTATTTTCTTTTATATATAAAACTGCAATTCATGGGTAAACATTGAAGAATAAAACTGTCACAGAAACTCTTCCTATTACAAAATAAACTTTAGGGAAAAACTAGTAGTAAATATTAACAAAGAAAAGCTCTACCATATTGTTTTTTAAACTCTGAAATTTTATGAACAAAGAAAGAGACACATGTGAGAGTGGGGTTTGAATCAGATCTTAGTATCACCTGCACTTCCAGAAGATTACTGTGGAAAGAAGAGACGTCTGACAAAGCCTGAGTAATTTGACCAATATTTCCAATTTGGGGGGAACTAAACTGAAGACATAAGAAAATATCTCAGAAAAAATTTGAGAAGTTTTTTAATATGGTAAAACCCTTCTAATTGACCCTCCATCTCATCAAAAGTGGGGAAAATGGCAATTAGTTGCTTGTTTGTTTGTTTGTTTAATTTTCTAGAGTCCTGAGCTGGACTGAGGGGACCAAGCAAAGCCAAGGTTAGCACCTTACCACACACACTCACACACACATGCAGGGACACACACCTACTTGTATATATGCATATTCAGACATGCACACACATCCCTAAGTAGAATAAATCACAGAGTGGACAATTAGCGACATTTACATGAACAGAGCCCAAATTCTCCAGTGAGTGTGGATTTAACAGCAGCAATATCCTCCCTACCCTACACCCCAACCACCCGATGCATTTATAATAAAGAGTGTATAGGATAAAGTATGAATTACTGCTGAGAATGAAAGATAAATAAATGGGTTGCATTAACAGAGTTCCTGGAAGGTAAAATTGCCCATTTGGGACATTAATGAAAAAAATAAGAACAAAAACTATGCAAACTTAATACAGAAAAAAAAATTAGTCAAAAGAGAGAAGAAAAGGAATGTAGAATACAAAAATAAATGACAAACCCAATCTAGATGAAAGCATAATTCAATGAATTAAAGAAAATTTCCATTTAGGGCTCTAAGCTGTAGTAAACTTTAAGAAAATAATTAAATGGAATAAGATCTAAAATATGAAACAATAATGTCTACTATGACTTTGTATTACTGAATAATATCTACTATTCTATTTTCCTCATTACCCACAATAAACTATTCATAAGCCAACAACAACAAACAAAGCTAACATGTATATAAACATTATATAACATACACAAAAGAGAAAAGAAATATTTTTTTCAAAATGTTCCATAAAACCAAAATTCTGAACATAGAGACTACTGATTAAACCATGTTCTACAATTACTGTCAAACAGAATATTTTCTTAGCTTAAAACATCTGCATTTAATTAATGGTAACTTTGAGTTTTCCTTGAGTAAAATAGTATTTTATTTCTTTTTCTATCTAAAGGGTCCTTTCTGTGGCTTTCCTACAGCAGAAAGAAAGAAAGAAAAAGAAGAAAGAAAGAAAAAGAAGAAAGAAGAAAGAAAGAAAGAAAGAAAGAAAGAAAGAAAGAAAGAAAGAAAAGAAAGAAAGAAAAGAAAGAAAGAAAGAAGAAAGAAAGAAAGAGGAAAGAAGGGAGGAAGGAAGGAAGGGAGGAAGGAAGGAAGGAAGGAAGGAAGGAAGGAAGGAAGGAAGGAAGGAAGGAAGGA
>NC_058405.1:89653178-89690760 GCF_002201575.2 Neomonachus schauinslandi
GGAAGGAAGGAAGGAAGGAAGGAAGGAAGGAAGGAAGGAAGGAAGGATGGGAGGGAGGGAGGGAGGAAGAAGGGGAGGGAGGGAGGGAGGGAGGGAAGGAGGCAAGGAGGGAGGGAGGAAAGAAGGAAGGAAAGAAGGAAGGAAGGAAGGAAGGAAGGAAGGAAGGAAGGAAGAGTTGAAACCTCTACTTTGATGAAAATGAAATTGCTTACAGTTACAAATGGTGATTTTTCCACACTCTGTTGACTAAGATTTTTCAATACAAACCCAAATCTCATCAATGGCTCCCCTTTATAGCTGTATTGAGTATTTTGAGACCAATATTATGAAATAGATGTTAATACCCCATTGTACTCTCTCTTCTCTCTCTCTCTTTTTTTCTTTCTTTCTTTCTTTTTTTTTAAAGTAGGCATGGAGCCCCAATGCAGGGCTTGGGCCCACACCCTGAGATCAAGACCTGAGCTGAGATCAAGAGTCAGATCCCTAACCAACTGAGCCACCCAGGCACCCCTACCACACTGTACTCTTGATGAAACTAACATACAAAAAGGTTAAGCCACTTGGTCAAAGTTAAATAGTCAAGAGGACAAACCCATGAGCTGAAACCAGATCTATCTGATGCTCAAGTCCATGTTCTTCTGATCAGTGATGTCAACACGATTTGCCTTTCTCTTCTAGTCTTCTGATGACACATAGACAAGATTCAGGGTAACATTTCTGTCCATGATGATTGCTCACAGCTCAACAAATAGGGAAATTGAGCATGAACCAAAATCACATTAAGCATGATTACAAAGACACCAAAAAGATTCCCATATTTACTCCTGGAATTTCCCCTTTAGTTCTTCTGGATTTGCCAGCCCTGTTCTCCTTTCATAAGAGGGAATGTCCTGATAAATAAATTAATGGGAATAATAACACTACATTATTGGTGTGCCTTAATAATTAAATTACTAAATACGTTATACAGCTATAATAGTTTTTCCCTTTCTTTGCTCCCAAATTTCATGGCAGAATTCCTACAAGAGCTCTAGAGCTCCTAGCAAATGGACCAACAAGAGCTTGGTGTTTCTCATTATTCATTCCATATTTCAGAATTATTGACCGATTTGTTTTCTATTTCTAACCTATGGATTAAGTAAATCAATGGTATCTCCTTCTGCCTGCCAGCAAAGGGCACTTATTTGAGGGCAAGTTACAAAGAGCAAGGTCATCCTAATATATTGAGTCCAAAGGCCTATTCTAAGCTGTGTACTTGCTACAAGTTTAGGAATTTCTAGCATGCCTAAAAGGCAGTGGGGCAAGCCATAGAGACCTATTTGCAAGAGAAAACAAAACTCCTCCCAGAAAGGAACTTAGCAGTGGAAAGTGAGAGTTCAGAAATGCAGACCTGACTATGGGTCAGGGTCAGTAGGGAAACCTAATGTACAATAAGTTGTCTGTTAACCAGATTGGTCTTTGTCCCAGCTTCTACAGATCTCCACCAGGAGACTATAGTGAGAGGAACACCATAAAGCTATGCGAAAACTGAGAAGGTCTCTTGTAAAACTTTTTAAGCTCTGAAACACGATGATTTTGTTGCATGTAAAACAAGATGGTACCCCACGTGGAGATGACAACTTTTTCCCATAAACAGGGGATTTTGCAGCATGTGAACATATGGTATAAGACCAGAAAATTTAGTCATGAATTGATGGCAGAGGGCGGCAGGCATTTGAGTATCAATGCATAGGCTGGGGGAAGGATATAGCGGAAGACATCAAGATGGCAGCCACAACAAAAAAGGGAAAATATGAGGAATACATAGTTGGGAGAATAGTACTTACAAACACATATTGAAATCCCCTGGGGATGTCTGCAGCCAAAGGAACTTGAGATGCTGTAGCACAAATGAAGGTAGAGACCAAATTCTATCTTGTTACCATTTTCTGATCCTATTTATCCCCAGGTGAGGGTAACCTAGAAAGCATGCATTTCAATAAGTTTATCTCTCTCCATTTTCTTTGTAAATGGCCTTGCTCTTTGAAACTAAATAGACTCCTTTAAAAAAAAATGGTAGGGAATTATTTCACCTGCAACAGGGCTTTAGGAGGCTCAGAGCATGGAAGACATTTGGTCCTCTGAGGAGACTCTCCGTGTAACCTCTTTCTTTATGAAAGATATTTCAGAACACCTTTAATCTGGTTCCACGTTGAGAGGTATGAAGTGTGATCTTAACACAAACATTGTGCTAGATTTCCCTGCTTGCAAATAGGTGGCAACTCTGAGGGTCCACACCTTCTCAACACAACCACACGTTCTGGGAAGAAGTTCCACCTAGTACCCTCTCCTTCCTTGGAGCAGGATGTAGAAAACAAACATCGGTTTTCATTTCTAAGCTAGAGAGACATAAAGGGAAAATGAGCCAATTTATTATGGCAAAACATGAATGTTTTGGCATATGAATCCATAAATCCATCCATTTGATTCAATTCCTCTCTCTTTCTCTCTCTCATACCTAATCCTCACAGAGCTTGGAATCACAGCTCACTAGGACACCTTTTCTGGACCATTCCAGCCCAAATAGCCCTTCATCTGTTCCAGCTGTGGCCCTGATTACATCCATCATCTATTAATTTGTGTCCAAAATTGTTCTTATTTAACTGTTAACTCCTTAGTATCAAGGGCTGTGCCTACTTTTTCCCCAAAGTCCCTTGTTCACAAATAAATGATCATTCATCATTAGTCAAATTAACAAATGGGCTTCAGCCTTAGTGAAAAAGTGGGAATGAGCAAACTCTTCAGTATAGACTCTGTCTGAAGGCTCTAAAGGACTCAAGTATGAGCCAGCTCCTTCTCCACGGTTCTAACTGCTTACTTAGAACAACTGGCCTCTTCAAATTCTAACTTGTTTCAAACTTTGTGTTGGACCCTTCTTAATTACTGCTCTGAATCCTTTCGTTTTCTACTTAGCATTCAACAATGGGGCTTAGGATATGGAATGCCCCTGCCAGTTTCTCTCAGATTTTCTTAGCTTTCAGTATTCACTACTGCAGAGAACCCAGAGCTACTCCTATTAACATGTCAACGACATCAAACAAAGAGCTTCCTAAGTAGACACTTAGGGGAGATTTCCAGTGAAGGGAAAATTGCCATAATGTTGGTAAGTGGGTGAGCTGCCACTGTGGAGGGGAGGGAATTATGGGTGAGAGGATGTGCCCGACTAAATGCAAAATCCATTAAGGTGCACTGTAATTAAAGACTAATCCTTGAAGTGCTCCCTTTGACAATGGGCCTCAGGAGTGACTGAGCCAAGCACCCCATCTTGTTCCTGGACAGGTATGAAGGGCCAGCTCTGGATGGGAGTGAAAAGGCAGCAGAAACCACCATCCTTTGAAAGCCAGTGAGGTTCTGGATCCTGGTTTCTCCTCTTTCCTTTCCTTCAGGCCCCTTTCTCCCTCTCCAACTACTCCAGTCCAAAATAATCAGTTCTAATACTCACCTCCATCCCCTCATATGGGGAGAAGGTACATATTCTCACTTTTGTTCACTGCACCTGAAATAAGGTTTAAACCCCAAACTATCCTATGTATGGGTTGTTGGTTTCTATTCCCTTCTAGTTTCTGGGCCCAAACATGTTCTTGGAGGAAAATTAATGGGGAAGAGGAGACTAATTTTTATTGACCACCTACTCTAAGATTGATATTAAGTTAAATGCTTTATGACCATCATGTTTAATTCTAGCAAGAAATTGATCTCCCTCCTCCAGAGGAAGTAAAGCTATAGATTTTAGGCCTCACATCTTTCTACCATTTGTTCCCAAATAAGTCCCTAGTAGTCTTTTCTATAAGCTAGTTACTTTTTCTGCATGTCCTTCCTCATCCTCTCATCTTTACTCAGCACCCTGTGCCCCCCTCAGCCTGGACATTGTGCCAGGTCCTGGTGTAGCCCCATTGTTCCTATCTGAAGCAAAGCATCACCATTCTTCATTTCCTTTCCAACACCCATCAATTAGATTTTCAATCAACAAAAACGTATTGAACAACTGCTAGGTCTTACGTCATTAGGTGCTGGGAATATTAGGAATAATCAGATTTACCCCTGGCCACCCAGGAGACAACAGAGACACGCCTTCAGGTAAAAGATGACTAGTAAGTACAATGACAGAAACAAAGGCGGATATAGGTTTTATAGGGCCAGAAGCTAAATAATTTGGGGTGTGCTCTCTAAGAAAATGAAGAAAAATTTGCAAATGCAAAATTAGCTTTGAATATCAATGATAAAAAATACAAATTACCAAAAATTGAATAAAAATGATAAAATCTAGAAAAAGAACATGCTGACATATTTCTATAATACCTTTATCTTTTCAGCTGCAAATTCTTTGATTGCCTCTTTGTATGACATCTCTTTTGTAACATAATTACCTATAAAGAGAATAGAAAGGCAATTCAATATTTCTTCTAGCAACTTGATCCAGGTTACTTTTTCTTATTTTTTGATAGTTTAGAAGAGTTTATCTTTGCTGTACCCATTGCTCTTGGTAATGCTAAGTAAGTTTATAGGATTGCTTTCAAGTTTAGAGAAAATATATCAAGCTTATTTGCTATATGAACTATGAAATTTGCAAGAATTTCCCTAGACTAGCTTCCAGCTCCTCACTCATAAAGCCTTGTTTCCCTTAGCTACATACATACCTCTTCTCTGGCACTGAATGACACATTCATTTTGTAACACACTGTGGATCCTGTGCCTTTTTGCCGTGATGATTTTTGATTCAGCAAGTGAGCTGTTGGACTGCTCCTAGAAGGTGTTTCTATGCTATATACTAAAATGGCAGTTGAACAACTATAAATATGCCAAACTAAATGTGTTTCTGACTCAGTTTCCCCTTAGCTGGATCCTAAAAATGCCCATGCCACTCCAACATCACCCAATAAGTGGAGAACAATGACAGGTGTAGTTGGAATGCAAAGAAGTGAAAGAGAACTTCAGCTCCCTCCATTTTCACTTCAGTCTGTACTTTCTAATTAATTAAGTTCTTCCTTCCAGCTCATCTCTGAATTTAGGAAAAGACCCTGCAAGCAAAACATTCCCTGATGGGAACCAACTCTACCCCTTAAGCAATAAGGATTGCCCCAGCCAGCAAGACCCCACGTGACTGACCGCAGGACAGTTATCTACCTGACCTGTACTGCTCATCTGCAGGTACTCACAGACCTTTGCCCTACAGTTTCCTTATATAAACCTGGAACTATTTTGACCACTTTGGAGACAGTCTTTGAGACACACTAGCCCGCTGTCTTCCTGGTGTCAGCCTCTCTGAAATCAATTCCTTTCTTCTTTCACCACAACTCATCCCTCTGCCTTTGGCTCTTGTCAGTGGCAAGTGGCTGAATCTGGTCTGTTCCAGACCCCCGGAGCCAGGTGCTCTGGTATCCCTGCACCCTGGTTACAGAGGCATAACACTATGGAAAAGTACAGCATAGGGAATATAGTCCATAACATTGTAGTAATGTTTGGTGAGATGGTGACTACATGCATCTTGGTGAGCACTGAGTAAGGTATAGAATTGTTGAATCAATATGTTGTACACCTGAAACTAATATAACATTGTATGCTAATTACACTTCATTAAAAAACAAACAAACAAACAAAACCTCCTGATTTGTGCTCATCAAAGTATTCATCCTGGCAGCTCTGGGCTCCTGGCATGCTGGGGCTACTTCTCTACCCCCAGCAGTGCCCCCTACAGGCACCCAGGGCAGCGTGTTTAGGATCAGGGAGGGCGGGCAACTGCACTGGTTGTCCTGCTACTGCAGGGGAAGGGGGGTGCTTTTAGGTTCACGCCGTGGAGGGGCTAAAGCTGAGACACAGCTGGGCAGTGCCTCTGCTGTTCATCTTAGCACGCTCATCTTTCCCAACCAGTGGCTCGGCAGCCTGTGATTTCTTGTTTCATCTCTTGGGAAGTTCTCAAAGCACAAACTCCCAGCTTCTGTGTTCAACAAAAAGGAAACCACAGTCCCCCAGCTCCCTTCTGCTATCTTGCTGTTTCTTCCTTATTATGGTAGCATTTTCTAGTATTGCTCTTTGATTTGTGGCTCCGGTCTCGCTTCCTTCTGAGGATTACTGCTGTTTTCACAAGTGTTCTCAGTTTGAGTTTTAATTCTTGCTGCATTGGGAGGAATTTCTCTAAGGATCAGTTTCTGCAGCCAGTTTGGAGGTTTGACCTTTCTTTCAGATTTTGTTCTTTTTTTTTTAATTATTTGTTTTGTTTTGTTTTGTTTTTTTAATTATGTTATGTTAGTCACCATAAAATACATCATTAGATTTTGTTCTTTCTTAACACTAACAGGAAGTTAAGGAATTTCTGTGTCTCATTCTCCCTTGTTGGGCAGCCTTGCTGATTGTATTCCAGGCTTACCTCCCTCCTTCCCCAGGCATCCAGCTTCGTTGCGTACAAATGACTATTTCCCACTGGAAATTCAAATTCGTAACAATAATGAAAAGAGGACTTTGGGAAAATGGAACAAAACAAAAGGGAATAAGGGGGTCATTCTGAAATCAATGAAAGCAATAACAAAAAGTTGGAAACTTGAAGATTCAGTTTATAGGCTACTTCTTTGTTGCATTGCTTTGCTTCTTTGTTGCTTTGTCCATCCTTAAATGCACCTCCCCACCCCGCACACATGCCCCAGGCACTCTCTGGAGTATCTTTCTCTGATTACACAGGTGATGTGTTGAGGCACATTTGAACACTGCCAATTCTTCAGCCAATACAGTCACTGAAATGAAGGAATTCTCACTCAGCTCCAGCAGGTATTGAGAAAGATAGTCATTGCTTCTGTTCAGGTCAAGAAGACAGGACTAAGACCAACCAGTACACTAATGAAAAATGCTCTGGGCTATCTCTACTAGCGATGTGTTCCCAGGCACTAAAATGATCGATCAGCTCCTGGGTGCTACCTGTCACGAACACTGTGGAAGGAATTTCTGTGGGTGGAAGTCTGGACTAGATGATAGGTAGGATTTGTATGAACAAAAAAGATTCTCATTTTAAGGTGTCTTGAAATCAAACAGAAATATGAAACTAAATCACAAATAAAAATGCTTTAATTTCCTAAACTACAACCAAACCCTAATGCGTATTTTTTTTTCAACTATTTAAAAATTGATGTTAAACACACACACATAGATCCAACTAAGTAAAGTTGGGATTGGAATAAAACTTCATCTTTTCTTAAATGATTAAATGACAAATTAGCATAAAAGTCTTAATATTCACAAAACTATATCTGAATGAAACTAATATCTGTAGAATCCTGTTACTATTTAAAAAAAGGCATTAAGACTTAGATGATATTATGGTTCTTACTAAGGGGGATAAAGTATGTGAAGTTCTGACAAAAGGCCAGGTACAAGGAAAGAGTACAATTAAAATTACTTCCACTCTCCTTCCAATTCCTTGATTGATTTCTCAGGATATGAGGTCTTTGGGTATGACCTCAGTCAATGGGTAGGGTATTTCTGTAATTCCATTGGTGCATTGGGTCTACACTGGAATGATATTTCTCCTATTCACTGATAATGTTGCCTCAGAGATTTGAGCTCTTCAGGCATAAAATCTATCCTGAAAATGCTAGGTAGCAATTGATGGAAATACCTTCTATACTCATGCTACATATATTCAGAACTTGCAAGTGTACTTGGCTGGCTTTCATGTTGCTCACATTGTTGGAAGTCTGCTGAGACCATGTTGAGAGAGACAGAATTGTTTGGGCAGAAATGGGTAGGTGATAATACATAAATGGTTGGACGACAGAGAAAAATAAATTTCTGTACAGCCCAAGCCTAAAACAACCACAAAAGGGAAGTCTGGACCACATGTCTGCACAGTCCTCTCTGCCCTTCAACTCACCCATAGGACTTGTCCTCAGACCTGGGCTCCATGTGGTACCTGCCATGGCTGCCAGGGGTCTCCTACACTGGGAGTGAAGTGGCTGCCTGTACATTCTGTCAGCACAAGCATTGCTCAGCACAGGAGTGACCGATGTTTCAGAGGATAGAGGATGTCTTCGTTGATACCTGATTTACCAGGTGTAATTGCCAAGGCTACTGCAGCAGCACAGGGTAGTAGTAAGAGCAATATATGTAACAGTTAACATGTGGCAGGCAAGGTGCTCAGCTCCTCACATGCACCGTGTCCTTTCAGTCGTACTTGGCCTTATTGTCCTCCTATTTACAGATAAGCAGCCTGAGACTCAGGTGGCGCAAGGGATTTGCCTGAATATAGCCATAAATGGCAACACTGGATGGCAAATTCGAGTCACTGTGGCTCAAAGATATTGTATTAGATCATGCTGTCCACAGGAAAATTAGTGTAGTACCGTCATCCAGCCTCAGCATTAAGGGTTCTCTACTAGAATTCTACCATGTCGATTTACTTCCACTTAGCTTTTCCCCACACTGGATCTCAAGTCATCTGTGCAAATCACAAACTATCCTAAAATTGCATGTAGGAGGCTACTGTCTCAACTGACTGATTCCCCCCAAGAGAAGGGCAACCTCTGGGTTTCTGTCTTCTATAAAGCAACAAATAAAATTTGACCAATTTGCTTGCATGGAGCTAACTACTAGAAGCCTTTTCTTTTTATTATTTTGCCTTTTTCTCTGAAATATTTTATGTAAAATTATCATATAAGGAAATAATTGGAACAGCAGCAGAGGCAATCTTGAAATGTGTCTTGGAATTAAGTTTTGGTAAACAATTATGATAATAATAATACTAACTAAGCAAACACCTAATGAATGCTTAATAAATGGAAATTAGTCATGGGTAAACATCATTTTCATTGAAATGTGACATCATTTTACAAAATGTACTGTTTTTATAGCTTTGTTTTAGTAAATGGAAAGATAACATAAAGTTTAGGGTTTTCATGACTTCCTTTGCAGCTTGCCACTCCTACCCTTGTTTTGTCAACCCCAAATTTCTCCTACCACAAATATATGCAGGTACATGAGGAATCTTATAGGGGAAGCCAGGAGACCTAGGGTCTATGTCTTCACTCTGCTATTCACGTAGTCTTTTTAACTGTTTAAATTCTCCATGACATAGTTAATTCTTTGCACGATGGCGATGTATTTTCTGTCCTAACTCAACCAAGGATATTATGAGGATCAGCTGAAATGAAAGTGACTTTACAATTTAAAGGAATTATACTGATAGGAAGTGTTGTTCTTAAGCAAAATAAATGAGCAAAGACAAAGGACATGGCCATAGATTTTGAACCTGTGCTCTCCAGCTATATGTAATGGTTATTAATAATTCAACTAGCCCAGAATTGTTGTATTATTTACTCCAATATAATAGAGTATAGAATAAGAATAAGGTCATCTTTTATTTGTTCTTATAAATAAATGGAATTCATGGTTCCAGTTGATTATTTCAGGTGAGTGCTCCATTAAATGTCTTTGGGCCCACAAATCCATTCAGACATTCAAGCAATATGACAGATTTACAGCTTTAAAAACAATCTCATTTGGGTAATTAGAAACTATATGGAAGGTTAAATGAAACATCAAGGTTTGAACATTTCTTTCCTACCAGTGGGACTATTAGTTATTTAAAAGCATTTAATGATCAAATATAGATAAGAATCCTCTATGTGTGCCTTGGAACAGGCACAAGGGGAAACATGATGAGCAAAATTGCTCCTGACTTTATAGGGCTTATGATCTAGTGGACAACAACAGACATCAATCATGTACTCTGAAATATTAAGGTAAAAATTACCATAGAAAATGTGCTATAGAGGGGGGTGCACAGTATTATGAGAGAAACCATTTAATTGGAAGATTTAGCTTAGTTGGGAAGATCAAGGAGTCTGTCTCTGAAGAAGTGACAATGGATTTCAGCTCTGAAGAAAGGATTAGGATTAACTAGATATAGAAGGAGGAAGAAAACAGCATATATCAAGCTCAGGAAATAGGTGAGGGAAGTGGGGTCTGAGTTTTTCCTGGAACAGAAAATCGATATGCCTGGAATAAAGAGATAGAGAAACCAATGTCTAAAATGAGGCTGGAGACAAAATAGAAGACCACATTATACAGAGCTTTGTACATTGTAGTAGGAATTTGGACTTTCTCTTAAATATAATGTCAAGCCATCGAAGTTAGTAAATGGCTATAATCTGAGGGATGGCATGATTGGATTTGCATCTTTAAAAGTATCCATCTGGCAGTCTGACTATTGGACTGGAGGAGAGCAAGTATGTGTACAGAAGACCAATTTGGCTACTATTGTAGCTGTCTGAACTTAAAATGATGATACTTTGGAGTAGGGAATTGTACCAGTTAAGATTGGTTTATGTGGAAATAAGAAACAACCCCCAAATTTCAGGGACATAAAAAAAATCAAACAAAGGTTTATCTGTAGTTTATTCAGTGTCTGCCATGGGCCAGGTGATTGCCCAGGGCGGATGTTCCCCAGGCACAGTATTTCAGGCTGCTTTGACCTCATGGCAACTACAAGTGCTTCCATAAATTCTTGGCAAAAGAGAGAGACTGGAGAATTGTACACTTCCTCAAGGAAGTGACCATGTAACTCCTACTCACATTTCATTAGGAAAATATTAAGTCCCTGGGCCGTGCCTTCTTTCAAATGGGTATTCTTCACGAGCAGAATACTTAGATTTCTGGGTGGTGACAGAGGGGATATGGTCGCCTTAGTAGACCCAGGCACCCTGGAAGAATATGTGGTATAATTAGGAATATCATAAATTTACTTTTGAATATTTTGAGTTTTAGGTGCCTTGAATAATCTAAGGAGACATTTCAAGAGGGTAGTTAGATATATATGTCTATAGTTCAGAGATGGGATCTGGAGTGGAGATATCCCTTTGTAAGTTATCTGATAATTTGTGCATATGGGTGGGCTAATCCAGAGAAAATTCACAGGTATAACAGCCATAGTCAAGCCTTTAGAACTTCAACATTTAATATCAATGTCCACATAGAGAAGGATGAACCTGTGAAGGAGATGTAATCAAAAGCAGAAAGAAACCAGAGTATATTGTGCCACAGAAATCCAGAGAAGAGAGAAATTTCAAGAAAGAGGAAGAGGTTGACAATTGCAAATGCTGTAAGACAAAGATAAAGAATCCAAACATTTCTTTTTAATTTAAAAATATTGAAAATGAGAATTTGGTTTATAAAAATCATCATATTTGTATAGCATAAGCTTTTTTCACATGTATTGTCTCTTTTGAGTCTTGTGACAAAGGTTAGAAATGGACAGAATTGTTACTGTTAAATCAGCTTTGCACAGGGATGGGGACACTTAGATCCACTAAGTGATTTGACCCATGTGGTAATGGAGTTGCCAGACTGGAGGTCAAACTCACAGCTGACTCACTCCTGATCCAGGGCATTTTCCACACTGCCCCCAAATTCTACCATAATGTACTCTATTGCCAACAGTGTGAAATAATTCTGGGTTCCCTAGTAGGAAAAAAAGGGAGACAGACAGACAGGAAAGTAGATATATATTAAGTACATAGTAGTCCAAGTACTCTATGACCTGCCTTACATGAAGAACAGGTAGGTGTCCCTGAGACTTCTTTCAAACATACATCTGCCACATATTCAGCTGGGTAGGGAGAGAGCCAGCAGGCAGATAGGGTAAGACTTCCAGAGATTAAGAGTTGAGGACAGGGGCAGGTGGAATGAGATGTGTCTGCCATTTGTAGTAGGAGGAGGGACTTCTATTGTTTCGTGAATCACATTGTCCCCTTTGGAAACATGGGTTGCAAATGCTCAAAACAGCTATGGAAAACAGGTACTGATACATGAATTAGTTCACTAGGGCTGCCACAATGTAGTACCACACCAAAGTGGTTTAAACAAGAAAATTGTATTGTCTCACTGTTCTGGAGGCTGGAAGTCCGAGATCAAGGTATCAGCAGGGTTGTTCTTCCTAAGGGTTGTGAGAAAGAGTCTGTTCCATGTCAGTCTGCTAGCTTCCAGGAGTTTGCTGGCAATATTTGGCATCTGTTGGTGTGTAGAAGCATCACTATAATTTCTGTCTTCGTTTCACATGGCATTCTCCTTTTGTGTGCCTCTGTGTCCCCATTTTCCCTTTTTATATGGAGCTCAGCCGTAATGGATTAGTGTTCATCCTAATGACCTCACCTTAATTAATTATTTCTGCAACAACTCCCTTTCCAAATAAAGTCACATTCTGAGGTACTGGGGGTTGGGACTTCAGCGTACGATATTTTGGAAATAAACACAATTTAATGCCTGACAATAAACTTCTCTTATCAGAGAGTAAAACTGAAGTATAAATGATGATATAAATATAAACATACATACATATATGTGTTTACACAGACTGATACATACCCATTAGTACATGCGTGTGCGTGTGTGTAAGACCTCAAGACTCCTGGGTCAGAGTAATACAGAAATGCATGGTTTATTACTCATATGAAAAACAGTAGCCAGAGCAGTGGCTTGCGTAGGTTCCCCATGCCCTGATCCCTTCATGGTGACTTAACAACAGCAGGATTTTAGCTGCACATGCGTACACCTCAGGAAAGGAACCATACCATTAACAGACTGAGCTGTGAAGGTTATCCTTACACGTGCCCATTCTACCCTCCAGAGAGAAATTACTAATTATCCTGAAATAGCAGTAATTCTCCTCCAGGGGGATAGGGAAATGCATCCCTGAGGTTCTTATCCTGGAATATAAGCAAATGTCTCTGGAGAGGGGAAGGAAAGGGCTTTATGTATACTACCCTGGGATTTTCCAGGCAAAGAGAGTCTCTGTATCTCTCTGGAGGGATAGAGCTTCTGTAGTTTCCAAAGATATTTGCTATTTGAATGTGCCTTTTGCTCAGAAAGGCTGGACTCTGCAGGAACGTGA
The DNA here is from genome assembly GCF_002201575.2 of Neomonachus schauinslandi. Taxonomy (NCBI): domain Eukaryota; kingdom Metazoa; phylum Chordata; class Mammalia; order Carnivora; family Phocidae; genus Neomonachus; species Neomonachus schauinslandi. The sequence continues at coordinate 89,666,089 of NC_058405.1, forward strand.
GAAAACCAATAGGAATTGTCACTCGGCAGTTCATCATCATGGCTTAGTTGTAAAGTTGATGAAACTAATAACTAGGATGATATTCCTATTGAATTTTACATACATCTTTTGAAGGATTTAACACATTGCATTTTAATAGCTTATTTACATATCTGCCTTCTTGTTCGATTATAAACTTTCTGAAATCCTAGACCAGGGATTCCTTTTTAATATCTTCAGTGACTAGCAGAACACTTGGTGTTTATAAGCATTCATTCAATTATTGTTTAATTAATATCTGAAGCAGAACTTTTCCCATATTTTGCTCCATAACTTATGTGTATTTACTGTCATACTTCGGCTGTTCTGACTTAAAAGGTTAAAATGTAATAACTTATCCATCATTTGTCTTTCTTCAATGGCTTTATCATTTCACTAATTCAAATATTCCTAAGACTTTTTAATCTTCAAGTTTCTTTCTTTGTTTACTTTTCTCCCTACATCAGCTCTGTTTCTTTATCTTCCTTTTATTCCTCTTTAATCTCCTAGGCCAAACATTCAGGTTATTATTACAAATGTTCCAGGTGCTTAAAATTAAGTTAAATGAATTATTTTTTATTGAAGAAAATGATATTTTTCAAAATCCAATTAACCTGCTCATTTAAATGGTTCTTGAATATAAAGAGATATGTTTCTCCTCCAAATTAAAAAGAATTGAAATTTTATTTTAACACAATAGCAAGTTTTAAATAACACCTTGAGAAATCTCATTTTTATTCATATTTTGGCCACTTCCATAGTATTTTTGACTCATAATCTTGAAAAATATTTCATGTACATGAAACTCTATAGGGCAGTGACTGTCACTTGACAAAATAAGTGGTGATTGGACACAGCTGCTTGAGCTGTCTCACCAACCCATTTACCGGGTTACAGCCCACCTGTGCTGATTTTCTCTCTATGGTCATGATGTGTTGCATGGAGATATAAGAAATGGAGAGATAAGATTTCACTCTTGCAGGGGGTGCCTGGGTGGCTCAGATGGTTAAGCATCGGCCTTCAGCTCAGGTCATGATCCCAGGGTCCTGGGATGGAGCCCCACATCAGGGCTCCCTGCTCAGTGCAGATCCTGCTTCTCCCTCTCCCTCTGCCATTCCCTCTGCTTGTGTTCTCTGACTCTCTCTGTCTCTCTGTCAAATAAATAAATAAAACTGTTAAAAAGAAAAAGATTTCACTCTTGCAAATGTAAATACAAAGTGCTAAGATGCTTGTTTAGTCAAAAAATATACTTTTTATATTTCAGGTTTGGGAATTTTAAAGGATCTAAATATTGCTCATTTTTAAATGACTGTAATAGCATTCTATCAAATCTAATAACAAACAGAAAGCTACCAAGAACTACTCTCAAGTGACTGACAAGCTAGCCAAAAGAGGATTAACAAATAAAAGTAAAAGTGGAGGAGGCTTACAGGAGGTCATATACTGTGGACCTTTTGCCAATGCCTCGAACTCAAGGAGCATATCTGAAGGAATAAATAAAAAGGATATATTGTTTTGGGGTTCAACTTAATAAGCTTTTTAATTTACAGTTATTCACTCAGTTTGAACAAAAACATCGTATTAGTTCACACATGAGACAGATTCTTACTTCTTAATTGTAGTTGGAGAAGGGCATTGGAGAATATTACCTGTATAGAGTCAATAATTTTCACTCTGGTCAAAGTCAGGCCTATGGCTTCCACTCTAATGACTTACTTGGAGAGAGACAATTGGATATTGCATTTAATATCTACAGGCATTAGATATGCTTCCCTCAGATGGAAATAATGATTTCTACCTTTCAGATTTCATAGGTATTTACAGGTAATTCAAGTAGGTGAATGGGTAATGCCTCACCCATTGTAGTTGTATACGTTTGGCAGCTACTACTGGTTGATCTGGATGGAAGCACACTAGTATGCAGGCACAATGCTTGCACCTTTGTCTCCCACACAAAATCAGCATAACGAACCTGGTCTTTCTCAGACGCAAACAAATTCAGTAGCAGCACAAATAGTGGTATTTTTGTGCTGTAGGCAGATCTCTCTCCCAGCTTCCCCTCTTCCTAGTTTGTGAACTCTTAGCTAAAGAAAAAGACTGGAGGGCATTATGCTAAGTGAAATTTGTCAAACAGAGAAAAACAAAAACCATATGTTTCATTTACATGTGGAACCTAAAAACCAAAATAAATGAATAAACAGAGAAAAAGGAGAATCAGACCCACAATAAACGGAACAAACATGGTTGCCAAAAGGAGGCAGTTGATGGGGTAGGCAAAACAGAGGAAGGGGAGTGGACATATGGGCTTCCAGTTATAAAATGAATAAGTCACAGGGATAAAAGGTACAGCATAGTGAATATAGTCCATGATATTATAATATGTTGTGTGGTGACAGATGATAGCTACATTTGTGGTGAGCACAGCATAAGGTATGAGATGTCAAATCACTATGTTGCACACCTGAAACTAATGTAACATCGTGTGTCCACTATCCTCAAATAAAAAAATAATAAAAAAGATTAAGACTTACATTCTACAGAGATAAAGTTTAGAATATGCCCTCCCTGGGAAAACAATAAGCCGCTGAGACCCAGGAGGAGAGTTTGAAATTGAGGGATGGGAGAGAAAGGTGACCAGACAGAAAAACTATCAAGTACCTTCACACATTCTCCATTCTAGACTTTATTGGTCTTGATAACTAGAAGAAAATGTTCCTGCGAAGGGAAATTATGTGAAATGCTTCTGCAATAAGCCATCATCAGAAGGGGGAAAAAAAGAATCTTTTTTTTTTAAAGACTCTTAAAGCTTTCCAAATATGTATTTATGTATTCTAAACCAAGAGTGTTTCAGAACTAGAATTTTTAACATATTAGAATAAAATTAAATAGATTAGAAGTTATTAGATTTCAGTGCATGCAGTAAGCATGTATTATTTTCTGTATTATATATATGCAGATATATATAGCTGAACCATGATCCAAAACGTATTCAGTCTGTGTTTACCAAAAAGTTGGAAATCCACTCTTCTAAAGGGCTTATATTAACTCAGAACAGAAGTTTTTGAATAATTTGAAATTAGTTTTTGTTATTGTTGTCATAGGCGGTAGTAGCTTTGTTCTAAAGGATATGCAATGCTGGGCACTGGAGCTACTTTGAAACATGATCCTAAAATGCTGGATGTTTGTAAGCAGATGACTAGCTCTTCCAAAAGGATTCCCATTTTCTATTGGCAATACTGGTCCTTTCGGCAAGAATTACTGGCTCTTTCCAAAGGCAGTCATCCTTCTACCTCTTTAATGACACGTTAACAGCCTGGTTAACGTGAGAAGGCACAGTTGGAACTACCTGCAATCACACTACTTTACTTCAAGGAGCCCTGGATGACATGAAACACACTTGGAAATATTTCATCTCTTTTCTTGACCCTTATTCAGAGGTGGACTTACTATGCAGCTAATAAGCTTAATCTTCAGGGTCCCTTGCTTGATGAGCTCCTTTCAAGGCCTTGAGCCTAATTTTGAGTTTATGATTTTTGTGTTATTGTTGTTAAAGATGGTCCCAAATTTGAACAAGCTCAATCCATCTTTGCACTAGAACTGACCAGCAGTACTAAATTAAAAAGATCTTGCCCTATACTTATTTGAAAGCCACGACATCTATAGTATTAGGGGTTTTGTGGATATATATAGTAAAGAAAAGGCTTTTTGGAGACAGACTGACCTTGTTAATCTTGAGCAAGTCATTGATTTCTCTGAAAATCTATTTCCTTAATAGCCAAATAGAAATAATAGCACATGAGAATTTTGAGGGTTACATGCCACTTCCCACAAACATAATGACTAAATGTTAACATCCCCCCCCAAACTCAGGCTGAAATAGGTTTATTGTAGATCTGAGTGACTCACTACTCCTCAACCTTCTTTTGCCAAGGTACCAGTTCAGTAATAGGGAGCACTGAGTGAGAAAAAAAGAAAGGAAAGGAGAAAGGAAGAAAGAGAGAGAGAGAGAAACAAAAAACAAGAAAGTAAAAGAACCTACATCGGGTTTTCCACCCTTAAATACTGGCCATGAAGCTCCTAATCCAGTGCTCTGTTTCTCTGCTAATATGAAGGCCTTGGTAAATCTTGATAATTCTCTAATATACAGTTATGTAAAAGCATTATAGTGCCTGAAATTTAAAATGCCCCATTGTCTATGTCCAGTCACACCAACCACATCTGACCAGTTTAATCCATCCAGAAGGGAAGGAACACAATTGCCTACACCATTATACAAAATGGATGCTTGGTACCATGAGGCTAAAACAACTATGTGAGTGACTAAAATTCAATCTTGCCATGTATTTTTGTTTGGCCATCATATCAACCTCAAAGTCCATCCTTTTTATTACCAACATAAAAAAGACCTCTTCAAAAACATTGAGGCATTTCTTCCCTGCAAAATTGGTTTCAGAACACTAAGAAAATGGAAAGCAACAAGAAAATGAATGTTACTGTGATAGATTCAGTGGGGCAGGCTTTGTTCTCTCTTGTACTTCCAAATTCATTCCAGAAAGCAGGAAATGCTATCAGTTAAGGAAGGCCAGTTGAAGATGGCCATATTATAACTGATGAAGGGCTGCTAAATGTTTAGATAGTGATCATCAATTTCCCATCATTGGCAGACATCTTCCCTGAGAGCCATTTCGTAAATTCTCCAGCGCACTGCAGCCTGAAGAAAGCCGCTCCTGGACAGCATTACAGATTGCTAGCTGTGAAGAGCCTGCCCCACCCCTTGTCACAGCTCAGGGAGTTTGCATGACAAAAGAATAATTGAATTGGTAATGCAACGGTACACGACATAGGTCTCCATTTTGCAACAGGAATGTTTAAGTCATGAATAATGAAGTGATTTCCTCCAGAGTAATTTATGGAGCAGGTACATTGGCAAAGCAAGTTCCCCTAGGTGTGCAAATGCAACGCACCTCTGACCCAGGAGAGCTCCGTCAGGTCTCTCAGCTCATTTAAATCCCTTCCTTTGTGACTTCCACTTAGTGTGGGTAGCAGGTGGCAGGTGTGAAGAGGGGGAAATGTTTTTTTATTTATGTTTTTTTTTCATGCTTTATGGCATCTGGCCACAAGAATAAGGGAGAGGTTTGCTAAAGCAGCTTAATATTGAACATCAAGCAGCTGCCAAGGAATCATAACTTCTGATCATTTCTGACCTCTATTGAATTTTGAATCATTACTTCTGGTCTCGTTGCTGAATGTGAACCACTCAACAGTGAGTGCTGCCAATAGGTTAGCTGCCGGGAAGCTGATCTGTGGAAAAATAGACTATACTTCACCCTCAAATATTGAAAAGATGGTTTTTTCTCATTTACCAAATATATATCTCTAAGCTCTTCATAAAAAAGATTTCATTTGAATAATAAGAATTCCTACTTGTTATGAAAATAAGGTCCTGAGGAATTGCTAACTACTTTTACATCAAGAGAGAAGCCCTCCTGGAAGAGTATAGCAACAAGATAGAAGACCAGGAGAGAGGCTGAGAGAAATGGCTTTGTCTTAAGAAAAAAAGATAATGATTAGGTCCAGACGAGAAGATCTAGGAGAAAGTCCATTGGATTCTCTTGCCACCTAGGCTATATCAATGGTTAGGGAAAACATAAGTGGATTAATCAAAAGAATTCTGGTCATTAACATACTAATAGTAAAAATAGCTGCTGTTTACTCAGTTCTTACTGTGTATCAGGGACCATGCTAAGCATTTGTATACATTTTCTTATTCAATCTCACCAATTGAGTTCATCATATTTTTGTCCCCATTTTATAAATAAGGAACTAGAAGATCAGAAAAACTAATTAACCTAATAAAAGTCAACCAGTGGCTGAGCTGGAATGTAATGCCAGCCTGGTTTCATTCCAGAGGATCAAAACATTATTTTTATCAAGCTAAATGAAAATCAAGTGAAATATACTAAGGAGAAAATCATTTCTTATTTTAGCAAGCCTGAAGGGAGATTCTTTCTGTACCAAGTACTATGCTAGTCACCTTGCAATACAAAAACAAAAACAAAAACACAGTCTCTGCATTAAAATTGCTCACAATCTAGTAAGGGAAGCTAAGTGATAAACAAATAATCATAACTCTGCTTTACTTTTGGTGCTCAGGGGATGATGTACCAATGTAGGTTCTCTAGGTATAAGTAAAAGAAAGGGTTTCTGGGTAAATAAAGCAGAAAATGATTTGACTGAAAAAATAGAAAGCAGTTGTACTGGTTGGAGTACTTAGCACTAGATATGGTGACAACAACCTTCCTAAATCACAGTGGTTGAATCCGGCAAAGGTTTGATTTATGCTTTTGTCACTCTAATACAGGTGGGGTATCCACCAAACAGTGATCCAGGACTTTAAGCTACTTCCATTCTGTAGTTTTGCCACAGACTGTCTTTAAATAGAGAAGAGGACGCACATTGATTTTCAACTGCTTGGCCCAGAAGCTAACCATGTCACTTCCGCTCAGAGTCTATTGGTCAGAAAAAGTCACATGGCACCAAAATAACTGCAAAGAAGGAGGGGAAATGCAGGGGAGTGTGTGGTATACTGGTGAGCACTAACTCTCACTGGTTTGGAGAACTGATGGAAAGACTAGAGCTACAGGCATGGAACACTCCAGGAAACCTGGCTCTCTCACCAGAAAACCTCTACTAGGGTGAACAAACTCCAGTAGTTTTTCTTTCTTTAACCCTCTCCACTCAAGACATTCCACTTCTTGCCTGGAGAAAGATAAAACACTTTGACTTACAGCCCAACATGACTGCCTGTGAAGCAAAAGTTAATCCCCAAAAGGAAAAAAGGAGGAATAAGAATTATGAGGTAAATAAGAATTACTAAGTAAATAGAGGGAGAGGGGAAAATGCTCAAGGCAAACACAAAGCAAAAAAGAAATGTGTGGCTGGTACAAGAAGTTTCTCACAATGTTTGGCGACCCCAGAGTGTTAAGTCCAAGGGACATAAGGGAGGAGTCTGGAGATACTGGGCAATGGCAGGTCATAGTGTCATTTGATCATTCAACTCAGTCACTTAGTAAGAAAATGGGTGCAAACCAATGGACAGGACTCCAGGTCAGTGGATTGCCCTCTGCACTATTCGAGAAATTTTGTTGGTCCCACAACCTGAGGACTGGCAAGAAATCACAAGGAGAAGGATACCTCTACCCCCTTTTTGCCAAAACACACTCATGCATTCACACACTCACGTGTGCACAGACACATTCAAACATTCACATGTGACACACACATTCATGCTCTCACATTTGCTCTACCACAATCACTTATATTTACATACACACACATACAACCCCCACACTCACACATCATGCAGTCACAAATGCTCACACATGTATTCACACACAATCACATATGCCCACAGGCTCACATTCACACACTAAACAGTCACATATGCGCCCCCTCCAAATGCTTGAAAGGAAATATGAAAGCAAAATAGACATACGAGTCTCCAAGTTCATTACTACATTCAAAATTTAATATCAACAATTGTGGAAAATTTGGAAAAATTTAAGTGGAGTTGAAAATTAACCATCAAATAAACTCAAAATGAAATGACTCTGGAATCAGCCTTCAATGACATAAAGGGAGTGGTGGAAGGCCTTATCAAATCTAGCTAAATGGATCATTCTTTTTTCATTACCTAGTTGTATGACCTCTGGTGAGTGGCTGGAATTTTCCTAGACTCAGTTTTTTCATTGTTATCAATATGAGAACAATATCTTTTCTTGTTGTGGGTTCTAAATGAGAGTGTATGAAAGTAATTTAAAAATAATGTACATTCCATTTCAAGTGTAATGGAACTCTCATCCATCTGTGCTGAAACCTAAATAAATTTGAGCACAGGCTCTAATAGACATGGTTCTGAGAGACAGGATGTGGGAGAGAAGGGGCAGCTGAGAAATTGAGAAGGCAGAGAGTTCCTGTGCCCACCTCTGGGCTGCATTGGGTTACTACCTAGCAGTGTTGGATCACATAAGGTACCAGTAATTGGTATTTTGTACTCAGACTGATCAGTAATAATTCATTGAAACTAGAGCAAATCAATTTGTAAGCATTTAGCTTCTGAAATGAAATTTCCGAGTGCAGTAATGGCCCTCAATAATGGCAAAGGCATAGTTTATTCAAACTAGTTTCAACCAGATCTTATGCACAGGAAAATACACACAAATAAATAGGACTGTTTATCCCAAAGAAAATAATACAAAGTGCCAATTGCATAATTATCTTTAAATAAAGGACTTATCCCTATGCTGAGTGAAACACAAGACAAAAGATGGAAACATAGATTTGCTTTACTTAAAAAGAATCAAGCTAGACACAGGGAGGAAGTTTAAAAAAATTGCTAATCAGAACGAATACTAAGGAGAAAGAAGGTGTCAAGTGAAAAATACTGCAGGCTAATGGAAAGGAGGTTGTATTCTTGTCCCACTCATGGAAAGTGTGTCTTTGGATAGGTCATTTGATTGTTTTTGGTCTTAAAAGCCTAAATAATTAAATTTAAGTGCTCTGTTAATAGCTCATCTTTTCTCAAAACCTATTCTTCATCCTGTAGGTTTAGATTTCTTTGAATGCATGCCATCCTCCTGTGCAGCTGGAATCAGACCTCAGACTCATCTTTACTTTGCATCGCCTCCCCACTCTGGCCAACCTGTTGATGGCCTGGCTCTCTCTCTCTCGATCTCCCTTCTAAATTCCTGCATTCTCACCTCCACTGGTTTTTTATAACCTCCCCTCTGGGCTGTAGCCAGTGTCTTGGGGCTGGTCTCCCTGCCTTGGATGGCTCTGCAGTTCAGTCTCTCCGGGTGACTACTTTCTGGATGGTTGTTCTTCTAGTACAGAGCTGTGGTTATGTTCAGTTACATGAGAGGAGCTTTCTCTGGCTTCACTAAATAAAACATGCCTTTCTATGGATAACTTTAGGACTAACTGAAAACTTGTTCCAAAATATCTTTCTAATAGTATATCGGAATTCCATTGCTTTACTTTGCATTCTCAATGCCAAATCAGTATATTGATTTCTTCTGAATATTCCCTTTAGATATCAAATTCTGGAAAAGATGGAGTAATAAGGACCATATTTACCTTTCTGTCAGAAATAATGAAGATACTGGACACAATATGTGAAACAATGGTTTTGGAGAGAGTAGAGATCAAGCAACAAAGGACTGTGATCTCCAAGAGCTGGAAAACAAATGAGATGGGCCAACACATGTACCAATTTACTGCCTGGAGGGAATTTCAAGGTTACAATACAGAGACAGGGAACTTAGGTGAAGCCTGGAATTATCCTGGAAATGAGATGAAGCTGTGAAGCTGGAGAATCCAAGGCAGCCAGAGTACAAGGTAAAATTTACAAAGTCTGGCATTCAATTAAAAATCATCAGGCATGGGAGGAGCAAGATGGCGATGAGTAGGAGACCTGGATTTCGTCTGGTCTCAGGAATTCAGCTGGATAGGGATCAAACCATTCTGAACACCTACGAACTCAACAGAAGATCGAAGAAAAGAATAGCAACAACTCTCTGAACAGAAAAGCGACCACTTTCTGGAAGGTAGGATGTGTGGAGAAGTGAATCCGAGGCAATATTTGGGAAGATAGACGGCGGGGGAGGGGGCCTCCGTTGGCCACTTCTGGCAAGTGATAGAGCCCCAGAGCACAAAATCAGAACTTTTAGAAGTCGGCTCTGCTGAGGGACGTCGCTCCAGTGGCTAAGTGGGGGTGGAACTCTTGCTGGGACAGTGTGGTCTCAGGACGCTTGGGGTCACAGAAAGACCAGGGGTGCCTGAATGCGGCAGAGCTCCCAGGTATTGGATCGGGGAAGCCAGCTGCAGAGACGGAGCTGAGGAGTGGGCTCTCAGCTTGGGGTTGCCATAAACTGTGATCCGTGGCACAGTTGGGCCACTGCTCCTCCAGCAGGGACCCAACAAGTGGCAGATCCGGGGAGACTCCCCTTCCTCCCCCAGGAGGAGCAGCATGGGAGCGCACCACAGGAATCTGCTAGGTTTGGAGACTCCACACGGGGTTATGTGCCAGAGATAGAAATGCTTGGTCACAGGCCATATGAGCACAGAGTGCAGCCGGAGACCAGGGAGACAGGAGTGATTGACTGCTTCTTCTGGGGACTCACTGAGGAGTGGGGCCCTGAATTCTTGGCTCCTCTGGGCAGAGATTGGGAGGCCACCATTTCACTCTCATCCTCCAAAGCTGTACGGAAAGCTTGAAAGGAACAAAAGCTCCCGAGAGCAAACCTGAGCAGATGACTTAGCCCGGACAGGCAAGGGCGGGGCAATTCCGCCTCCAGCAAAGACATTTGAGAATTACGGCAACAGGCCCCTCCCCCAGAAGATCAGCAAGAACAGCCAGCCAAGACTAAGTTTACCGATCAATGAGAACGGCAGAACTCCAGCGCTAGGGGATTACTGCACATAGAATTCATGGCTTTTTTACCATGATTCTTTAGTCTTTCAAAGTTAATTTTTTTTTAAACTTTCTTTTTCTTTTTTTTTTTTTTTTTGAATTTTTCTTTTTCCCTTTTTCAACCAACATCTTATCAATCCTTTTTTTAAATCCTTTTTATTTTTCATTTTGAGTCATATTCTATCCCTTCATAGTAGTTAACCTTATTTTTGGTATATAAATATATAAGTTGTTCTCTCCTTAAAATTTTGGGTTACATTTTCTTCTAACAGACCAAAATACACCCTAAATCTCTACTGTATGGCTTTGTTCTAGTATCCTGCCTGATCACATTCTCTCCCTTTTTTTTTTAATCCTCTTCTTTCTTTTTTCAACAAACTTCTTATCAATTCCTTTTATAAAATCTTTTATAATTTTCATCTTTACACTCATGTTCCATCCCTTCATCATATTAACCCTTATTTTTGTACATATATAAGTTTTTCTTCCTTTAAAATTTTGGGAGGCACTTTCTTCTAACAGACCAAAATACGCCCAAAATCTAGTGTGTGGAACTGATCTATGCACCAGCCTGATCATATCTGATCATATTCTGGGTTTTTGTTTGTTTGTTTGTTTGTTTTTTTTCTTTTTCTTTTTCTTTTCTTTTTTTTTCTTTCCCTTTTTTCCCCTGGTTTCAGGACTCCTCTGATTTGTTTAGTGTATATTTTTCTGGGGACGTTGCTACCCTGTTAGCATTTTGTTCTCTCATTCATCTATTCTCCTCTGGACAAAATGACAAGATGGAAAAAAAAAACCTCAAAAAAAAGAACAAGAGGCAGTACCGACTGCCAGGGACCTAATCAATATGGACATTATTAAGATGTCAGAACTAGAGTTCAGAATGATGATTTTAAAGATACTAGCTGAGCTTGAAAAAAGCATGGAAGATACTAGAGAAACCGTTTCTGGAGAAGTAAAAGAACTAAAATCTAACCAAGTCCAACTCAAAAAGGCTATTAATGAGGTGCAATCAAAAATGGAGGCTCTAACTGCTAGGATAAATGAGGCAGAAGAGAGAATTAGTGATATAGTAGACCAAATGATGGAAAATAAAGAAGCTAAGAAAAAGAGAGATAAACAACTACTGGATCATGAGGCAGAATTCGAGATATAAGTGATACCATAAGATGAAACAACATTAGAATAATTGGGATCCCAGAAGAAGAAGAGAGAGAGAGAGGGGCAGAAGGTGTATTGGAGCAAATTATAGCAGAGAACTTCCCTAATTTGGGGAAGGAAACAGGCATCAAAATCCAGGAAGCACAGAGAACCCCTCTCAAAATCAATAAAAATAGGTCAACACCCTGACATCTAATAGTAAAACTTACAAGTTTCAGAGACAAAGAGAAAATCCTGAAAGCGGCTTGGGACAAGAAGTCTATAACCTACAATGGTAGAAACATTAGATTGGCAACAGACCTATCCACAGAGACCTGGCAGGCCAGAAAGGACTGGCAGGATATATTCAGAGCACTAAATGAGAAGAATATGCAGCCAAGAATACTATATCCAGCTAGGTTGTCATTGTAAATAGAAGGAGAGATAAAAATCTTCCAGGACAAACAAAAACTAAGGAATTTGCAAACACGAAACCAGCTCTACAAGAAATCTTGAAAGGGGTCCTCTAAGCAAAGAGAGAGCCTAAAAGGAACATAGACCAGAAAGAGACACAGACAATATACAGTAACAGTCACCTTACAGACAATACAATGGCACTAAAATCGTACCTTTCAATAGTTACCCTGAATGTAAATGGGCTAAATGCCCCAATGAAAAGACACAGGCTATCAGATTGGATTAAAAAACAAGACCCATCGATATGCTGTCTGCAAGAGACTCATTTTAGAACCAAAGACACCCCCAGATTGAAAGTGAGGGGGTGGAAAACCATTTACCATGCTATGGACACCAAAAGAAAGCTGGGGTGGCAATCCTTATATCAGACAAATTAGATTTTAAACCAAAGACTATAATAAGAGATGAGGAAGGACACTATATCCTACTTAAAGGGTCTATCCAACGAGAAGATCTAACAACTGTAAATATCTATGCCCCTAACATGGAAGCAGCCAATTATATAAGGCAATTAATAACAAAAGCAAAGAAACACATCAACAACAATACAATAATAATGGGGGACTTTAACACCCCCTTCACTGAAATGGACAGATCATCTAAGCAAAAGATCCACCAGGAAATAAAGACTTTAAATAACACACTGGACCAAATGGACTTCACAGACATATTCAAAACATTCCATCCCAAAGCAACAGAATACACATTCTTCTCTAGTGCCCATGGAACATTCTCCAGAATAGATCACATCCTAGGACACAAATCAGGTCTCAACCAGTACCAAAAGATTGGAATCATTCCCTGCATATTTTCAGACCACAATGCCTTGAAACTAGAATTCAATCACAAAAGGAAAGTCAGAAATACCTCAAATACATGGAGGCTAAAGAGCATCCTACTGAGGAGTGAATGGGTCAACCAGGAAATTAAGAAGAATTTAAAAATTCATGGAAACAAATGAAAATGGAAACACAACTATTCAAAATCTTTGGGATGCAGCAAAGGCAGTCCTAAGAGGAAAGTATAGAGCAATGCAAGCCTTTCTCAAGAAACAAGAAAGGTCTCAAATACACTACCTAAACTTACACCTAAAGGAGCTGAAGAAAGGACAACAAATAAAGCTGAAACCCAGCAAGAGAAGAGAAATAATAAAGATCAGAGCAGAAATCAATGAAATAGAAACCAAAAGAACAGTAGAACAGATCAGCAAAACTAGGAGCTGGTTCTTTGAAAGAATTAACAAGATTGATAAACCCCTGGCCAGACTTATCAAAAAAAGAAGAAAGAGAAAGGACCCAAATAAATGAAATCATGAATGAAAGAGGAGAGATCACAACCAACACCAAAGAAATACAAACAATTATAAGAACATATTATGAGCAACTCTATGCCAGAAAATTAGATAAACTGGAAGGAATGGATACATTCCTACAGATGTATCAACTCCCAAAACTGAACCAGGAAGAAATAGAAAACCGGAACAGACTTATAACCACTAAGGAAACTGAAGCAGTCATCAAAAATCTCTCAACAAACAAGAGCCCAGGGCCAGAGGGCTTCCCCAGGGGAATTCTACCAAACATTTACAGAAGAATTAATACCTATTCTTCTGAAACTGTTCCAAAAAATAGAAATGGAAAGGAAAACTTCCAAACTCGTTTTAGGAGGCCACCATTACCTTGATCCCCAAACCAAAGACCCCGTCATAAAGGAGAATTACCAATATCCTTGATGAACATGGATGCAAAAATTCTCACCAAAATCCTAGCCAGTAGGATCCAACAGTACATTAAAAGGATTATTCACCACGACCAAGTGGGATTTATCCCTGGGCTGCAAGTTTGGTTCAACATCTGAAAATCAATCTATGTGATACAAAACATTAATAAAAGAAAGAAAAAGAACCATATGATCCTCTCAATAGATGCAGAAAAAGCATTTGACCAAGTACAGCATCCTTTCTTGATCAAAACCCTTCAGAGTATAGGGATCGAGGGTACATACCTCAGTATCATACAAGCCATCTATGAAAAACCTACAGCAAATATCATTCTCAATGGGGAAAAACTGAGAGCTTTCCCCCTAAGGTCAGGAACATGGCAGGGATGTCCACTCTCACCACTGCTATTCAACATAGTATTAGAAGTCCTAGACAAAGCAAACAGAAAACAAAAAGAAATAAAAGACATCTGAATCAGCAAAGAAGAAGTCAAACTCTCACTCTTTGCTGATGATATGATACTTTATGTGGAATACCCAACAGACTCCCCCCCAAAACTGCTAGAACTCATACAAGAATTCAGTCAAGTGGCAGGATATAAAATCAATGCACAGAAGTCAGTGGCATTCCTATACACCAACAACAAGACAGAAGAAAGAGAAATTAAGGAATCGATCACATTTACAATTGCACCCAAAATCGTAAGATACCTAGGAATAAATCTAACCAAAGAGACAAAGGATCTGTACTCAGAAAACGATAAAATACTCATGAAAGAAATTGAGGAAGACACAAAGTAATGGAAAAACGTTCCATGCTCATGGATTGGAAGAACAAATATTGTGAAGATGTCAATGCCACCTAGAGCAATGTATACATTCAATGCAATCGCCATCAAAATACCATCCACTTTTTTCAAAGAAATGGAACAAATAATCCTAAAATTTGTATGGAACCAGAAAAGATCCCGCATAGCCAGAGGAATGTTGCAAAAGAAAAGCAAAGCTGGCGGCATCACAATTCCGGACTTCCAGCTCTATTACAAAGCTGTCATCATCAAGACAGTATGGTACTGGCACAAAAACAGACACATAGATCAATGGAGCCAAATAGAGAGCCCAGAAATGGACCCTCAACTCTATGGTCAACTCATCTTTGACAAAGCAGGAAATTATGTCCAATGGCAAAAAGACAGTCTCTTCAACAAATGGTGTCGGGAAAATTGGACAGCCACATGCAGAAGAATGTAACCAGACCATTTCCTCACACCACACACCAAAATAGACTCCAAATAGTTGAAGACCTAAAAGTGAGACAGGAGTCCATCAAAATCCTAAAGGACAACAGAGGCAGCAACATCTTTGACCTCAGCTGTAGCAACTTCTTCCTAGAAACATCGCCAAAGGCAAGGGAAGAAAAGGCAAAAATGAACTATTGGGACTTCATCAAGATAAAAAGCTTTTGCACAGCAAAGGAAACAGTCAACAAAACCAAAAGACAACCAACAGAATGGGAGAAGGTATTTGCAATGACATATCAGATAAAGGGCTAGTATCCAAAATCTATAAAGAACTTATTAAACTCAATACCCAAAGAACAAATGATCCAATCAAGAATTGGGCAGAAGACATGAACAGACGTTTTTCCAAAGAAGACATCCAAATGGCCAACAGACACATGAAAAAGTGCTCAACATCACTCGGCATCAGGGAAATCCAAATCAAAACCTCAATGAGATACCACCTCACACCTGTCAGAATGGCTAAAATTAACAAGTCAGGAAACGACAGATGTTGGCGGGGATGCGGAGAAAGGGGAACCCTCCTACACTGTTGGTGGGAATGCAAACTGGTGCAACCACTCTGGAAAACAGTATGGAGGTTCCTCAAAAAGCTGAAAATAGATGTACCATATGATCCAGCAATTGCACTACTGGGTATTTACCCCAAAGATACAAATGTAGGGATCCAAAGGGGTACGTGCACCCCGATGTTTATAGCAGCAATGTCCACAATAGCGAAACTATGGAAAGAACCAAGATGTCCATCGACAGATGAATGGATAAAGAAGAAGTGGTATATATATACAATGGAATATTATGCAGCCATCAAAAGGAATGAAATCTTGCCCTTTGCAAGGACATGGATGGAACTGGAGGGTGTTATGCTGAGCGAAATAAGTCAATCAGAGAAAGACATGTATCATATGACCTCACAGATATGAGGAATTCCTAATCCCAGGAAACAAACTGAGGTTTGCTGGAGTGGTGGGGGTTGGGAGGGATGGGGTGGCTGGGTGATAGACATTGGGGAGGGTATGAGCTATGGTGAGTGCTGTGAATTGTGTAAGGCTGTTGAATCACAGACCTGTACCTCTGAAACAAATAATACATTATATGTTAAAAAAAAAAAAGAAGATAGCAGGAAGGGAAGAATGAAGGAGGGGAATCGGAGGGGGAGACGAACCATGAGAGATGATGGACTCTGAAAAATAAACTGAGGGTTCTAGGGGGGTGGGAGGATGAGTTAGCCTGGTGATGGGTATTAAAGAGAGCACGTTCTGCATGGAGCACTGGGTGTTATACGCAAACAATGAATCATGGAACACTATAAAAAAACTAATGATGTAATGTGAGGTGATTATCATAACATAATAAAAAAAATTTTAAAAACTAATGATGTAATGTATGGTGATTAACATAACATAATAAAAAATAATCAGAGCGGGAGACAAACCATGAGAGACGATGGACTCTGAAAAACAAACTGAGGGTTCTAGAGGGGAGGGGGGTGGGGGATGGGTTAGCCTGGTGATGGGTATTACAGAGGGCACATTCTGCATGGAGCACTGGGTGTTATATGCAAACAATGAATCATGGAACACTACATCAAGAACTAATGATGTAGTGTATGGTGATTAACATAACATAATAAAAAAAATCAGGCATGTACAGAATCAGGAAAGAATGCTGTATGATGCACAATTGTGAATAAAATCAATCACTCAGAACTAACCTAGAAATGATTAAGATAATGGACTTAGTACACAAGGACAATAAAAGTTATTGTAACTACATTGCATATGCTCAAGAAACTAGAGAAAATGTTAAATATGTTCGGAAAAGGCAGGAAGATATTTAAAAAGATCAAATTTGAATTTCTAGATATGAAAACTGTGGTGTCGAAGATGAAAAATGCACCGGATGGGTCAACAGCAGATTAGACACTGACATTGCTAAAGAAAAAACTTATAAACATGAAGATGTGTCAAGAGAAACAACTCAAAAGGAAACACAGACCAAAAAATACCGGAGGGGGAAAAAAGACAGCATCAGTGAACCATGGGACAACTTCAAGCAACTTAATATATTTGGAGTCCCTAAAGGAGATGAGAGGGAAGGAGGCAGAAAAAAAAGTATTGGGAGAAACAATGGCTAAACATTTCCCCAATTTAATGAAAACTATAAGCGGATAGATCCAATAGCTCAACAAACCCCAAGCAAAGGAAACATGAAAAAAAGTTAGAGTACGGCATATCATAAGCAATTTGCTGAAAACCAGTGATAAAAAAATTCTTAAAATCGGCCAGAGGAAATTCCATACAAGGAACAAATATAAGAATGACTCCTCACTCCTTTTCTTCTGAGAATTCTGATGTCTTGCTTTAACTTCCAGTCCTGTCCCTGCCAAATGGCCTTTCCCAGTTCCCCTTCAGGCCCTTAAAAGCGAAGAGTAGAAAGTAACGCCTCTTTAAGGGATTGAAATGAAACCACGCTGGTTTTCAAAGCATGATTTAAAAGGAAATATGGTGATGGCAAGGGTTAGCCTTATTTCACATGTCTTTTCTGCCAATCTGAGCATTTCCTTTTACTAGGGATCTGTTTTCTCCTGGCAATACTCAATCAGTAGATGTTTTATGAGTGCTTGTTCTATGCAAGGGATCCACCTAGGGTCTATCATAATTTGCAGCTTAATTGGAGGCAAGATTACAGCTGAGATGCAGCAGAACAGGCACCAGATCTCAGCTTTGCACTTGTTTCTGCCGGTCACTTGCAACTCACTTCCTCCCCATGTGGTCTATGACCAAAGTGGAGCTGAGTGGGATCTGGGGTCCTCTGGCTATAAATATTTTACATGTACTGCCTTATTCCTATCACTTAGGTTTTGTTTTGTTTTGTTTTGTTTATTGAAGATTTGTTAGTGTAGCTAAATGTGCATAAAAGAACACTGGCAATAATTTTTAAAACTTTGTCCAAAAATTGCTCAGTATCTACATATATAAAATATGATTCTGAACACTGGAATTCACAATTGAATAAAGTCAGATGCCTCTCTCCAAAGAGCTCAGAATTTGAAGAAAACGGGTTGCCAATTGCAGAAGGAAATAAACAAAGCTGCTGGAACTTGGGAAAATGGAAAATAACTGAAATTAGAGGTAATTTTGGATTTAATCAAAGGAGATGTATTTATATTTGCAAAAAAAAAAAACAGTTTACATTTAGAAAGAATACTCTAGCTGCAGTGAACCTGAACAAGAAAATAAAAGATTATCCGAACATGAGTCCTTGACTTAAAGTCATGGATCCAAGACACAGCAAGAAAGCAAAATTCCAACATAACAGTATTTGTCAAACCAGATGATCTGATCATCTAGAAACACGGTAAGTGATAAAAGTATATGAGAATTTGACATCCTCAACACTGTTGCTATGTAACATTAAAAATCTAAAGCTTTAGCTGGAGTTCAACCTCCAAAGGAAGAAAATGATGGGCATGCCCTGAAGTGCCATCAGAAGATAGCCCCTGCAAATCTAAAGCCTCAGAAATGGGTCCCAGGATGTTTCTCCTTATTCCTAGTGTGCACGATTCAGTGCCTGATATCCTTGCCAGATACAGCAGGCCACAACAATCATTAATTACACATCTATTATGCACAAGGTACTGAGGGTACAAAAGTGAAATAAGTCAACTTTTCCAGAAGATCAGAGTCTACCAAGGATGACATGCAAGTATTGCAATCCACTGATATAAAAACCAGGGAAGAAATAAGTGCAGGCCCATAATCTATTTGAAACCTTTAGAACAGATTTGTTTTGGAATCTGGAACTTTTTAATTTTAAGAAAAGATAATGCAGTGCTTATATGACTTAAAGCATATGATGCCTTTTGTCTAAGGCAGCAGTCAATAAGCAAACACATTGATGATTCTTCAGGGAATCTGTGAGCATTCATGCTAAATGTACTAGAGACTATAAATAGCATCACATCTGCTCAGTTCATATTTGCTCCCCAAAGAGTTCAGGTCAGCTCAGGCTTCACCACCAAATCAGTTAAAAGCTTTGGGGATTTTAGAATTGAGGATGAAGGAATGAGGGCCTGAATTAGAAAGTACAGTGGGAGGGACTGATTAACCCTGCTTGAGAATATTACAGATTTTGCCTTCTGGAAAACCCCCTTGGATTTGTACCTTCATCTGCTCATCTGCATTATAAATTCGACTCTAAATTTCATGAGTTCCATTTTTCTTGTAACTTCCTCAGTATATAGAATAGTCTGGAACACACTGGCGCTTAATAATTTCTTAACTAACAAATCTAACCAGACACACGGCACAGTCTCAGAAACAAATGCTCGTGAGAAACCATTATTATATAAAGTGAAAAAGTCAGAAATAATTCCACATTTTACAGTATACTTAAGACTACCTAAAATGCATAGAAATACTCTGAAAAGAAGTAATACAAAAGTCACATGTAACTGTGATTGTGAACTATGAACACTTTTCTACTCCTTTGGATGCTTTCCCCCAGTTTCTTTAATAAACATGCATTTTTAAATAAGCTTGAACAAATTCTGGAGTTTTACTGAACTTGGAAATGACTTTACTTCTATATGGCTCCATCATGATTTTCTTAAGACTTATTTGGTGCTAGTTGTTTGTTTTTAGGAATTTCATGTTTTCAATAAAGTGATGAACAGTTTTTAAAGCCTGGGCAAAATTTCTAGGCCAAAATGTGTGACAACAACCCAAATCTTCTCACTCTGCATATTCCACAAAGTGAAAGGGGAGAGAAGTGTCTATTGCTTCCTTATTGAAGTTGTTCCTAGCCTTGAATTTAGTGTAAAGCAAATATGTATCTTAATACCATTACAAGATTTGTGCCAGACACATATTTAATGCAAAAAAAAAGTCATATGAAAACTTCATGTGATAAGGTTTTATATGACAATTTTTTTATTGTGGTAAAATACACATAACATAAAATGTACCATCCTAATCACTGTTAAGTGCATGGCTCAGTAGTATTAAGGGTATGCACATTACTGTGAAACCATCACCACCATCCATCCCCAGAACTATTGCATCTTGCAAAACTGAATCACTGTACCTGTTCAACCTAACTCCAAATATTTGTATTAATTTAAAAAGAACTTTTTATTGTGGCAAAATACACAAAATTTACTATCTCAGCCATTTGTAAGTGTACAGTTCAGTGCTATTAAGAACATCGATATTATTGTCCAACCATCACTCTCTCAGAACTCCAGCCATCCATCTCCAGAACACTGTTCATCTTGTAAAACTGATGCTCTATACCCCTTAAATAGTCACCTTCCATTCCCCACCCCCCGTCCCCACCCCTGGAAACCACCATCCTACTCTCTGCCTATGTGAATTTAACTACTTAAAGTACATCATATAAGTGGAATTATACAGTATTTGTCTTTTTGTGGTTGACTATTTCACTTACCATAATAACCTCAAGGTTCATTTAGTTGTAACAGGTGTCAGAATATACTTCCTTTTTTAAGTTTTTATTTTAATTCCAGTTAACATAGAGTGTTATATAAGTTTCAGGTGTACAATATAGTGATTCAATGCTTCCATACATTACAAGCGTACTCCTTAATCCCCTATTTAACCTACCCCCTGCACCCACCTCCCCTCTGGTAATCATCAGTTTGTTCTCTATAGCTAAGAGTCTGTTTCTTGGTTTGTCTCTCTCTCTCTTCCTCTCTCTCTCCCTCCCTACTATCTAGTAGTGGATCATAGGGTAGTTCTATTTTTAACTTTTTGAGGAACCTCCATACTGTTTTCCAGAGTGGTTGCACCAGTTTGTATTCCCACCAACAGTGAAAGAGGGTTCCTTTCTCTCCACATCTTTGCCAACACCTGTTGTTTCATATGTTGTTGATTTTATCCATTCTGACAGGTGTGAGGTGATATCTCATTGTAATTTTGATTTGCATTTTTCTGATGGTAAGTGATAATGAACATCTTTTCATGTGTCTATTGGCCATCTGGATGTCTTCTTTGGAGAAATATCTGTTCCAGTTTTATTCTTCTGCGTGTTGCTGTCCAGTTTTCCCAACACCATTTGTTGAAGAGACTATCTTTTTTCCCACTGGATATTCTTTCCTGCTTTGTTGAAGATTAGTTGATCATATAGTTGTGGGTCTATTTCTGGATTTTCTATTCTGTCCCATTGACCTATGTGTCTGGGTTTGTGAGACCACTTTCTTACACCATTCACAAAAGTAAATTCAAAGTGGATGAAAGACCTAAATGTGAAACAGGAAACCATCAGAATCCTAAAGAAGAACACTGGCAGCAACCTCTTTGACCTTGGTCATAGCAACTTCTTACTAGATACGTGACCAGAGGCAAGGGCAACAAAAGCAAAAATCAACTACTGGGACTTCATCAAGATAAAATCTTCTGCACAGTGAAAGAAACAATCAATGAAACTAAAAGGAAGCCTGCAGAATGGGAGAAGATATTTGCAAATGACATATCTGATAAAGGGTTAGTATCCAAAATCTTTAAAGAACTTATCAAACTCAATACCCAAAAACGAATAATCCAGTTAAGAAATGGTCAGAAGACATAAATAGATATATTTCCAAAGAAGACATCCAGATTGGCTAAAAGAAACATGAAAAGATGTTTAACATCCCTCATCATCGGGGAAATACAAAATCAAAAGCATGTGTTGATTTTAGCCATTCTGACAGGTGGGAGGTTGTATATATACAATGGAATATTACTCATCCATCAAAAAGAATGAAATCTTGCCATTTGCAATAATGTGGATAGAGCTAGAGGGTATTATGCTAAGTGAAATAAATCAGTCAGAGAAAGACAAATACCATATGATTTCACTTATCTGTGGAATTTAAGAAGCAAAACAGTTGAACATGGGGAAAGGAAAAAAAAAGAGAGGGAGGCAAACCATAAGAGACTCTTAACAATAGAAAACAAACTGAGGGTTGATGGAGGGAGGTGAATGGGGGATAGGCTAGATGGGTGATGGATATTAAGGAGAGCACTTGTTATGATGAGCCCTGGATGTTGCATGTACATGATAAACAACTGAATTCTATTCCTGAAACCAATTTTGCACTGTACATTAACTAACTAGAATTTAAATAAAAATTTGAAGAAAAAAAAGGAAAAAATTGTCTGTTCATGTCTTCTGTCCATTTTTAATTGGATTGTTTGTTTTTTGGATATTGAGTTTTATAAGTTCTCTATATATTTTGTATGCTAACCCTTTATCAGATAAATCATTTGCAAGTATCTTTTCCCAATCTGTAGGTTGCCTTTTAGTTTTGTTGATTGTTTTCTTCACTGTGCAGAAGATTGTTATTTTGATGTAGTCCCAAAAGTTTATTTTTGCTTTTGTTTCCCTTGCCTTTGGAGACATATCTAGAAAGAAATTACTATAGCCAATGTCAAAGAGGTTGCTGCCTGTGTTCTTTTCTTAGGATTTTGATGATTTCCTATCTCACATTTAGGTCTTTAATCAGTTTTGAATTTATTTTTGTGTATGATGTTAGAAAGCGGTCCAGTTTCATTTTTTTTGCATTGCTCCCCAGAATTTACTTCCTTTTTAAAGCTAAACAATACTCCACTGTGTGTATATACCACACTTTGTTTATTCATTCATCCACTGATGGATACTTAGACTGCTTTCAGGTTTGGGCTATTGTGAGTAGTGCTGTCATGAACATGGGTATACAAGTATCTCTTTGACCCACTTTCAGTTCTTTTGGGTCTATATCTGGAAGTAGAATTTCTGGATCATATATGGTAATTCTATTTTTAATTAAAAAAAAAAAAACCTATCATAGTGTTTTCCATAGTGGCTGCACTATTCTACATTCACCAAGAGTGTTCAGGTGTTCTGATTTCTCCACATCCTCACTGTACTTGTTCTTTTTTTTCTTTTAGTAGTTCTTTTTTCTTAATATTTTATTTATTTATTTGAGAGAGAAAGATAGCATGAGAGGGGGAAGGGGTAGAGGCAGAGGGAGAAGTAGGCTCCCCACTGAGCAGGAGCCTGATATAGGACTCAATCCTGGGACTCCAGGATCGTGACCTGAACCGAAGGCAGTTGCTTAACTTACTGAGCCACCCAGGCCCCCTAGTAGTTCTTATATTTAGGTATTTGATCCACTTTGAGGTAATTTTTGTATATGGTGTTAAGTAAAAGTCCAGCTTTGTTTGTTTACATGTGGATATCCAGTTTTCCCAGCACCATTTGTTGAAAAGACTGTCTTTTTCCATTGAACAGTCTATCATAAAAGAAAAAAATCATTTGACCATATATGAAAGTATTTATTTCTGGATTTTCTATTTTTATTTTAATGGTCTATAGGCCTATCTTTAGGCCAGTACCATGTTGTTTGGTTATCAAAACTTTGTGATAAGTTTTGAAATCAAAAAATGTAAATCCTCTTTTATTAGTCTTTTTCAGTATTATTTTGACTATACAAGGTATGAATTTTAGGATGGATTCTTCTGTTTCTACAAAAAACCCATTTTGAGGGGTGCTTGGGTGGCTCAGTTGGTTAAGCATCTGAATCTTGATTTCATCTCAGGCCTTGATCTCAGGGTCATGGGATTGAGCCTCGCATTAGGCTCCATGCTAGGTGTGGAGTCTACTTAAAAAAAACAAAAACAAAAACTTTTTGGGGGGATTTTGAAAACAGATTGCATTAAATCTGTAGGTCACTTTGGGTAGTATTACTATCTAATGATATTATGTCTTCAAATTCATGAACTCAGGATATCTTCCATTTATTTATGTCTTTAATTTCTTTCAGCAATATTTGTAGTTTTCACTGTACAGCCATTTACCTACTTGTTTAATTACTAGGTATTTTATGCTTTGTAATGCTATTGTAAATGAAACTGTTTTCTTAATTTCCTTTTCAGATTGTTCATTGTTAGCGTACAGAAATGCAACTAGTTTTTGCACGTAGATTTTGTATATTGCTACTTTGCTGGATTAGTTTATTAGTTCTATCAGTATTTTTTTTTATAGAATCTTGAAAGTTTTCTACATGAAGGTCATACATCTATAAACAAAGATTATTTTACTTCTTCCTTTCCAATTTGGATACCTTTAATTGTTGTTTTTTTGTTTTTTTTGACTAATTGTTCTAACTAGGACTTCTAGTACTATGCTAAATAGAAGTGTCAAAAGCAGACATCCTTCTCTTGTTCCTGATCTTAGGAGAAGAACTTTCAGTTTTTATCATTGAGTGTAATATTCACTGTGGTTTTTTATACGTGATTTTTATAATATTGAAGTAGATTCCTTCTATTACTTGTCTATTGAGTGTTTTTTTTTTATTTTTTATCATGAAAGGGCATTGAATATTATCAAATGCTTTTTCTGCATTAATTATGATGCAGAAATATGTTTATTTTTCCCTTCATTCTGTTAATGTGGTGTATTGCATTTAATCAATTTTCTTTCTTTTTTAAAGATTTTTTTAATTTATTCTTTCTTTCTTTCTTTCTTTCTTTCTTTCTTTCTTTCTTTCTTTCTTTCTTT
>NC_058405.1:89690770-89725717 GCF_002201575.2 Neomonachus schauinslandi
TTTCTTTCTTTCTTTCTTTCTTTCTTTCTTTCTTTCTTTCTTTCTTTTAGAGAAAGAATGAGAGAGAGAGCACAAGGAGGAGCAGAGGGAGAGGGACAAGCAGACTTTGCACTGAGCACAGAGCCTAAAGCAGGTTGGATCTCACAACCCTAAGATCATGACCCTAGTCAAAATCAAGAGTTGGCTGCTCAACTGACTGAGCTGCCCAGAGATCCCTGCATTGATCAATTCTCATATGTTGAATTATCCTTGCATTCTAGGAATAAATCCCACTTGTTATGATATATAATCCTTTGACTAGACTCTTGAATTCAGTTTGCCAGTATTTTGTTGAGAAATTTTTCATCTATGTTCATAAGAGTTATTGGTTTATAGTCTTCCTGTAGTATCTTTGGCTTTGCTTCAGGGTCAATACTTATTTCATAGAATGGGTTAAGAAGTATTCTCTTCTTCAGTTTTTTGGAAAAGTTTTAGGATTGGTGTTAGTTCTTTAAATGTTTGGTAGAATTCAGCAGTGAAGCCATCAAGTCCAAGGCATTACTTTGTCAAAAGATTATTTATTACTGATTAAATCTTCTTAGTAGTTATACATCTATTCAGATTTTCTATTACTTTGGGATGCAGGCTTTGGTAGGTTTCATGTTTCTATTAATTTTTCCATTTTACCTAGATTATCCAATTTGTTGGTGGACAACTGTTTATAGTATTCTGTTAAAATTATTTTTATTTCTGGGCGCCTGGGTGGCTCAGTCATTAAGCGTCTGCCTTCGGCTCAGGTCATGATCCCAGGGTCCTGGGATCGAGCCCCACATTGGGCTTCCTGCTCAGCGGGAAGCCTGCTTCTCCCTCTCCCACTCCCCCTGCTTGTGTTCCCTCTCTCGCTGTGTCTCTCTCTGTCAAAGAAATAAATAAAATCTTTAAAAAAATTATTTTTATTTCTATAAAATCAGTAGTAATGTGCCCACTCTCATTTCTAATTTTAATAATTTGAATCCTCTTTCTTTTTCTTTGCAAATCTAGCTATAGATTTGTCAATTTTATTGTTGTTTTTGGAAAACCAACTTTAGTTTTGTTGAATTTCTTTATTATTTTCCTGCTCCACTTTATTTTTGCTCTAATGTTTATTATTGCTCTCCTTTTGCTACTCTTGGGTTTAAATTGTTTTTTTCTCTCTCTAGTTCCTTAAGTTGTAAAGCTCTGTTGTTGATTTGAGATCTTTCTTGTTTTTTAATGTAAGTTTTAATAGTTATAAATATATCCCTGAGCACCACTTTTGCTGCATCCCGTAAGTTTTGGTTTGCTGTGTTTTTGTTTTCATTCATCTTTAAGTATTTTTAATTTTGCTTAAGATTTTTTTTGATCCACCACTTGTTTTAAGAGCATGGTTTTTCATTTTCACATACATGTGAATGTTGTGGTTTCCCTTCTGTTATTGATTTCTAACCTCATCCTGTTGTCATACTTTGCATAAAATCTATCTTTTTAACTCTGCCAAGACATAATTTGTGGCCTAACATAGAGTCTATTCTGGAGAATTCACCATATGCATTTGAGAATAATCTGTATTCTGTTGTTGGATAGAGTGTTCTGCATGTGGCTTTTACATCTGGTTGGTTTGTTGTATTGGTCATGTCCTCATGTCCTTAACTATCTTCTGTCTTATTGTTTTGCCCCTTATTGAGAGTGAGAATATTTGAAGTATGCAAATATTATTGAAGAACAGTTTTTTTTTCCCTCCAATTCTATCAATTTTCACTTCATATATTTTGATGGTCTATTACTAGGTTAGTAACTGTTATATCTTCTTGCTGTGTTGAATATTTTATAATATATATTGTCCTACTTTGTCTCTTGTAATCTTTTTTTAATTTAAATTTGATTTTGTCTGATATCACTGTACCTACCTCAGCTGTCTTTTGGTTATTATTTGCATGGAATATCTTTTTGCATCATTTCACTTTCAACCTCTTTATATGTTTGGGTCTTCATTATGGTCACAAGAAATGAGTCAAAAGATTTTACTTATACAATTTTTTTTCCCTAGATTTATCTTTGTACCACTTATAGTGTTTGCTTAAAATATTGACAAGACTACACTATTGGTGCATAAATAATTAACACTATATCTCTTTTGTAAACTGAGTCCTATAATATGGTGAAATGTTTTTTGTTGTCTTGTTTAATTTTATCTTGCCTAAAATTTTATGATTACAATTTACTTTGAAAAGGATTTTAACATCTTTTTTATTTTTAATTTTCACTAGCAAATTTTTGTCCATCTTTATATTTTAATATTTAAGTATTTACAGGCACATTGAAAATAGTTTAAATACACTTATACATACAACTTTGTACCATGCTTTTTCCAGTAACATAAAATCACAATGTTTCTGAATTCTTTTTAAAGTTTTTTTTTGTTTTTTTTTTTTGTTTTTTTTACATAGCATAGAATTGAGTTTTATTATAGGATGCAGTTTGAAAACATTTATCTTTTAGTAGGAAAATTTAGCTCATTTAAATTTATTGCTATGACAGATTTAGGAGACCTCTGTTCTATCATGTTTCATATTCCAATTTCTGATACTGTAGGATATATATATAAATTTCAAAATCTGGTCTCTTTTTTTGAGAGGGACATATATTTCTTCTAAATTAAGAAGGCTTATATTTTTGTTATAGTGATTATTTTTATAACTATAACTTCATATATTCTTGCTAATTATCCTTCCCTGTGTCCATACTCTTGCGTGGCCCCTCCCTTGTTGACTCCTGATCTGCCATGTGACTTATTCAGCTCCTGGGACATCAGTAAACATGAAGCAATCAGAGACTTGAAAAGCACTTCATAATGGTGTATGCCTCTTTGTTATGCAAAATTGTCACAACAGGAAGCCTGGGGTAGCTTAATGGAGGAGGTAACCATATGGAATAGCTAACTGTAAACACAGAGTCTCTGATTAAGACCCATAGATGAGGGGTGCCTGAGTGGCTCAGTCATTAAGTGTCTGCTTTTGGTTCAGGGCATGATCCCAGGGTCATGATCCCAGGGTCCTGGAATCAAGCCAGAGCCCCATGTTGGGCTCCCTGCTCAGGAGGGAGCACTGCCTCTCCCTCTCCCTCTGCCTGCTACTCCCCTTGCTTCTGCTGTTCTGCTGTCTCTCTCTGTGTCAAATAAATAAATAAATAAATTCTTTATTAAAAAAAAAAAGACCAACAGATGAACTGTCTAGTTAATCCCAGCTCAAATGGCTGATAGATCTGTATGTAAGTAAAAACAACAACAACAAAAAATTGTTTTTTTAACACACTGAAGTTTGGGGTGGATTGCTATCCAGCAATGGATAAATTTATAAACCTGTATTTCTTCAGACACTATTTATTAATTTTCTAACAGGAAATAAGATGCAATTAATATATATCTTTTTCTTCCCTCTCCTCACCCCCAAAAGTTAATTATTTAAGTTTTCTTAGTGTTTATTTTTAATATCAAATATATTTAAACTCTATTATTATTATTGTGTGCTTGAATCTTTATTTAGGTCCTCTTTTCTGCCTTTTTGAACCAAATAAGGTCTAAGAGAGCTCCTGCCACCTGACCCTATAAGCTTTTTGAGATTACTAGCACTGGTAGAGACAATATATAATGAAGATAGAATAGTCTTGCCCCATCTGCTTCCACCCATATACACTTGTACTTGATCATCAATGATTTTATTTCATTGTTCTTCAATCTGTTTTGTGACTTGAGATTCTAGCTCTCTTATAGTTAAAAAAAATACAGTTTGATTCCTGTTTTACCTGCTATGAAGCTTTTGGATGTGTTATTAATTAAATTTTTTAAGGTTTAAATTTTAAATTAAGTTTTGAACAAGTAAGAATGAATAGACACTGAAGAAATTAGTAAAGAAATAAAACTGTTACAATTTCAAGTCTGAACAACGAGATGTAAAAATTTCAAATATAAAGAAAAATGTATACTTTACATAGCTTCATTTCTTATAATGACAATCCAAAAGATCTTGCACTCTTACTATTAACATATGTTTTAGAATTTCTATAACATGACCTTGCTTTTCATCTGTACATACAAAACTATGCTTTTTCTTCTCACATCCCAAAGAGTCATGACAGCGGGGCCAGGGGATGGAGGGGAACATCCAAGGTGGTGAGACCTGAAGTGTCAGCACCCTTACAACTAAAAACCATAGCTCCTGAAAACAACAGAAAAGAACAAGTTTCAAGTCATCAGCTAGTCATGTTTGTGGTTCTCTTGGATAGTAAGCATTTGTACCCGGCTACAATCTCAAAGTGTTTTGTGATATTGACAAAAATGGTAAGTGTAAACCCATAAAATTACTATAGGGATAAAACAGATAGTGTTTGGGGGAAAAAAATAAATAAAAGCCAGAAGACTAGAGTTGACAATACAAGGGTAGACAGCATTTAGTCAATGGATATGCTGATTCATATTTACTAAAAAGTTTCAAACTTAGTCTGAATTGAGTTTTTTCTTTTGGTTTCTATGTATCAAGCAATCATTTGGCTTTATGGGAGCTGAATTCCTCCTCTCCACAGTGAACCATTGTCTGTTGAGCACCTACTAGTTTCTTCCCAGAATAACACCATAATCTTTGAAATAAGAGAGTTTTGTTTTATTTTTAGCTAAACACTATTTCTCTGGTCCTAATGCTTTCTCAATGGACCCTATCTTACCCAGGCACAGTTCTAGGCTCTGATAGACATTCCTGAGCAAACACACATAATCCCTGTCCTCAAGGAAGTCATGGTCTCCAAGAACACTAACTACTGAACATACAATTACATGTGTAAGTAGCAATGTTATAAAATAAAATGTATGTGATGCTAGATCACAACTTCTAAATTCATGTGCATTACCTGTATTTGCCTACTCAACCCAATATTTTTCTATCTTCCTTGTTCTTTCATTCTAATTTTGTCTCAAGACCTTGTCCCTCAGTCTTCTCCATTTGACTGATCATTGGTTTGGTTTTTGTCTTCTTAATTCAATCAAAGTGTGTTTCTTCAAGCTTTCTCTGTCTATCCCTACTCAGACCACAGGTTTCTTACCATATGTTACAGGACTTTGTGATATCAGTCCTGGAGATTTTTAGTGGACATAAAAAATTATGGGAGTGAAATGAGGATAATCTCACAGTCAATTAGAATTCGAGTTGTATGGGGGCGCCTGGGTGGCTCAGTTGGTTAAGCGACTGCCTTCGGCTCAGGTCATGATCCTGGAGTCCCGGGATCGAGTCCCGCATCGGGCTCCCTGCTCGGCGAGGAGCCTGCTTCTCTCTCTGACCCTCCCCCCTCTCATGTACTCTCTCTCATTCTCGCTCTCTCAAATAAATAAATAAAATCTTTAAAAAAAAAAAAAAAAAAGAATTCGAGTTGTATGGAAAGTTTTCTGAGAAAGGAAGAAATGTGAAGTTTCAGACATGATTAAGATGTAGATAAATAGGACTAAAGATTTTTTTTCAGCTCAAAACTCTCATTAGCAAATTAATGGAGTGGGAAAGCACAAAGCATGCATGAAAGAAAGCTAGTGAATAAACTAATTTGATAGAGTAAGCCTTCATGTAAAAGATTATATGATAAACTGCAAATGAGAAATGAAATAGAACAAAGTAATTTATATGGCTTATTTTACACTGCCTAATATCTTAAGTGTGTGTACACATACGTGTATGAGAAAAAAAGAAAACTCACAAAAACTTTGATAAAATTATTGTAATAAAAAAGTCCTGTAAATTTTCATACTATTAGCTGAACTAATGCTGCTTGTATCTTCAACCTAATGTAAAACTTGAAAACCAAACAGACCTTGATTTGGTGAAACAAAAAGTCATTGAATTCATTTATATACCATATTTATTTTAATAGTTTACTTAAAGAACTGACTTTAAATATCAGCAACAAGGAGAATAAATTTTTCAAAGTAAACCAACAATGAAAATAGGAAATTGCAACACTTTATGATTGGTGTAACATTCTCTGGTATTATATGACTAGCATATTAACTTTTTCTTTCTACAAATTTCAGTTCACCCTTATGATGAAAGATCTTTGATGATCTGTGCCCTTGTCAGATGCTTTTCAAAGTTCCTAAGAGGATCCTCCTGATTTTATTCATTTATTTTTAAAATGTCCACCATAAAGAACAAGAACAATTTGTACCATTAGATGTTATTTTATGTTATAGAGGATGGTCTCACAAGTGTGGTATGTATTCACATAGACTGTGATATATGAGAGCTACATGTATATCATTATATATGTATCAAGTGTTTTTGTGCTTGAAATTACACACCATTATATTTTTCCTTTTCTCTGAGTAAATAAG
The DNA here is from genome assembly GCF_002201575.2 of Neomonachus schauinslandi. NCBI lineage: Eukaryota > Metazoa > Chordata > Mammalia > Carnivora > Phocidae > Neomonachus > Neomonachus schauinslandi. The sequence goes on from NC_058405.1 coordinate 89,697,135, forward strand.
CCTATTTAAAAGTCTCACCTCCCATGGAGTGATAAGAAATCAAACCCCGATTATCCATCTTGTCAGAAGAGAGGATGCAAATGATAGAAGAGATTCACCTTTATCAGAAAGGAATAAAAAAGGCTTCCAATTTGGATCTAGATGCAATATTATACTGCAGCTGCCTGCACTGTTCCTCACACCAAATGTGGAGACACTAGAGAAACACAAGGTGTCAGAATGGACACTAGTGGGAACAACACTTAGAGGCATATTGGAAGACTGATGATGGTGGGGTCTCTCTGTAAGGGAGAATGGTGGCTGGAAGAGGGACAGAGCTAGGGGCCAACATGCCTGAGTGGGGTCTGAGACCAGATGAAGCAGGTTACCTGTAGAAGCCTGGAGCTACACCTTTTGCCTCCTGACAGAACACTCTGAGCAAGAGCTAATGTTACATGAGAATGTTGGTTGGTGTTGCTGGCCAGATAAACATTCACAATATTGAGTCCTATAAACATGTACCTGTGTGTGCCCCTCACCTAAAGATTCACCATGTCCATGTCCCTGGTAAGAGTTCAATGGTGTCACCTGGAGACAGGAAGATAATGCCAGAATCAGGCAAAGAAAAGAACAGGTGCACATAGACTAACTAATGTGTATCCACACAACTTTCCTTGCCATTAAAACTAAGGTTGGGTGCAAGAGAAGTGTCTTGGTACATGGAAGAATATGTTTTGGTACAAAAAAAGTCATGAAAAACAAGGTGTTTGAGTCCATACCACAGTACTTAGTTCACACAACTGTTTTAATCTCCAGTCTTCCATTTTACCAAGAGAAGAGCAAGTCTAGAGAGCAGATAGTTTAGAGAGAATAAACCTAAGCTTGGAGCAAAACAGTCATAAGGTATTGATGTAGGTCAAATATTGTGGGGGCGGGGGGGAAACAAAAAAAAAACCTATCTATAATAGAAGGAAGCACAGTATTTCAGAAATATAATAAAAGGCACTTGCAAACATGAAGAAAGAACAAGCTGTATGAATAAGAAACAATTGGAGACATTGGACATGAAAATAATGTTTTCAAAGTAATTCATCAGCACCAACTGGTTGCCTCTTTAGCATCATTACCCTAATTTGCCAAAGGCCCATGATTTCCCCCAGGACCTGTGTGGTTCTTAAAGAAAATATGGCCTTCAATAACTAAGCAACATTTTTTGGTTCCCTGGCCACAGTAATTGATTTGTGTGTTGGTATATAACCTAAGGTGGTCAAATCAAAGTGACTATCAAGATTCCTTTGCGAATTTGGGAGAAGGAGATGCTTCTCAATTACTCTGGAAGATGTGGTGCAAGACCTAAAACCATTTTTTTCTGCCATGATGGAAGTCAGTCTAAGCATAAAGCTTACGAAACAGATTAGAACTAAGCCATGTTCATAATGTAACTGAAGACTTTATATTTTGGTTGCATATGCCATTCAATTCCTTTCCACCTATAAGATGAAACTTTTTTTTTAATACTTACAAATAAAGTGCTCAAACTGATAATAATGGGTTGAATTAAGGAATAGATGGATTCATAGAGCAAATTACTAAACTGAAAAATTAGATTAAGAAGGTCTCTCCAAAAGTAGCATAAAGGGTGAAAACTATGAATGATTAAAAAAAAAATTTAAAAACAGAAGTGCCAATCTGTCTAAACAGAAGAGTAAATAGGAACAAAGTTATAATAATATATTTTTAAATCAATATATGTATTTTTAAATGACAGATTTTGATTGAAAGGGTTTATAGCTTCTCCCCTACAAAGGCATACAAAGACCCAGAAAGAGTATGAGACAGAGATTTTGTCTGATAAAACTTTGAGGAGAAGTGTTACATGATGTGTTAAATGATCCCATGAAAAAGCAAGAATGGGAATCAAAGGAAGGCAAAGAAAACATCATATTTAGTTGAACCAGAGATGACATTAGGTGATGTACCATTATTTTATGTGCCCCCCAAAATATTAAACTATGACAAGATATTACCCTACCACATTTATATTCAGATGGATACTAACTTAATTAAAACAAATGTTGCTTTTTAAAATGTGTTTTAGAACATATGAAATATCACTGGGGGATTAATATTTTTGATAGCGAAAAATATTCACAAGGAACACCTGTAACAACTTGAGATTAAAACTCCAGACAAAGTCAACATGATGGCTCAGGGAGGTTAAAGGTAGCTTAGTTACAAAGCATGATAAAACTATAGTTTTTCCTATTAGCAGATGATCTAGGTACTAATAATCCTTAATAAATGGGAAAATCTGCACACATACAGGCCTTAATAATTAGGTGTTACTATCAAAAAATAAACTGTGTAACTTACAAAACAGCAGTAGAAAAAGAAAAAGCATGATAATTGCAAAATATGAAGGAAAATGGAAAAATAAGTTCACCTTCATCTGTCATTTTGGTATATATAACTAAATTTACCCACTTATTAAAAGCATACCTTCACAAGTTTTAATAAAATAGAACTAATAATATGTATTTTTAAATAGGAAGAAAAAAGATCACAAGAAGGTTGAAAACAAAAAGAGGGGAAAACAAAGGAATAGCGAACATGTTAAATAATGCAAGTTGATCATTTTAATATGACAAAATAACATTCAAGTAAAAATGAAAGTCTGATAAAAAGGAACAGAGCATATTGATTAAAGGAAAGATCTATACCAAGTGGATACAATAACCATAATCATATACCACATAATTATATAGCTTTCGACTACATATTATATGACAAGTAATAGAAAAATATATAATCTACAAATGTAATTGGAATTCACACAAACACACACAAACGCAAACATATACATGCATGCCTCAAAATACAATATTCTCAAAATTATCTAGGTTATGAAAGAATTGAGTAGCATGCTTAACAAGTTCAGTTTAACTGATAAGTTTACAATTTTTGTGCCATTCTTTAAGATTCAATATTTCTTTCAAATATGTGGAATAATGAAAAAGGCCATGCAAGAAGACAATACATTTCAATACACAAACTATTTTCTCTTATCACAATCCAATCAATCAAAAAATCAGTATCAAATAGATAACTAAAAACATCCTCAAATTTAGAAAATTTAAAATCATACTTCCATTTAACCAGTGAGTTAAAGGTGAAATTATGAGCCAACTCTGAAGTACTTAGTGCAAATTTCAGTTAAATTTCAAAATATCCAAATGTTTACTTAGTGGGAAAAATGATACTTATTAGAAAAAAGAAATAACAAAAATGAATGAGTTTATGTATTTGCCTCAAGAAATTAAATAATAAACTTAAACTGAAAGACACAGGAAAGGGAATCAAAAAAGATATTACAGATCTACAAAGTAGAGAACAAAACAATAAGAATAATTATAAACATATAATAAAATAAATTTCTGAAATGACATATTAATAAAACAGAACAAGTAAACTTTAACAACAGAAAGAGGGAGAAGTCATAGAACAAAAAAGAGAAGGAGGCAGAGAGAACTAACCACAAATATAGAAAAAAAAATTAAATATTTGGAAAAGAATTGGCCACAAACAAAAAATATGTCTAACATGGAAAAATATATAACATAAGAAACACACTAGCTGCTGAAATTGGCACAAGGGCTAGAAGAATTAAATAGAAAAATAACAAATAAAAACATGAAATTATCAGCAGTCTCCCGCCTCCCTAAATCCCCAGGCCTAAATAGCTTACAGGTAGATTTTCCCACACTTCAAAGAACAAAGTAATACATATGAGTTGTTCCCAAAACTAGAAAAAGGGAAAAAATTTCCAGATTTTTAAGTGAAGTTAAAATTACACTGACACGTAAGTCAGATAATTAAATTCAAAGAGATTTTTAAAAGTGAGCTGAATTTTTTAGCAGAGATGCGAAAACCTTAAATAATTTATTAGTTTATTCAACCCCCTAGTATATTAAGCAAAACACAATTTTATATCTGTGTAGGTTGATCTCAGGAATGCAAAACCAGAGAAATAATTACATGACTATCTTTTTATCTCACCAAATTAACAGATTTAAGAGAAAAACACCAAATCACAATGTACAGGGTTAAAAAGCATTTGATAAGGTTAATACGTATTCACAAACTTAATTCACAGATAAGTAGAAATAGACGAGAATTTCTACAATCTGACAAATTGTATTTATAGAAACCTCACAACAAACATCTTGATACAGAAACTAAAGAAACATTTCATTTAAAGTAAGTAATATGAAAAGGATGCCTATAATTAGAAAAAACAATTATCAAGATTGGAAAAAAAAAGAAAGTTATTGTATGTGCAGATGATATGATCTCTTACAAAAAAACAAAACTGACAAAATGTTAAAGCTAATTAAAAAAAAAGTTCAGCCAAATTTCTAGGTAACAAAACATCAGAAGTATTTCTCAACTCCCATAATAAAAAAAGAAAAATGGGAAAAGAGTAATAGAATACCAGACACAATACCAACAATAAAATTAACAATACAGTATTTAGGAATTAACCTAACAATAAGAAAGAGGGTATATCTTACATAAACAATTCTTTATCTATTAATATAAATGAAAATCTGAATAAATAGATCATGCCATCTTTGTATAGGAGAAGACTTAATGTTATAAAGACACCAACTCAATCTCAACTTAATCTATAAATTTAATGCTTTTTCAATAAAAATGTCAATGGGATATACGGTAGCTTTGAAAAACTTAATTTTGAGAAATATATGTAATAACTGAACATAAAAAATGAAAAAGCAATTCCTCTAAACTGACTACCAAATAATCAGATATATTTTTAGGCCATGATTTACACAATACATTTTTGACACAAAAATTAACAAAAAGACAAAAGTAACCAACCTAAACAGATATATGTATATGTGAAAACATTTTATCAAAAATCACTGAGGATGACAGCTGTTTTTGTGTACAATATAATAGGTACATGAAAGCTGTTATTTTTAGTGCCACAAAAACAAAAACAAAATATAAAGTTCAGAAATATAAATGCATTTATGTTAATAATAATGTTAAAAATGGATTAAATAGTCCAATCAAAAGCACATTGGCAGAACAGATTTGAAAAAGATCCAGCAATGTACTTTCTACAAGAGATACCCTTGAGATTCAAATATACAAATAGACTGAAAGTAAAAAGATGGAAAAAAAATATATCATGAAACAGAAAATACAGTATTTCCCCCTTATCCATGGTTTTGCTTTCTGTGATTTCAGTTACCTGCGGTAAACTGTGGTCAAGAATCCTATGATCTTCCTTCCGACATGTCATCAGAAAATCAGTAGTAACCTAATGCTGAATCACAATGCCTATGTGAAAGAGACCACATGCATATAACTTCGATTACAATATATTACTATAATTGCTCTATTGTATTATTGTTGTTGTTAATCTCTTACTGTGCCTAATTTATAAATTAAACTTTATCATAGGTATGTATGTATAGGAGAAAATGTAGTATATATAGGATTCAGTACTATCCATGATTTCAGGTATCCACTGGGGGTCTTAGAACATATCCACCATGGATAACAGGGGACTACTGTACAAGAAAGCTGGAGTAGCTATAATAATTTCAGACAAAATAGATTTTAAAACAAAAATATGTTACCAGAGATAAAGAGAGACATTTCATGGTGATAAAGGGCCAATTCACCAAGAGGATATAATAATTATAAATATACATTCACCTAAAACAGAGCCCTGATACACATAAACTAAAAAACTGACAGAAACAAGTAAGACATAGACAATTCAACAATAGTACAGACTTCAAACCACATCTTCAGTAATGAAAAGAGCAACTAAGCAGAAGATCAAAAATAAAATAGAGGAATTGAATAACACTTTAAACCAGCTTGACTTAACAGATGTCTATAAAACCTTCCAACCAACAATAGCAGAATATACATTCTACTTAAGTGCACATGGTACATCGTCCAAGACAGACCGTATGAGAACCTAAAAAACAAACCTCATAAATTTAAAAAGATAAAGTTAAAACAAAATATGTTATTTTTTACTACAGTGGAATAAAATAAGAAATCAATAATGGAAGGAAATTTGAGAAACTAAAATATATGTATAAATTAAATGATACACTCCAAACAACCAATCAGTCAAAGGAGAAATTAAATGGAAAAATAGAAAATACTTTGAGATAAATGGTAATAAAATCCCAACATTCTAAAATTTATGTGATGCAGCCAAAGCAGACATACAGGTAAATTGATTGTTCTAAATATTTATATTAAAAAATAAGAAAGACCACAAATAATAATCTAACCTTAAATCTTAAGACAGAAAAAAAGAGAAAATTGAGCCTAAAGAAAATAAAAAAGAAAAAGAAAATAAAAAATAAATAGAAATTAATAAAGACTAGAAAAACAGGAATAATAACAATAAAAGTATGGTTCTTAAAAAAAATCAATAAAATTGACATTTAGCTAAGTTGACCAAGAAAAAAAGTACAAAAACTCAAATCACTAGAATCAGAAATGAGGGGCATCTGCCTTTGGCTCAGGTCATGATCCCAGGGTTCTGGGATCAAGCCCCATATTGGGCTCCCTGCTCAGCAGGAATCCTGCTTCTCCCTCTCCCACTCCCCCTGCTTGGGTTCCCTCTCTCACTGTGTATCTCTCTCTGTCGAATAAGTAAATAAGATCTTTAAAAAATAAATAAATAAATACATAAATAAGAATCAGAAATGAAAGAGGGAATATTATCAACCTTGCAAAAATAAAAGGGATTATAAAGGAAAGCTATGTTCAATTTTATCCCTATGAATTAGATAACTTAGATAAAATTGATAAATTCCTGGAAAGAGATAAACTACTGAAACCAACTCAAGAAGAAATAGCCAATGTGAATAGACAAGTTAAAAAATTTGAGTTAGTAATCAAAAGGATACCCAAAAAGAAAAGCCTACACAGTGGTAATTTCTACCTAATGCTTAAAGAATAATAAACACCAAATTCTTCATCAATGCTTGCAAAAAAAAAAAAATAGTAGAAAAGGTAAACACTTCTTAAATCATTCTGTGAGGCCAGTATTGTCCTGATGCCAAAACCACACGAAGACATCATGAAAAAAGAAAACTACAAACCAGTATCTCTTATGAATAGATCTCTTATCTATAGATTAGATGCAATCCCTATCACAATCCTAGCTGTCTTCTTTGTAGAAATTGCCAGGCTGATTCTAAAATTCATATGAAATTTCAAGGAACTCATAATTGCCAAAACAGCCTTGAAAAAGAAGCAAAATATGTCATGAGGGAAAATATGTCAGGGAAGGGAAAATAGATATATCTACCAGAAATTCTTTAATAGTTTAGGAAGTAAAATGATACTAATTGGAGAGAGACTTTAGTCAAGGATATGTTGCAATCTGTACAGTGAATACATACATACAATATATATATATATATATACACATATATATGATTTATATTTGCTGGAATTATAAGATTATCTAGAATTATAAAGCTAATTGAGGTGATAATATAAAATAATACAAAAGCATTTGAGTATTAAAAAAGGTAGAAACAAAAGAACAAAGAAATGAAGGCACAAAATACAGACAGAACAAGTAAAAGACAATTAGTAAGATGAAAGACTTAACTTCAAATATATAAGTAATTACACCAAATATTAATGGATTAAATATTGCAAATGAAAGACAAGATTGCCAGGCTGGAATAATTAAAAAGTACCCAATTCTATGTTGTTTACAAAAGACTCACTTTAAATACAAATACAGAAGTATGTTAAAAGTATAATGATATAGGGCGCCTGGGTGGCTCAGTTGGTTAAGCGACTGCCTTCGGCTCAGGTCATGATCCCGGAGTCCCGGGATCAAGTCCCACATCGGGCTCCCTGCTTGGCGGGGAGTCTGGTTCTCCCTCTAACCCTACCCCCTCTTGCGCTCTCTCTCTCACTCTCTCTCTCAAATAAATAAATAAATAAATAATCTTAAAAAAAAAGAAGTATAATGATATAAAAACAAATACTGTGAAAGTACTAACTGTACATTTCTGAGAAGAACGTGAAATGGTATAACCACTAGGAAAACAGCTTAATACTTCCACTGAAGTTTAACATTCACCTACTATATTAACAAACCATTTCATTCCTAAGTATTTACCCAAGAGAAATAAAAGCTTACATCCATATAAATTTTATACAAATGTTTATAGCAGCTTTTTGGTAAGAATCAAAACCTGGAAACAGCACAGACACATAATCTGATGCATGCATAAACAAACTGTGGTATATCAATACAATGGAATGCTATTCCTCAGTGAAAAGGAATGAATTATTGATAAGGGTCATGACATGAATAAATTGCAAAGTAATTCAACCAAGTGAAAAAAGATAAAATCATACATGCTATACATACAGACTGTATGATCAATACATACTCTATGATTCCATTTATGAAATTTAAATACTCTTCTAAAAAATCTGAAAAAATAAAATCTGTAGGAACAGAAACCAGATCAGTGGTTGCCTAGAAGTGGGATGTGGGAATGGTGGACACAGAGATCCTGGAGGGAGAGATTACAAAAAGGCTTGAGGAACCTTTTGGGGGTGAAGGATATATTAATCATCTTGATCATGGTGATAACTTCATGGGTGTATATATCCACCCTTCAGGGGGTCAACATTCATCAAATTGCGTAATTTAATTATGTGCAGTTTACTGATGTCAATTATGATTTGGCACCACTGTTAAAAAGGAAATGTTTCTGATTAAGAAATGTAAACACAGTTAAAGAAGGGATAAAAAGACAATAGTTACCATGCTTCCTACTGACAAGTCATAAAGAATATGTTTCAAGAGGCAGCATGTGTATATATGTATATCTTATAAATTATTTAGGGAGAAAAAAGAAGCCAACCATATTTTTAAAATTTTGAGCAAAGGAGATAAACAGGCAATTCAATAATAGTGAAACACAATGGTATGAAAAAAAAAAAAAGTTCCACCTCACTAAATAAGAGAAAATTTCATTTAAAAGAAATAATAAGTAATCAGTGTACTAGTGATCAGCTTGGTAAAAAAAAAATTACAAGTAAGATAATTTCAAATGCTGATGATATGAGAAGCCCTCACCCACTGCTAATGGGAGTGAAAATTGGCCATTTTGTGAGAAATTTGGAAGTATTTGTTTAAATTATAAACATTATCTTAAAGCAATTCCACTCCTGGATATATACCATTGTAAAACCTCTCATTTATGTGGAGATTTCTCACAGCCTGATGTGTAATGACAATGAATGAAAAACAACTTAAATAGGAATGAGGGGATAACATTTTTAAATTATCATATTCAAGTGGTGAGATATAATACAATCTAAGGAAATAACTAGGTCTAAATATATATTAAGATGGATAGATCTCAGAAACATTGTAAGTGTAAAAATCAGAACTACAATACTCCTTAAGTAGATTAGCAAGAACACACCCCCTAAAAAATAATTACTGTATATAGTTCATAGATGTATCCACGAAAATTATTATACAGAAGATGGAGTGGAAGGAAGGACATACATTAAATACCAACAGTAGATGCCAATGGAGAAGAATAAAACAGGAGAAGTAGAACTGGGAATAAAGATTACAGAGAACCAAATTTTAAAAACAAAATAAAATATGGGGCTCCTGGCTGGCTCAGTAGGTTAAATGTCCAGCTCTTGGTTTTGGCTCAGCTCATGATCTCAGCATCATGGCATCAAGCCCCCCATAGGGCTCTGTGTTCAGAACAGAGTCTGCTTGGGATTCTCTCTCTTCCTCTCCCTTTGCCCCTCCCCCTGCTCATTCTTTCTACATATAAATAAATAATTAAAAAAACAAAATAAAAGTAAATTAAATAGAAGAGAGTATGAGCTTAGATCAGTGATGGTGATGAATCATAATGGGGCAAAAAATCAATCTGCTGTGAATCTGAGATCCAAAATGAATGTTAACTTGCTGAAAACATTATGAAATATTTTTTCTTCTTCCCTTCCTCTCTTTCTTCCTCCCTTCCTTCCTTCCTCTTCTTTCTTTCTTTCTTCTTTCTTTCTTTCTTTCTTTCTCTCTTTCTCTCTTTCTCTCTCCCTTCCTCTCTCTCTCTCCCTCTCTCCCCTTCTCCCTCTCTCCCTCCCCCACCTTCTTTCCTTTCCCCAGAATGAAGTGTGAGTGCTGTTACAGTGTTACTATGTCAAGGACACAGTAGGCACAAAGATGGTAGATAAATCAACAGATGTAACAAGGCAATTAAAAGATTCCAATTTACTTACAAGTGAGCATTTTTAATAAGTAGCTCTCAAATTTATTTAGGTGACAGAACACTGGTAAGTCACACCACTTTCTATAGCACATTATGAAATATTAATTTATTGAATTTCATCATAAAATTTAGAAAGTGTTTCTACAAGAAAATATGAAAACTGACCTGGAAAGAGCTACCTGGATATTCGATTAGTATTTTCAAAGTTTTTTTCATTAATGTTTTGTATTAGATGTTAATTTGAGAAACTTAAAATTTAGAAAATAGCCTTTCATTTGGTTATTTTCTCTCGGTGTGGAAAAGAGTATCTTTATTCCATGTGAGTAGAGGCATTCATCTATCTGGCTCTAGACCACCTGTGATTTATGGATACACAAGTGTGTGCTTTCCAGTGTATTACAGTTCTTGAAATAATTGCTGAGTTTCCAGTCCAAATCCAAATTCACAAAGCACAGTACATTTCTCAAAGGAGAAAATCCACTTGAATCATATTACAAAACCTCTGGAAAGAAGTGGGTTATTGTTTAAGTTCCCATGCACTTTCTACAGGTCCAATTCCTAGGAGGAACTTAAATTTTATTTTGGATGAAACTTAAAATTCACATAATGTTTACACATCATGAAACATTGTTCTTATTTTTATTTTTTACCAATCATCTAAAAATATTAAAGCTATTCATAGCTCCTGGGACATACAAAAACCAACTGTGGGTCAGAGTGACCCATGACCCATAGCTTGCTGACCTCTGCACAGAACCATAGTATTAACCCATGGCTGTTGTCTCTCATGGTGACTACATATTCTACCTCTCTTCAAACTGTTTGCTTCCTGCTTTGCAAAATCCCTTTGGTCTTTCAGATTCGAATCCCTACATAGTCATAGTTGTGTCCATCCCCTACCATATTAGTACAAAATTTTGGCATTCCAAGTTTTGGCACTCAATCTCTCTTCCCTCACTCTTTCCCTGAATCTCTGTCCCTTTTTCCTCAGGTCTTTCTTACATCTTTGCTTCTGTGAGCACATTTCACAAATTCTCAGCAATTCCATCTTACCTGGTATCACAATGGCTTCCAGCAGGCCAAAGTGTTGTCTGCTCACGTGATACTCACTTGTCTTGATCTTGCTCCCTAAGCTGCTTTTTTTCACTCATTAAGATAACTTTCCTTTGTGCGTACCTAGTTCCAGAGTTCGAAGAAGGGGGAAATATGTAATTATACCATGTCTGTCCCATCTCAGCAAGTCTCTGATCTCTGGAGTTCATTTGTCATGTCACCCACTGGAGGGGAAGGTATGCCCCTGGTACTGAGGCTTTGATAGATCTCAGCAGAAGAGTATATTCCTGGGGGCTACATTTCATCTCAAGTATATGACTGAACTAATCCCCAGGTTATACCACAACTCTCCCTTTGACACTTGGCTATAAATATTACAAGACATATATTAAAAATAACTTTCCCTTTAGGTGAGGATATTTCTGACAACTGACTTGGATCTGCTTTCATGTAGAAGGAACTGAATTTTAGGGAAGCCTTTTGTTCAGGACTTAAGGGCTGAGTCTATGCCTCTACCTTCTGAGCTCCTGCTCTGAATTGGATCTCTCTCTGAATAAACTCTTAATTATCTTTCTACTGAGCTGCAGTCTCATTAATAATCCACTAGTTTATGCAACCACTTAATTCCCTAAGGCTTTGATTCCTTGAAAATGCACACTGAATACCTTAAGTATAATGTCTGTAAAAGTAGATCATGCCAGGATATGAAAAAGAGCCATGCAATCAACTTTAATCCTTCTGCGCAAAGACCTTGTAAATGTATCAAATTTCAAGTGAACAAGTGCACTGTGGTGTTCTAGAAACTCAAATCTTTTTTTTAAATAATTTTATTTCTATCTCATATACAAATTTTGAGGAATGGCTGCTCTCCACACATTAAGACTGATGGAGGAAATATACAAAGAGAAAGAGGATAACTCAGTGGAGACAGGAGACTGAACAATGAGCACTGTTTTGTTCATAAATCTCATGTAACTAGTATGCAACCTGTGGAAGCTTCGCATATTTTTAGGTCAACATCTGAAAATTTTTATCATAATTCTAATAGTTACCAAAGATGTGTGCCCATGTCTATTACATGTTTTATAGTCCTTTAAATGTATTGTGATCAAATCCATTTATCCAATCAGTTTATTCAATTTCTGGAAAATTCTGGTCCTCACTGTCAAGCCAACCAGCCAAAGGGGCTTAATTTCTGAGGAAAAAACATCTACCTTCATTTTTTAAATTTAGATAAATTTGTTAATATGCACCCGCTCCATGAACTTCTCCCTGCTGGGGTTCAATTCTGAGATGTTAACTATCTGACTGTGGGATGTTGCCTTGTCCGGGTGTTTCCTAGCTGAAACAAAGCCCCCCACTCCCCCGAGGGAAACAGTCTTGAGTTGTCCCTTTGTTGGATACCCAACAGGTTTTTCCACCTGGGGTCACAGCACTTTAGTAAACTCTAGATAGCTGAGAGATGCTTGCATCCCCCAACTCCAGGAAAGTGGGAAAAGCAATTAGAAAAAGAAAGTGAAGAAAGAACTGGCAGATGGAATCTCAGGCAAATTAACCTTAAGAGTACAGATGGAAGCTGAAAATCTAAAACTCGATGCTTTTATGGCTATCCATGCTCCCTGGAAAATATTCCTGTGCCCACAGGGATACGTGTGCCCAGTTTAAAGGCCACCCATCATGAATATCTGAAGAAGACAGGAGAAATAACAAAATGGCAAGATGCAAGACAAGATAGCAGCCATCAAAGAAAATTACCAAGTCCCTCAGTCCCAGGTGCATCAGAGAGTACCTTGGTGATATGCAGGTTTTTGTACTTACCACGCATGGCAGACAATTTTTGGTGGGGTGCAAAGCTTCTCCTAAGAAGGAGCAAAGGTGTCTCACCAAGTAGTCGGGAGAATGAGGGCACAACCAGCAGGGAACAGACCCCTTAGAGATAGAAGAGAGAGAATATTCCTGGGTTGCTCCCTGTAATGGCATTTCCAGTGGGCCCCAGAAAACCTGGGGATCTAAACCGAAAAGAGAAGGTCCCTCAAACGTGAACATGGTTGGGATGATCTGTTTTGCCCAGGAATCCTATCTCTTTATGTTGTCTATTTAACTTTGTTTTGAAACATGGTTTATGGCACTTTGCCAAAGGCTTATTGTAGGATTGCTCATGTCTCTGATACACTCAGGAGTTTGGAGGAGCTTGAATAGGCCACACTTGCATGGCAGTGTGGCAGCTACAAATCGTGTGGCTGTCCCTTGGCTGGGAGGACTCCTTTTCTCTTCTGAACTCGCACACCAGCCTGTGTATATCTAAGGGCCATCCTCAAATACTGTGCATATTGGAGTTAACCATGCACGGTCTGCTAACCCAACTAGACTCTGAGCTCCTTGGGAAGAGAGAATGTGTTGTGCTTTTCTCTGTATCCTCCATGGAATCCACTAGAATAAGTAAGCAAGAACTTTGGCTTATGTGGTTCAAGCAAACAAAGCAAAGCAGCCCTGCTGACTGCTTCAACTTCCATCAGTACCAGCTGACCAGTGGTCACTAAACTGAAGCCACTAGGACTTTTGTTCTGACCCTAGAGCCCTGTTCAGACTCATTGTTGTCCAAGGACCTTTGCAATTGTGTTCCCTCTGCCTGGAATGCTGGCTGCTTGTTCTTCAGGAGCCCAAATCTCTTCCTTCCTTCAAATCTAAGCTCAGATATTACTTCCCAAATAACCATCCCCTACTGCACTAGACAATAGAGACTTGCCCCCAGTCTGTCACTCTATATCTCCCACTTTGTTTCTCTTGTTTACTGACTGCCCCCACCCAGTCTGCATACACACATATCCTAGAATGGGAACTCGGGTGGGGGCGGGGGGGGCCCTGTTTGTCTGTTGTCACTGTTTTATCCCCACGGCAGCACCTGGAACAAAGTAAGTGGTCAATAAATATTGTCAAGTGAATAAATAAGTTATTCAAAGCTGGACAATTCAAGAATGATGTTTAGAATAAAAATATGAACAAATAAAATTGTGTCCCAATTTCATTCCTTGTTTCAAAAAAAAAAAAAGCATTTTTTGAAGAAGGAATTCTTTCCCTGGTTATCCACATTGTAGATTATCATTGTAAAACCTAAAATCACCAGGTCGCGGGAACCTTTGGGGAAATGGAAGCTTCTCAGAAAATGAGCTTCAGACAAAATTTAATCTAAAATGGCATTACAAACAAAGGTCACATTAAATTACTTTGGAAATCAGTATAACACATTATTCAGTAAAACCCCAGAAACTACTTAGCAAAACATCAGTGAATGGAAATATAACCAGGCCCCATTCTGTAAGACTTATATGTGCAGCTTACCAACTGAGCATGAACTTGCTTTGCCTTAAGAAGGTCAAAGCTGTAAGCACACATTTGCAAAGTTCCAATTGTGTGCCAGGCCCTGGACAAAGTACAAGTGATACAAAGACAAGGAAGAGACCATGTGCCATCAGGAAAAGAAGGCATGGCCAAGTATGGGGAGCAGGGGTTGTTGGGGAGACTCCACAGAGAAATAGATCCAATTATCTACATTGGTAAAGATAAAGAGAGGGACAGAAAGGGGACCCCATACAAGGCAGAGGGAATAGGCCTGCAAAGGAAGACTATTGAGGTCAGACTACACTGGTGCCAAAGTACATTACTGCAAAAAGCAAAGAGGAATGAATGAATGAATGAATGAATGAATGAATGAATGAAACAAGATCTAAGTCCAGTGACTCTCACTTATAAGTCAGGTATATTTACCAGGTAAGAAAAAAATTCCTATTGTTTTATCTAAGATTTTCAAAAACAAACATTGAGGAAAAGAAAGTTTTCAAGTTCTGCCTAATTGATTGCATGTTTAGCCTAAGCCCCTAGTCCTCAAAATAAAATTCTGTCATAAACTTTTTATTTTGGAATAATCTTAGGTTTACAGAAAAGGTATAAAGAAAATACAGAGAGTTCCCCCTACCTCCTTCACGAATTTGTGATAGTGTTAATGTCTTACATTGGCTTGGTATATTCGTCAAAACTAAGAAACCGACATTCGTCCATTATTATCAAGGAAACTGCAGACTTTACTGAGATTTCACCAGTTTTTACACTACAGCCCTTTCTGTACTCCAGAACCAAATCCAGGATACCACATTGCATGTGGCCAATATCGTATTTTAAATTATAACCTTACTGTTACTGATAACGATTAATTACAGTGACAAATAAAAACTCTGAAAAAAATGGATGACATAGTACAATGAATAATAATCACCTACTATATTAAGTTTTCAATAAAAGAGCGATGTACTATACAAAACCTATTTCCTGGTAAAACATGACTGGGAAATTATATTTTGATTATTAAATTAAATTTATCATTGACTTTCATTATAATTTCAGAATATTTCACCCTTCTTACTGAGTGATCTTCAATAGACAGTGGTTCTTAATACTTAGCTTTAATTTTCCTCTTGTCACGCCCTTGAGCAGTTAACAATGTATAAACATACCCTTACTTACATTAAGATGTTGATGTAGCTTCCACCTTTTATAATATTTTCTTAATCTGTCACCTTTGGAAATCAGACAGCTGTTCATAGGGTTTTCTAAGAATGTGTTCTCAGGAGAGATAGGTTGATCTTATTTTCACAGAGAGTAAATCATGCTTAATAGAATCTTCTCACCCTGTAAGATAAGCTCATTCTCCATGACTTGGGTGAGTCACTGAACGTCCTCAACTCATGCCAGAGAAAGAGAGAAGAGGGAACTCCATGAAACAGCCCAACCAAGTGATGATGGCAATGGAGCAAAAGAGATGCAGAAGAAATGAAACAAACACATAATGTGAATATTATAGCTTACTAAATATATTTCACCAAGTATAATAACTTTGATAACTTTGCTCTCTTTCCTTCTTTTCCTCTTTTTTTTTAAATAGAAGAAATAGGATGTAGTAAATTCAAGTGTTTGTCATTGTCCTCCAGTCTCCCTTCTCTCCCACCATCTGCTCCCAGAACAATTATTTGGAGCTTTGCTTTTGGTCTTATTACAGCCCCTAATTTTGATAGTTTTATGTAATGCATGATTAAGGCAAATTAAGGCACATCTCACACACACACTTACATGCACACACATTTTTCAGTTGGCTCGAGTGGCAGGGTTAACCCACATGAAAGAGCATCTGTATGTAGGTTGCACACCAGGTTTGTGCCTTTGTTCAATAACCTCATGTGAAGCCCACTCACTTAGTCCTCAAGCCTTCATTTTCCTGAAGATGATAAGGAAAATAATGCATACCTAGCAAAGAATTGGGACTAATAAAGAGTGACTTTAATTACCCAAGTGTCCTCCTCAGATTGCCTGCAAGAACATCCCTTGCACCAGTCAGAATAGTAATCTTACTTTGGTCTACTTTCCAGAGATGAGCTTGGTTTGCTCTCCATCCGGGATCTAGTAGAGAGGTTGATGAGTGGGAAGGAATTTTCTAAACACAGAAAAAAGAATAAATAAACCTGTCAGGAGAAAAGACTAAAATCTATTAAAGGTTTTGATCGTCCTATTTGTCATAGAGAAATAACAGATGCATTAGTGCACACAGCACTTATAATTCAGAGATCATCACTATACCAAATGACAAATGATGTTACTATAATTTACCATTTGTCTTTTTTCACAGTTAAAAAACCATAATTACAAGAAATTGTGACAACTTGCCAATTAAACACACTCATTCACCCACAGATGAAGCATGCATCTTTGCATTTTGCAAATTAAGTTGGGTTGTGTGAGGAGGATGAGAACCAAAGTTGTAGTACAGTGATTTATGAGCCTGAACAGGTATACATTGAAAGTAAAATAGCTTCCACCTCTTTTCCACAGCATCTAAACCACTTGGAAAATATATCCAGTTATGAAAAAAACAATAATCTGGGGCACCTGGGTGGCTCAGTCATCTGCCTTCGGTTCAGGTCATGGTCCCAGGGTCCTGGGATCGAGCCCCACATCGGGCTCCTTGCTCGATGGGAGACCTGCTTCTCTCTCTCCCACTCCCCCTGCTGTGTTCCCTCTCTCACTGTGTCTCTCTCTGTCAAATAAATAAAATCTTTTAAAAAAATAAAATAAAACTAAAAAAACAATAATCTTTCAGTTTTCTTCTTGAAGATTTTCAGACTTCATACAATCTCACTTGTAGGGTTAATCCAATCTCATCTTTCTTTCTTCCACTTTTATTGTGCCATGGACAACAATCTACTATAAGTAAAAAGAATGGATTAATCTTACACTACATGAAGGAAAAAATGGATTGTAAATGTGTATAAAACCACGAAACACACTATTTTGGAAATAAGGAAGGGAATAAGCATCTCCTTATGGAAAAATGGGATAGAAAGAAAGAGAGAAAGTTCCAGAAAACAGCAATACACAGCCAGTTGTGGTCTAAAGGGAACCAGGAAGAGGTCTGGTCAGCTGACACCCAGCCCTGATGAGAACAAAGGTAATAGCAAGCTCTGTGGTGACTCTGGTCCAAGTGACTTTGGGACCCAAGAGAAGGAGGGGAGCCCTCTTGGCAAGTGGAGATCAACTTTGTTCATGTGTTCACAGGTACTTATGGACCTTGTAATATATGTCAATCATTGGAAGTAGAAGCTTCCATTTGCCTGTGGAAGACAACCCCTTTACTTAGAAGAACCCACCCCTTTAGTTACATAATCTGAAATGGGGAGGAATTCCTTTTCCTATCTCTTAAGGAAAAAAATGGTGAAGTAATCCTAATGCAGATATTTTAGATTTGTTTAGTAAGCCTAATTCTGGGGTACATTAATTCTGGGCCATAATGGGGAATGTGGTTAAGTGCACAGGTTATAGAAACAGCAAGTAGAGATCCCATCCCAGTTCCCCACATCCTAGCTGCTGTCATTGGGAAATACACCTAGACTTTCTCTGCTTCCACTTTCTCACCTTAAAATCATGCTCATAATAGTACTAATTCATAAGACCCTTGTGAGGATCCATGAGTTAAGATGGGTAAATGCTTAGCATAGTTCCCACCCACGGCAGAGGCTCATTGAGTGTTAGAGGTTTTGTTGCTGGGTTGGAAAGGGTATTTCTTTCCCTTCTTTGTGTTTAAACAGCAAAATTCTCTGGGCCCCTTAGAGATGGATCTGACAGGCAGAAATTATCGCAATGTGGGAAATGAGTATAAATGTCACCTTGCTGTCTGCTGGAGTGTGCCATATGCCAGCTATAAGTATGAAAAGGGCTACTTCATTTTAAAACCAAAAAGCAGAGTCTTCATTTGCAAACAGAACAGTGTGACAGACAAAGCACTGGTGAAGAAAAGTCCAAACACTAAATTCATCTTCGTATTTTGTGAAGATAGAATCATCATCGACAGCACAAGTCTCTACCTCTTTGACGTGATGAAACTGGAAATAATAATTTAAGCAGGGAGCACCAGCATATGAGGCTGTAGAATTCCCATTTGTACTAGCTCTACTTCTCTGTGTAGAGCTGTTCCAATTTCCCTTGAGAAAAGAGGCAATGCAGTTTCACTTTGAAACTTGGGCTCCTTGGCCAATCCAGGTACATTTGTTTCTTTTAATTTGTTCAAAAGTATCATCGACACACCGAGAATCCCTATGCAGTTGGTATTCGACTCATTAATTAGCAAGCATAACTAAATGAGAGAAAATAAATTTGCTGTTTAGAATGTATTGCACCATGTTCTGGCAAATATTCAGAAACAGCTTTTTCATTTCTGAACAGGAGAAGATGATATATGACTGGATGGACATATGGCCCTAATCTACCATATTTCACGAGTCTTACTTAATGCAGTAAGGAGAAATACTATCCTTTTTTTTTATTCTTATGTTAATCCCCATACATTACATCATTAGTTTTAGATGAAGTGTTCCATGATTCATTGTTTGTGCATAACACCCAGTGCTCCATGCAGAATGTGCCCTCCTCAATACCCACCACCAGGCTAACCCATCCTCCCACCCCCCTCCCCTCTAGAACCCTGTTTGTTTTTCAGAGTCCATCGTCTCTCATGGTTCGTCTACCCCTCCGATTTCCCCCGCTTCATTCTTCCCCTCCCGCTACCTTCTTCTTCTTCTTTTTTTTTTTCTTAACATATATTGCATTATTTGTTTCAGAGGTATAGATCTGAGATTCAACAGTCTTGCACAATTCACAGCACTTACCAGAGCACATACCCTCCCCAGTGTCTATCACCCAGTCACCCCATCCTTCCCACCCCACCCCCCACTCCAGCAACCCTCAGTTTGTTTCCTGAGATTAAGAATTCCTCATATCAGTGAGATCATATGATACATGTCTTAGGAGAAATACTATCTTGATAGAACCTTAATAGTGTCCCATAAGGAGAAGGTTGGGAAGATATTTATAGAGGTTTGGGGTCTGGGCTCAAGTGGTATAAGACAGATCTTTCAAGGTAAGGAACTGATTGTTATTGGGTCTGGCTTATGAGATAATCACTTAGGACTGGCAGCACAGTGAGGTGAGGTCTTGAAGTGAGTCTGAGGAATAAACTATGTTGGGTAGGTACACTAATGAGCAAAGCATTGGCCCATACAAATTGGTTTGCAGAGACTTCCTGAAGCAACAGCAAAGTTATTGATTGGTTTACACCCTCATCCTTTTAAGAAGGATTTTTTAGAACAGTTAAGTGATGTGGACACAGGCGTCCTCAGTCTTCCTTTCTTTTCTTTTTCCTTTTTAGATTTTATTTATTTATTTTAGTGGGGGGGAAAGGCAGAGGGAGAGGCAGAGAGAGAATCTCAAGCAGAATCTGTGCTGAGCATGGGGCCCAATACGAGCTCAATCTCAGGATGACCTGAGCCAAAATCAAGAATCGGTCTCTTAACCAACTGAGCCACCTAGGCTCCCCTTCTTTTCTGATAGTAAAGTGTTGTCTTCCTCCTCCCAGGATACCAGGTCAAGGACTGCCCCCCCTTGTGTCGGACTCTGCCTTCTTCAACCTGCCCAAGGCTAGAACTGGTTTAACTACAGTATACAAAACTCCATTGCTTTTCCTCCCCTCTCCTTTTCTCATTCCCTATCTCTTTTGCAAGTGCATAGCAGTGCAGGCAATTTAAATCTGTAAGTCTCAAACACCTGTTCATGAGCTAGTTTCAGTCTGCTCATGTTATAATTCCTTGGGGAGCTTTTGCTTCCCTCGTGGAACCCTCCGTTTTTAACATAGCTTTCCAGGAGAAGGCACAGCCAGGGTTGTGAATCTCTGAACCAAGGAACAGAGATGAGTAATAATTCAATGCTTCTCAAGCTGATTAAGGACACAGAAATCCTAACTACCTCTTTTTCTTTCCATGACACCATAAGAAATGTTGGAATTTAGATACTCATATTTGAAATAATTATATAGGAATTCGGGACTAATTTTATTAACAATAAGCAGTAGCAAGTAAAAAGAGATTTAAATACAGTTTATGGAAGATTTTTTTAAAGATTTTTTTTAATTAAGAAAATTATTCCCATTAACTTTTTTGCATTGAAAGTTGAAGGGGGAAAAAAACTGTCTATAACTGAATGTAACATTGGACCATCACGCTTGCGCAAGAGCAGTTGATGAGAACCACTGAGCTAGAAAGAAACACAGCTGGCAAGCTGAGTCTGTGTGACTGCCTAATTAGCAGCTGTAGGGGATCACATTTACATTCTAACAGGCAGCATTTTGCCATAACTTAAAGGAGATAGGAAGTGGGATTACCAGATGTTTGTGACCACATGGTAGGGGAATTTTTTTTTTTTTGAGGGGGATTCTGAGACCCCTTTGTGCTCATGGGTAGGTAAACATCCTTTTGCCCTTCATTAGGCTGGACCCTATTATAATTGGTGTTTGTGATATACTTCCAATTCTGGCAGGATGGGCCAGTTTATGCATCAATAAAAGCCCCAAAATCTATGTGGCTTAATACAACACATATGCATTTTTCCCTCACACAGATGCCCAGTACACATCAGCCAGTGGCTCTGTTCATCCTAGTCATCCAGGCAGAGATCAATGGCAGTTCCATTTTAGCACATGCTTCTATGGTGAATCATGCACTGGCTCTAAAATGTCCATCTGGAAGTAACACAGTCCCCTTACATTCAAATTTTTTTGGCCAAAGTCAGTCACATGGGCACATATAACATCAAAATAGAAAGAAAACTCAATTCTGCCATATATCCATAAAGAAGAAAAGAGCACAGTACGTAGCAACAACCCTAATGCTGACCATAACCTCCAAACATTAACTTAGGTTTGGGAGGTAGACATTCAAACACTCAAATCTAATCTCAGCTCCAACAATAAATGGTAGACAGCCTAAAAAGTACCGAGACAGATAATGTGCCCCTAGAAAAGCTGTTTGCATTATCCCTCTGCTGGTTTGTACCAGTGGGCTGGGTTAATTAATTTATTTATTTATTTTTATATGATTTTAAGTATATTTTAATGTATTCACAGAGTTTGTACACCCATCACTATAAATTTTGAACAATTTCATTATTCCCAAAAAGAAATCTTTCACTCCTCAGCCATCAATCTCCTATCCCACATGCTTCCTCTAGCCCTATATAACCACTAATATACTTGTTATCTCTGTAAGCTTGTCTATTATGGACCTTTCATATAAATGGAATCATGTAATACACTATTCTGGCTTCTTTCACTTTGTATATTTTCTCAAAGTTCATCCATATAATAGCATGTATTAGTTCTGAATAAATTTTATTGTCAAGTAATACTCCATTGTATGGATAACACACTTGTTTATCCATTTATCAGTTAATGGACATTAGGACTGCTTGCTCTCTTTGGCTATTATGAAAAATGCTGCTATAAACATTCATTTACACTTTTTTGTGAGAACATATGTTTTCAATTCTTCAGGGCATATACCTCAGAGCATAATTGCTAGATCACATGGTAACTCTATGTTTAATCATTTTTTTCTTTTTTTTAAATTTTTTTATTGTTATGTTAAACACCATACATTACATCATTAGTTTTTGATGTAGTGTTCCATGATTCATTGTTTGTGCATAACACCCAGTGCTCCATGCAGAACGTGCCCTCTTTAATACAAATCACCAGGCTTACCCATCCTCCTACCCCCCTCCCCTCTAGAACCTTCAGTTTGTTTTTCAGTCCATAGTCTCTCATGGTTCATCTACCCCTCTGACTTCCCCCCTTCATTCTTCCCCTCCTGCTATCTTCTTCTTTTTTTTTCTTAACATATATTGCATTATTTGTTTCAGAGGTACAAATCTGTGATTCAACAGTCTTGCACAATTCACAGCACTCACCATAGCACATACCCTCCCCAGTGACTATCACCCAGACACCCCATCCCTCCCACCCCACCCCCACTCCAGCAACCCACAGTTTCTTTCCTGAGATTAAGAATTCCTCATATCAGTGAGGTCATATGATACGTCTTTCTCTGATTCACTTATTTCGCTCAGCATAACACCCTTTAGTTCCATCCACGTCGTTGCAAAAGACAAGATCCCGTTTCTTTTGATGGCTGCATAATAATCCATTGTGTATATATACCACTTCCTCTTTATCCATTCATCTGTCGATGGACATCTTGGTTCTTTCCATAGTTTCGCTATTGTGGACATTGCTGCTATAAACATTGGGGTGCATGTACCCCTTTGGATCCCTACATTTGTATCTTTGGGGTAAATACCCAGTAGTGCAATTGCTGGATCATATGGTAGCTCTATTTTCAACTTTTGGAGGAACCTCCATACTGTTTTCCAGAGTGGTTGCACCAGCTTGCATTCCCACCAACAGTGTAGGAGGGTTCCCCTTTCTCCGCATCCCCGCCAACATCTGTCATTTCCTGACTTGTTAATTTTAGCCATTCTGACTGGTGTGAGGTGGTATCTCATTGAGGTTTTGCTTTGGATTTCCCTGATGCTGAGCGATGTTGAGCACTTTTTCATGTGTCTGTTGGCCATTTGGATGTCTTCTTTGGAAAAATGTCTGTTCATGTCTTCTGCCCATTTCTTGATTGGATCATTTGTTCTTTGGGTGTTGAGTTTCATAAGTTCTTTATAGATTTTAGATACTAGCCCTTTATCTGATATGTCATTTGCAAATATCCTCTCCCATTCTGTCGGTTGTCTTTTGGTTTTGTTGACTGTTTCTTTTGCTGTGCAAAAGCTGTTTAACTTGATGAAGTCCCAATAGTTCATTTTTGCCCTTGCTTCCCTTGCCTTTGGCAATGTTTCTAGGAAGAAGTTGCTGCGGCTGAGGTCGAAGAGGTTGCTGCCTCTGTTCTCCTTTAGGATTTTGATGGACTCCTGTCTCACATTTAGGTCTTTCAACCATTTGGAGTCTATTTTTGTGTGTGGTGTAAGGAAAATGGTCCAGTTTCATTCTTCTGCATGTGGCTGTCCAATTTTCCCAACACCATTTGTTGAAGAGACGGCCTTTTTTCCATTGGACGTTCTTTCCTGCTTTGTCAAGATTAGTTGACCATAGAGTTGAGGGTCCATTTCTGGGCTCTCTATTCTGTTCCATTGATCTATGTGTCTGTTTTTGTGCCAGTATCATACTGTCTTGATGATGACAGCTTTGTAATAGAGCTGGAAGTCCGGAATTGTGATGCCGCCAGCTTTGCTTTTCAACATTCCTCTGGCTATTCGGGGTCTTTTCTGGTTCCATACAAATTTTAGGATTATTTGTTCCATTTCTTTGAAAAAAGTGGATGGTATTTTGATGGGGATTGCATTGAATGTGTAGATTGCTCTAGGTAGCATTGACATCTTCACAATATTTGTTCTTCCAATCCATGAGCATGGAATGTTTTTCCATTTTTTGTGTCTTCCTCCATTTCTTTCATGAGTATTTTATAGTTTTCTGAGTACAGATTCTTTGTCTCTTTGGTTAGATTTATTCCTAGGTATCTTATGGTTTTAGGTCCAATGTAAATTGGATCAACTCCTTCATTTCTTATTCTTCTGTCTTGTTGTTGGTGTATAGGAATGCCACTGATTTCTGTGCACTGATTTTATATCCTGCCACTTGACTGAATTCCTGTATGAGTTCTAGCAGTTTTGGGGTGGAGTCTTTTGGGTTTTCCACATAAAGTATCATATCATCAGCAAAGAGTGAGAGTTTGACTTCTTCTTTGATGATTCAGATGTCTTTTATTTCTTTTTGTTGTCTGATTGCTGTGGCTAGGACTTCTAATACTATGTTGAATAGCCATGGTGATTGTGGACATCCCTGTCATGTTCCTGACCTTAGAGGGAAAGCTCTCAGTTTTTCCCCATTGAGAATGATATTCGCTGTAGGTTTTTCATAGATCGCTTTTATGATACTGAGGTATGTACCCTCTATCCCTATACTCTGAAGAGTTTTGATCAGGAAAGGATGCTGTACTTGGTCAAATGCTTTTTCTGCATCTATTGAGAGGATCATATGATTCTTGTTCTTTCTTTTGTTAATGTATTGTATCACATTGATTGATTTGCGGATGTTGAACCAACCTTGCAGCCCAGGGATAAATCCCACTTGGTCATGGTGAATAATCCTTTTAATGTACTGTTGGATCCTATTGGCTAGTATTTTGGTGAGAATTTTTGCATCCATGTCCATCAAGGATATTGATCTGTAATTCTCCTTTTTGATGGGGTCTTTGTCTGGTTTTGAGATCAAGGTAATGGTGGCCTCCTAAAACGAGTTTGGAAGTTTTCCTTCCATTTCTATTTTTTGGAACAGTTTCAGAAGAATAGGTATTAATTCTTCTTGGAATGTTTGGTAGAATTCCCCTGGGAAGCCATCTGGCCCTGGGCTTTTTTTTTTTTGGAGATTTTTGATGACTGCTTCAATTTCCTTAGTGGTTATAGGTCTGTTCAGGTTTTCTTTTCCTTCCTGGTTCAGTTTTGGGAGTTGATACATCTGTAGGAATGCATCCATTTCTTCCAGATTATCTAATTTGCTGGACATAGAGTTGCTCATAATATGTTCTTATAATTGTTTGTATTTCTTTGGTGTTGGTTGTGATCTCTCCTCTTTCATTCATGATTTTGTTGATTTGGGTCATTTCTCTTTTCTTTTTGATAAGTCTGGCCAGGGGTTTATCAATCTTGTTAATTCTTTCAAAGAACTATTGGCTGGGTTAATTTAAAAGGCTCAAAGCATGGAAGACATTTGCATACCAATCTGTCCCCTCCTTTAAACAATGCTCAATCCATTCCTCCTCTGTGGAATGTTCTGCTATTTCAGGCTGCATCTTTCACTAATAGCTCAGTCTGCTGCCATATTACCAATGCTTAGGACATGGTTACTCTTTGATAACTACATGTTAAATGAAGGAAAGATTGTTAAATCAAAATGCCAGAGTTCAGCATTTTAATTCTCTGTTCAGTTAATAAACGTAGTTTTTGTTTTCCAGATTAGACTATAAGTTTCTCAGAGGCATAAAACAGTTCTTATCTCTGGAACTCCACAAAGTACCCAGGCCAAGGATGGGCACACAGTAGAAGAACCATAAGCCTTTGACAGTTCATTTGTAGACTAAAGAAAAAAAAGAAAAGAAAAACTGATGGATGTGAGCTGAGCTCCTCTTGGTCCATCAAAGAATAGGTATAGTTGCCATCAAGAGCACATTGCTTACACCTTCCACTCAACCTTGCCACACAGAGTGAGTTGGAAGACTGTTGAATAAAAATGACATTTGGCTGGACCCATTTGAGGACAGTCATTAATATTGCTAACAGGTCCATGTGTTAGACTTGGCCCAACAAAGACACCAGATGCATCCTCCCAGGCAACCTGGGGGCCCTTCTGAGGGCTCCTCCAGGCCAGGCTCACTGCATCTGCTTTCATTCAGACAGTCTGGCTACTTGGCTCAAGACAGAGCATCCATGGCAAGAACTAACACTCTCTCAGCGCGGCTCCACTTCATGAAAAATGAACATAACTAGGGGGTTGAGTCCTGCTGCCAATCTGGCCAACAGATGGTGCATTCCTGATGACAAGGGACAGCCAATTGAAAGATAATCTTGACCTGCTTCTGCAGTCCCAGCTGAGTTAACTAAATTCAACAAGAACCATACATAGTTGTGTGCCAATCTTGTGTCTAGCCCTGTGGTTAGGAAAATGGGAAATCAGAGATCCAGAAAAAGAAGTAAGGTACCCTTTGGTAAAGACATGATAATATAGTTAGACCCCATGTAATCAGAGCAGGAAATAGAATCCCATGAGGTCAATAGTTAAGCATGTTTTAAGCTTTCTGCTAAGGGATTCACAGACATCATTCCTTTTAATACTTGCAATTGTCCTATGAGCAGATAGCAATGGCTCCATTTTCCAGATGACAAAACCAAAGCTGAGAGTTTACCTGGCTTCCTCAAGGTCAGACAGTTGATAGGGTGAAGATTTAAACCTCTGATTCCAAAGAACGTGTTGTTAGAGAGTGCATTATTTGTGGAGGCTATTGAGGTTAGAAAAGGCAAGTTTGGAGTGTGACTAATAGTAAGAAACATTTACATAATGCTCACAGGACACTTGGTGCCTTTTTTTTATTTTTTATTTGTCAGAGAGAGAGAGCAGAGGGAGAAGCAAGCTCCCCGCCGAGCAAGGAGCCCAATGGAAGACTCAATCCCAGGACCCTGGAATCATGACCTGAGCCAAAGGCAGATGTCCAACCAACTGAGCCACCCAGACATCCCCATCTGGTGCCCTTCTAAGGCCTTTTCTGTTAAGAGCTCATCCAACCTTTTCTAGCAACTCCATAAATTAGGCACTAATGTAACTTCCCTTAACAAATAAGGAAGCAAGTGTATAAAGAGTTTAAGCAAATAGCACAAAATCACACCACTTGGGATTAGGGATTTGAACCCAAAGAGGGTAGTCCTTCTTTCCCACTACACTATACTAAATACTACTGATAATATTCACTCCTCATTCCCCCCAAAATGTGGCCAGGCCTTTTCGTGAGTGGATTATTGATTGCTTTATCTGTCTTGGCTCAAAGCAGAAGTTCCCAGACTTCTAACAATGCTCCCTGGCCTTTGTTTCAAAACCTAGAAAACTATATTTACAGCTGATCCCCTCAGACTTGAGGACACGGGTGTGCATACTGCTGTGCTAGGAAACACCAACGGAAGGGTGGAGACACCAATCTTCCCCTGCTGAAGACCACAGTTCTAAAGTTCAGGTGTAGTCAAAGTTTATGGATGATAAATAGATGATGGATGGTTGGATGGATGGATGGATGGATAATGCTTTCACTTCTGACCAAACTAGGAAGCCAGTCTTAGGGTGGGGGAAAATCCCACAGGTGAAAGGGTTAGTGGCCCTGTTCCTAATTCAGGACCCAGGAAATTTGGTAGGACTTCTGATAGTAAGATGGCATGGTGGGAAGTGTGGGCATGAGGAGAAAAGGCTCCTAGCTTCATTAACAATTTCCTTGTATTGGGGCACCTGGTTGGTTAAGCATCTGCCTTCAGCTTGGATCATGATCTCAGGGTCATGGGATCAAGCCCCATTCAGGCTCCCTACTCAGCAGGGAACCTGCTTCTCCCTCTTTCTGTAGCTCCCCCTGCTTGTGCGTGCTCTCTCTCTCTCTCTGTGTCAAATAAATAAATAAAATAAAATAAATAACCTCCTTGTACAAGTTTGACACAGAAGTAGCAATGCTGTCAACTTTAATGGATCATGTAGATTTGGACAATTAATATATTCCTGCTGACCATTGTACACAGAAGACCGGAAGAGCTGAACCAAAGTTTCTGGAATGTAGCAGCACCTAAGACTTCTAAAATGATTCTCAATGGCGTAAGAATTCTCCAAAACAAAAAGACTTTACATGTTTTATTTACTTTGACAAATAGGGGCTTGGAGTCAGACCTACTTTGAATTGGTACAAACAAAGTAATAAAAGATTCTTGGACCTAAGTAAATTAAAACTCTTTCAGTGTGTATATAAACCTGAAGTTCTGCAGCTTAAATATTTGGTACAGTATTGGCTTAAGTATCTGGAAAATGTTTCCCCTCTCTTTTTTCCAATCCAACACAAAAGAAGAAAGAAAGAAGAAAGAAAGGAAGAAAGAAAGAAAGAAAGGAAGGAAGGAAGGAAGGAAGGAAGGAAGGAAGGAAGGAAGGAAGAAAGGAGAAAAAGAAAGAAAGAAAGAAAGAAAGAAAGAAAGAAAGAAAGAAAGAAA
>NC_058405.1:89725727-89805323 GCF_002201575.2 Neomonachus schauinslandi
AAAGAAAGAAAGAAAGAAAGAAAGAAAGAAAGAAAGAAAGAAAGAAAGAAAGGGAGGGAGGAAGGAAGGAAGAAGGGAGGGAGAAGGGAGGGAGGGAAGAAGAACATAGGAGGAAAAATAGCAAGGCTAAAAAGATTTTTGATGGCATATGTAAAAATGAATACCAACTGGCCTTCCAAGTAATGGAATCAAATGTTTAGTTTAGCAGGATTCTGTTGTGTATCTAATTTTTCCATTAAGATTTTCATAGATAGAGACCAGATAATCACTTTTGCAGAGAATACTGATGAGTTGTACTTGCTTGGTTGAAGGGGAGGAAAATGAATACGTGCATTTAAAATTTTTATGATTACATTTTTAGTGAAGGGAGGAGGATGACTATAGTTTCATGACTGCTTTAATGCAATTGGTTCCACATAGAGGAGATGACATGTTGAAATGTGATGAGTAAATATGTGCAGAATGCGTCCCCAGTAATTGGATTCAAGCAACAATAACACTGGGCATTGTCAAATCCTTTATAGCTTTTTTCAAAAGGTCTCCTTCTTTTTTACCTGAAAGAAAATGCACATAATATAGAACATCATGACCTTACTCAACAGTAAAAAGGGAAATTAAAAATTATTTCACCCAAGTGCATCTGCATTTGAATCAAGCACATGCTAAGGTTTATGCAACTTCTAACTGCGCAATTTCTTCTCCTGACTTCTTCCTGTTATAAAACCACAGGATTTTCGAACTGAATGGTACATTTCAGGAGTAATTTTAGTGTAACATTCTCATTTTAGAGATAAGAAAATAAAGGCCTAGAGAAGTAAGGTAATGTCCCTATGGATATACAGTAAATTGACAGAAGAGGTAAGGCCAAGCTTAGAACCCTTGTTTCTGCTTCTTGTATAGTCAAGGAGGAAAGGATTTGAGCAGTAGAAGGTGGGTAACAGAGGTCAAGTAAAGGAAGGGTGCTATTATCTAAGTGTTCATGCCCCCCTAAACTTCATATGGTGAAATCCTAACCCCCAAAGGTGATGGTATTTGAAGGTGGGGCCTTTTGGGGGTGAACTAAGTGATGAGGGCAGTGCTCTTATAAAAATAGGTCCCACAGAGCTCCCTGGACTTTTCTGTCCTATTAGGATAAAGGAAGAGTCTGTCACCCACAAGAAAGCCCTCACCCAAACATGCTGACATGGACTTCCAGATCCATGACTATGAGCAATAAATTTCTGTTGTTTATAAACTACCTAGTCTGTGGTATTTTGTTACAGGAGCCCAAACAGAAGACAGAGGGCTTCAGTGAAGAGGGGCCAATCATCTTGGGGAAATACAGAGAATAGCTGAAGGGGAATGATAGCTGATGAAAAGTCATTGGCCATTGTAAGCAGATCATTGATGATCTTTTTAGTCCAGACTCTTTTATCACGAGGGGTAAAAAACCATCTAAATAATCTTGAGATAAAAGAAAAATTTACATCTTCCCGTAACCAAGAGGCTTGAATTTAGACATGATTTCAAGTACACCTGAACTCAGGTGGCCAAATGACAATCAGTGCTTTCTCTGAGCTATGTTTCTTACCTCTCTGTGTTGTTCTCATTCTTTCCCTATATGGGTCTTCCCTGTGGTGAGGAAGAGAGCCACCTGCCATCCTATTTTCATACCTTCTCAGTTTAGCAACCTTACTTGAAAAACAATGCCTGTCTTCCAATGTTAAAACATTAATCACAGGGCAGAATATTAATTTTTCTTGTGTGGGTCATAGACCAACCCTAGATTCAAGAAACTGATTAGTATGACTGGCCAGATTAGGTCACATTTCAGTCTTATAACTAGTGTGACACAGAGGGGTTTTATGATTCACTGACCAACTGGGAGCATGGCATAAGATTATAGTATCTTATTTTTTTTTTTAAAGATTTTATTTATTCATTTGAGAGAGAGAGAGAAACAGCATGAGAGGGTATACGGTCAGAGGGAGAAGCAGGCTCCCCGCTGAGCCGGGAGCCCGATGCGGGACTCGATCCCAGGACTCCGGGATCATGACCTGAGCCGAAGGCAGTCGCTTAACCAACTGAGCCACCCAGGCGCCCAAGATTATAGTATCTTAAAAGGAAGGGGATATATAACTGGAAGAAACAGGGAAGAAACAAACTAAAACATAAAAACAATACCTTGAGTTTTCCTTTAGTGACCAGCAAGCACATACATCTTTCTTAAACATTCAATTTCACCTAACAAATTACAAGTATCTGTGTACAATTAAAAATCATGTTCAACACTTCCCAAGGAGTTATAGCTTCCAGATGTTACATATTCATATCATGTCATAAATCCATGGGGCTTTCAATACAAGGGATATTCATTCTGCCTCTATGCCTATTGAAATCCTGTTTCAATATTCTGTGGTTTATGAATACAATAAATGATCAATTTAATCATCCAAAACATACCAATTTAGAAATGATAGGAAAATAAGATAACAATCAAAAATATTCTCATTTAGAAAGCAGAGAAAAGAGACTAACATAGAAAGGTCCTTCATATGCAGCACACACCATATATTCCTAGACAAGACTAACATCTCCTGCACTAGTAGGAGAATGAGATCCTTGGTTAGTTAGACTGGCTGACCAACTTTAATTCTCTGGCATCTTTTCCTCTATGGTCATAGCTAACAGAGGCATGGAGACAATTGAAATTTTAGAAATACTATCACTTTAAGAGCCCACTTCCTATAGGTATAATTATAGGGATCCTGTGGTTGCCTTAGAAATTAAGAAAACACATAACCCTAATTGACAGGATTGTGTTTCTCTAACAACGCAACTACTTTAAAACCATGGTCAACTGTAAGGTTATTACATTCCTATGAACTCTGGTTACTAAACCAACACTGAGACATTTTTAAAGACAGGATCAATGATTGTAGATTGCAGCCTGGTAGATTGTTTCATGGATCCCATGGGGTACCTCCAGAAGCTTTGTCTGAGACTGAAACCATCATTCCCCCACTGCTGGAAGTTTTTGAATCTAACAGCTTTCCATTGAGTCCATCTCTGGAACTTTCTCTCAGCTGGAGAGAGCTGCTTTGCACAAGTTTTGCCCCTTTCCTGGGTTTAACCTATATCCAATGACTTGTCAATGCAGAAGTACAAATACCCAGCCTCCTTGTCCAATCTCAGACAGCTCTGAAGGGCCAACCTGACTTCATAACCTCAGATGGGATTGACTGAAGACTTTACTGTGACTTTTTTACTCTGCCCAGCATTCACTCTTCCTGATCCTGCTTCTTTTATTCCACCAGAAGTATTGATTCTGAAAGCACTCTCCACAATATACCTCCTGCTTGAAAATCCCCATCTCAGAGTCTGGTTCCCCAGGAACCCAACCTATAATAGGTGGCACCAGGAGTGGCCTGAGAGAAGACTCTAGATTTTGGAGATTAGTTATATCACCTGCAGCCTGACAGGTAATGAGGATCCCTAATGATGGTCCATGGCATGTAGGAACAGCATAATTGTTAAAATGTTTCCCAGCAATAGACCAGGGTGGCATACCAGAAAAAAGGAAAGCATTGACACATGAATGAATCAGACGATTGAGAAGTTTTTGCAAATCAGTAATTGTAAGGAGTGTGGAACTAGACGGATACTGTTGTGGGCAATGAATGCTTTGAAGATAGAAATAAAATGAAAGGCTGAGGTGATTAATCTCCAACCACAGATTAAGGTCCAGGGTCTCCTTAGTAGCTTATAAAGAGACTCCCATCTCCTACAATGGGAGAAGAGAAAAAGCTGAAGGTAGAACCCAAGATTTAATTATAATAGTAATAGAGCTCAAGAGGAGGTTGAATTTTCAACCTTAACCAATCTGCTATGACAAGGTCAGGGTTCTTATTATAAAGAAATGGACTCTGTGACAACCAAAATCTGACAAGTTTTGGTAGGGCCTTCTATCAGTCAGGGTTCCACCAGAAAAGGAGAGCAGCCGAATATATATACTTATGTCACTCCAGTGGGGTGTGTATACATATAGAGATACATAAATACATATATACATGCATATGTATATGCATATATCTGTGTGTGTGTATGTATATACCTGGCATTTATTGAAAGGAATTGGTTTACACAGTTGGATGTAGGCTGAGCAAGTCTGAAATCCATCTCTTGGGCAAGCTGTCATGAGGGGTAGGCTGGAAGCTCTCAGGCAGGAATGGAAGCTGCAGTTCACAGGTGGAATTTCTTCTTCCAAAGGGAAAGCTCAACTTTGTTCTTAAGGCTTTTCAACTGATTTCAATTAGGCCCACCCAGATTTTCTAGAATAATCTCCTTAAATTCAACTGCTTATAGATATTAGTCACATCTTAGGCCTAGAGCAGAAAAGAACTCTATAGCAGCTGTTCATCATATTTGTGTTCATCAGACTCATCATCTCACAATTTCTATGGAGGAACAAAGGCACAGTTTACATGGAATCTTTGCTTAGGGTTGCACAAGGCTACAATCAATGACTTATCTATAGTGGGAAAAGATGCCATGTGGAGTTTATGGTATGGCTCAATACAGGAATCACATCATAGACTGTGTCCTTCAGCCACTATATACTTTTCAAAAATTGCTCTTGACATGTTCTTGGACTCTGTTAGAGATGGAATCCCTAACCATGGGACAAGTTACTATGTGCCAGAACCCATCATAAGGTAGCATCTGTCAGACACACCAAGAAATAAAGTCAGGAGAACCCCTCAGAATTCAATCTTAAGATAGAAGTGTACAGCATCATTTGTTGAAGAGACTGGCTTTTCCTCATTGCATGTTCTTGCCTTCTTTGTCATAGATTAATTGACTATATAAGCGTGGATTTATTTCTGGACTCTCTATTCTATTCTAGTGACCTATATGTCTATCTTTGTGCCAGTACCACCCTGTTTAGATTACTACAGCATTGTAATATATCTTGAAATCTGGGATTGTGATACCTCCAGCTTTGTTCTTCTTTCTCAAGATTTCTTTGGGTACTTGGGTTCCTTTGATGTTCCACAACAGTTTTAAGATTATTTGTTTGTAGATTGCTTTGGTTAGTATGGACATTTTAACAATATTCATTCTTCCAATCCATGAGCATGAAATATCTTTCCATTTGTTTGTGTCATCTTTAATTTCTTTCATCAGTGTTTTATAATTTTTGGTTAAGTTTATTCCTAGGTGTTTTATTATTTTTGTTGCAATTGTAAATAAGATTGTTTTCTTAATTTCTCTGTCTGTTACTTCATTATAAGTGTATAGAAATGAACCAAATTTCTATATATCAATCTTGTATCAGTGACTTCACTGAATTCATTTATCAGTTCTAGACAGTCTCTTCAACAAATGGTGATGGGAAAACTGGACAGATACATGCAAAAGAATGAAACTGGACCACTTTCTTACACCATACACAAAAATAAACTCAAAATGGATTTAAGACCTAAATGTGAGACCTAAAACCATTTATCTCCTAGAAGTAAACATAGGCAGTAATTTCTTTGACATCGGCTATAGAAAACTTTTTCTAGATCTGTCTCTTCAGGCAAGGGAAACAAAAGCAAAATTAAACTATTGGGACTACACCAAAATAAAAAAGCTTTTGCACAGTGAAGGAAATGGCAAACAAAAAGGCATCCTACTGAATGGAAGAAGATATTTGTATATAATGTATATGATAAGAGGTTAATATTCAAAATATATGAAGAATTTATACAACTCAACACCAAAAAAATAATTCAGTTAAAAAATGGGCACAGAACTTGAACACACATTTTTTCAAAGAAGACATACAGATGGCCAACAGACACATAAAAAGATGCTCAGCATCCTTAAAATCATCAAGGAAATGCTAATCAAAACTACAATGAGATATCACCTCACATCTGTCAGAATGGCTAAAATCAAAAGCACAAGAAACAACAAATGTTGGTGAGGATAGGAAGAAAAAGGAACCCTTGTGCACTGTTGGAAGGAATGCAAACTGATGCAGCCACTATGGAAAACAATATGAAGCTTCCTCAAAAGTTAAGAATAGAACTACCCTACGATCCAGTAATTGCACTACTGGGTATTTATCCCAAAGAAAATGAAAACACTAATTTGAAAAGAAATATGCACACCTATGTTTATAGCAGCATTATTTACAATAACCAAGAAATGGAAGCAACCTAAGTTGCTAAGTGTCCATTCATAGATAAATGGATAAAGAAGGTGTGGCATACACATAATGGAATATTACTCAGCCATAAAAAAGAATGAAATCTTGCTATTTGCAACAACATGGATGGCACTAGAGAGTATTATGCTAAGTGAAATAAGTCAGAGATAGACAAATACCATATGATTTCAGTCATATGTGGAATTGAAGAAACAAACAAATAAACAGAAAAAAAAGAGACAAAAACATATCCTTAACTATAGAGAACAAAGTGGTGGTTGCTAGAAGGGAGGTGGTTGGGGGATGGGTGAAATAGATAAAGGGAATTAAGAATACACTTATCTTGATGAGTACTGAGAAATGTATAGAATTGTTGAATCATTATACTGTATACCTGAAACTAATTTAACACTGTATGTTAATTTTACTTCAATTTAAAATAAATGTAAAAAGATAGAAGTGGTATACTCAGGGTCAGGCATTCACAGGACCAAAGAGTAAGCCTCATGAATATATGTCCTAGGCCTCCATGTTATCCATCAGTATTCAATTAGCACCTCTCTCCCTCTACTCATATTTATGGCCACATTGGTAGAATTGGGAGAGATTTTTAATACCAGCTATGGAGAAGAAAAATGACAGAACTTGATTCAGTAATGGGGCAGCTTGATATATGGGTAGTCTAAATGAACTGTGTCTAAACTACAGCCCCACTCAGGAGTCGACCTAAAAGGCAGAAGTGAAGGGAAATCCTCAAGAATCTGTAATAGTCATCTATTGCTGTGTAACATACATACATACATACATATATACCTACATACATACATACAATCTCAGTTTCTTTAAACAAGGCAGATTTATTATTGCACAGTTTCTGTGGAAGGAAGAAGGCCTGGCTTACTGAAGGCCTATGTTTATGTTCTCACAAGGTTGTGAGTAAGATGTTGACTTGCTGCCATCTCCTTGGAGGCTCAGTCCCGGAAGGATCTATTTCTAAGCTTACGTGGTGTTGGTAGCATTCAGTTCCTTGTAGGCTCCTGGACTGAGGGTCTTATTTCTTGGTGGCTGGTGGCCATAGACTGCCTTCAGTTCCTTGCACATAGGCCTGGCCTTTTCTATAGGCAAACCTACACCATTGAAGCTTGTTGCTTCAAAGTCAGCAAAAGGGAGAGTTCTGGTAAAATGATCATTACAGTCTAATACAACATAACCATATGCATTTCACCACATACATCTCATCACTTTTGTACTATTCTATAGGTTGGAGGCAAATACAGGATGAAGTCCTTTACAGAGTTTTATAATATTCCCCCCTCCCCACCAAAACTCATGTCTTCCCCAGAATCTCAGAATATGACCATTTTAGAAATAAGGTCTTTTCAGATGTAATTAGTTAAGGTGAGATAAGGTCATACTGCAGTAGCATAAGACCTTATCCTGACAAACTAATTTCTTTATAAGAAGAGAAGAAATGCAGAGACACAGACTCATAGGGATAATGCTGTGTGATAACAGAGCCAGAGATTAGTGTGATGCATCTATAAGCCAAGGAATCCCAAAGATTTCAGGAAACACCAGAAACTCAAAGAAAGACATGGGACAGATTCTTCCCTAGAATCTTTAGAGAGAATATGGCCCTGCTGACACCTCGATTAACTGTGGGAGAATAAATTTTTATTGTTTTAAGTTACATACGTTTTGGTCATATGTTACAGAAGCCCTGGGGAACTAATATAATCCCAAACTTAACAAGAATAGATTATGCAAGGGCATGAATTCTAGGATTGAGGACCATGATGGACTGTCTACTAGAGTTTACCCTCTGCCCTCCAATGATGCACACTTTCACATGCAAAACATATTCACCTCCTGCTAACATCCCTGAGAGTCTTACTCTATTTGGGCACCAGCTCAAATCCCAGATTCTCATCATTTATATATTATACACACACACACACACACACACACACACATATACATATGGATGAGACTCCTTCATTGTAGTTACTCTTAATTTGTCTATCTGTAAAACTAATGAAATGAATTATCTCCTCCCCCTCCACACACACACCTAATGTGTATGGAAAATGGACAGTACAAAGGAATCACTGAATCACAGAAGTTATGAAATCCAGCTGGGAAATGTTCAGAATTCTCATATTAGGTTTGAAGACCTAGGAATCATTCCCTTTGGCCCTTGGTTCTGTCCTCTGGTCCCTTGCACCCCCTCAGTCATCCATTTTAAGGAAAGGCAGCACATGTGTGCTACTGAGTAGTTTTTATCAATCTTCCTACTGGTACAATTTTGGAATCAAGAGTCTCCTTTCTTTTTGTATCCTTTGTGTCCCTTTCAATCTTAACTGACAGTTCTTTTTTTTTATTTTATGGAAATAATTTTCTCAAATACTGTGTGGGTCTTCTGTGAACTTCCTTGGACTCAGTCCATTAGACAAAAGTTCCACACACAGATCTTTTACAGATAACCACCTCTCTTCCTTGTGCTTCTGCTACAATGATGAGGGACAACACTCTTAAAATTACTCTTAAGCTTACTAGAGGGATATGATTTTATTGAGAGGTACATATGTATAATGTGCACCCTTAATCTCTTGAAAAGTACCTTTCCATGATATTACAGTGCATATTACAACAGCCTTTCAATATGTCTGTAGCTTTAACAAAAGTTTGATAGTAATACCCTTGGTTTCTTTATCTATACCAGGGCTTATCTCTTATGTACTATGCCCAGAAGCCATTTCACTTTTAGCATTTTACCATCTATAAAGGTTGAAAAGTGGCCCAATGTTAGAAAATATTCAGAGTACTCATGGACAGTAGTCAATGGCAAGGTCAATTATTCATGGAATTGAAGGAGAAAGATTGGAAGATTAAGGACAAGGAGGTGTGAGGGTCTGAGGTAGAGTCATATGGATGGACACACAAAGTAGGCACAGAACTAAAGATGTTGTGCTACAGATAATACTCACCAGAGAGCATCAACCATGGAGGAGGCACTAAACTACCATGACTCTCCAGCTGACACCAGCCAGCCACTGTTACCTACTGCTCTACCACTAACTCAATGACAGCATGAATGATATAGCCTTGGTGTGAGGGGTAGGGCTGTGCGTGTATCCAACAGCATAGGCCTCCACTCACCAAGTGATTTAGCTCTACAGTTCCTGCCAAATGTACAAGATGCCACCAACAAAAACCAACACTGAGCCCCTGATATAGAATCATCTCTCCAAGAAACCCATCAGTAACTTGGCGAGTCAATTACACTGGACCCCTTCTACTTTGAAAGGGGCAACAATTATCTTGGGTAAACTCGACATATATTCTGAGTATGAGTTTGCCTTTCCCGATCATAGTACCTCAGCAGGCACCCCTGTGTAAGGGCTTATACATTGTTTTATCTACAACACAGGACCTCACCTAACATTGCATCAGAAGAGAAGACACATTTTACCATAGAAAATACAGCAGTGGGCACATGACCTTGGGATCCACTGGTTCTTCCACAAACTATCCTATTCAAAAAGTGCCAGCCTGAGAGAGCAACTGAAAGGCCTGTTAAAAGTGCAGCTAATGTGCCAATGAGGAGAAGATCTCATATGGGAAAGGGTATATATCCTAAAGCAATAACCATATATAGTGCTATGTTGCCATTGAATAAAACACATGGGTCTCCAAACTAAGAGTGGAAGCAAGAAGGGTTACATTTGCCATCATTCCCAATTGCCTACTGGTGAACCTGTGCCTCCCATTACCACAATTCTGGGCTTTGTGGTTTAGAGATTCTTGTTGCTAGATAGGGAACAATTCTACCAGAAGACATAGCTAGAGTTTTGTTGAACCTCAAGTGATAGCTGCCTCTTAGTCACTTCTGACTCTTTTTGCCAAGAAATCAGAAGACAAGGACGGGAGTCAACATCCTTGTTTATCCTATTTAACCAGGATAAATAACCCTAATCATCAGAAGTTTATTATATAATGAAGGCAGGGGATTCCTCAGGTGATCCAACTGATATCTCTTGATACCCCCTGTCCAATTTTGGTGGTAAATAGAAAAGCACACCAGCAGAGATCCAAGAAAAGCATGATGGCCAAGGTCTCAGAAATGTAGGTTTGGTCACTTCACCAGGTAAAAGCACTTAGCCCAGGGCACCTGGGTGGCTCAGTTGGTTAAGCGACTGCCTTCGGCTCAGGTCATGATCCTGGAGTCCCGGGATCAAGTCCCGCATCGGGCTCCCTGCTCAGCAGGGAGTCTGCTTCTCCCTCTGACCCTCCTCCCTCTCATGCTCTCTCTATCTCATTCTCTCTCTCAAATAAATAAATAAAATCTTTAAAAAAAAAAAAAAAAAGCACTTAGCCCAACATAGGTGATGACCAAGAGCAAGGAAAAACTTTAAGGAGTAGTGAAGGAGAGAGATCAATATTATTTATACCTCTGAGACTTGTGGCAATGCCAGTGGTTCATCCCAATAACCTCCTTCTCACAACAGGAGGTGTGGGTAATACAACATGATATCAACTGGAGTTTGAATCTGCATGATTCATATACTAAATTTTATTGGCATTTCCTTTAGGATTCATGGGGACCCTTTTCCTGAAGGAAATTAATACTTCATTTTAGAGAATTGGGGAGACTCTGGCTATGGCTCTGCCACGGTTGGACACAAATTCCATCTGATTTAGCCCCTACTAATCTTACAACCACAAATTCACAAACACTGTGGTTGCTAATGTCTTCCCCTATTTTTGGCAATACAATACTCTGCCTCAATTGGAAACCTCCTCTTGAACTTCACTGTGGTAGCTATTCATCGTTGTTCTCTGAACCTACCTTTGCCCCCACCTCATTCTAGCACCAGGGACACCATCCCCCAGGACTGAGCGATCATAGTATCACTTTCCCTTGGACCATATTGTTCAATTGGGTGGTAGGTGATGTGATTCAAGCAAAGTCAAACAATGACCACCCGAGGGACTGATATATGGAAACACTGAAAAATAATCCCTCTTTTTTCCTAGTATTGTTCAACATGGAATATGTGCCAGTAACCATTATTATATGCATAACTTATATGTACTATATGTAGATAATTTTCGCTCTCTCATTCTCTTGCTCTCTCATTCTTGCTCTTTCTCTCTACCCACCCTTTTGGTGTGTTATTCTTGGATACAACTTTTAAAACCACCCCCTTGACTTCCTGTAAAGTTAGGCAAATAAATTATTTTGTTTTAGTTAAATTAGCTTACCTGATTGCTTGCAAGTTATGAAGGCAAAGAGAAGTGAATTAATAGTTTGGAGATAAACTTGGCACACAGAGAACCCAG
This sequence comes from Neomonachus schauinslandi, assembly GCF_002201575.2. Lineage (NCBI taxonomy): Eukaryota > Metazoa > Chordata > Mammalia > Carnivora > Phocidae > Neomonachus > Neomonachus schauinslandi. The sequence goes on from NC_058405.1 coordinate 89,737,249, forward strand.
AGAAATGACAGCAGAGGATACCAGGGCCCTCCCATATCCATTCTCTTCCATTTTTCCCCTGATGTGCAATAATTAAAGAGCCATGTGAAACAGTCAAATTAGTTTTGCCTTACCCATCCAGCTGTTTCTTTCAAAATACCGCATGTCAGAAACCACAATGAAAGTCCTTAAATTGAATGCTAGGGCTCTAGGTCTATTTCACAAGCTGAGTTTCCAAGGAAATGGCCTTTCAAGAGATTTGTGTGTAAGGAATTTATTGTGAACAGCTTTCAGGCTCAACAACTGTTGAAGTAAAGAAGATTAATCAGAGAGAGAAACTGAAATACAATGCAGTTGTAGCAAAGATTTCAGCCAATTCTGTAGGGAACTCTTGGCTTGGGTCATTCTTCAGAATTGTCCCAAATTAAGCAAGGTATCCAAGTGTTTATACTCCATATCAGCCAACTATATACCTCAAGGAACTAGAAAAAGAAGAACAAACTAAGCTTGATGTGCAGGAGTCAGTCACGTAGTTTCTGGATTTCTTTCAGAGGGAATTGCTCTGTGTGTGGCTATAGATTTGGTCTGTCCGTGGGAAGAGGTGAGTTCAGAAGATACTAACATCACTGTCTGAGATAAGAACCTCAGGAATTTCAAACCTTATCAACATAAACGCTTAATTTGGTGTCTCTGTTCCTACAAACTTGTGTCTTCCAGATGTCAGCTAGGAAGATATTTATCAGAAGACTTGACTGGGCTAGATGTTAGAGAAGTAGTGATTTCTTACCCAGGAACAGGAATGGAAAATAATTTGGTACCAGAAATGGGGTGGTATTATAATGAAAGCCTAAAACATGTAGTGTTGGCTTTAGGATTGGGTGTTGAGCAAAAACTAGAAGGGCCTTGACAAGAATTTCAGTGGAAACATAATGAGACTCAAAGAGATTGTTGGTGAAGACTTAAGAGAAAGTGGTACTAAAAGCTGAGTAGTCTCTTATTGCTCCCCTACCATGCTGGAGAGGCTCTGGGACTCTGCCTGACAGTATCCACTGAACTCCCAGACAACAGCCAGTGTCAACTTTAAATATGTGTGTGAACCATCATGAAACGCTCAAGAATGATGCCTGATGCAACTATATATAGGAAAGCTTTTGAATTCAAACTTTTCTTTTGGTAATCAGCCATTTTTCTATTTAGATTCATTAACTTGGATGTTCATGCTAGAAAGCCAACGTCTGAAAAAAATGATAATTTTTCTCTTGTGTGCATATTTCATTTTTCTTGTATTGACTAGAAAAGCTAAAATAGTGTTAAGTAAAAGTGTGCATAACAGATGTTCTCATCTTGTTCTTACATTAATAACAACATAAAGAAGCTCTATTAACAATGATAATTGCTATCATGATAATTATGATGTGTTATGGGCACAAAAATGGTATATCATAGTATTTAAGAGCAAAGATTCAGAGGCCAGCTGTATGGATATTTTTATGTACAATATTTTATTAGTTTCAAATGTACAGCATAGTGATTCAACATTTATTTACATTATGAAGTGATCAGCATGATAAATCTAATTACCATCTGTCACCATACAAAGTTACTACAATATTAACTATATTCCCTATGTGGTGCATTGCATCTTCATGTCTTATTTATCTGATAGCTGAAAGTTTGTATGTTTTAATCCCCTTCCCCTATTTTGCCCATCCCTTAATCCCACTCCCTCTGGCAACCATCAGTTTGTTCTCTGCATTTATGAGTCTATTTCTGTTTTGTTTGTTCATTGTTTTATTTTGTTTTTTTTTAATTCCACATGTAAGTGAAATCATATAATATTTGTCTTTCTCTGTCTAAACTATTTTTCTTAGCATAGTATTAGGTCCATCCATGTTGTTGCAAATGGCAAGATTTCATTCCTTTTTATGGCTGAATGTGTATATATGTGGTATATATATATACAAACACCACATCTTCTTTATCCATTTATCTATCCATGGACACCTTAGGTTGCTTCCATATCTTGATTGCTGTAATTAATAATGCAGTGAACCTAGGGTACATATATTTTTTCAAATTAGTGTTTTTGTTTTTGGATAAATACTCAGAAGTGGAATTGCTGGATCACATGGTATTTCTATTTCTAATTTTTTGAGGAACCTCCATATTGTTTTCCATACTGGCTGCAACAATTAACATCCTGACCAGCAGTGTACAAGGGTTTCCTTTTTCTCCACATCTTCACCAACACTTATTTCTTGTGGGTTTTTTTTTTTAAGATTTTATTTATTTATTTGACAGAGAGAGAGAGACAGTGAGAGAGGGAACACAAGTAGGGGGAGTGGAAGAGGGAGAAGCAGGCACCCCGCTGAGCAGGCAGCCCAAGGCAGGGCTCGAACAGGACCCGGGATCATCACCTGAGCCTAAGGCAGCTTCTTAACCGACTGGGCCACCCAGGTGCCCTTGTGTTTTTGATAATAGCTATTCTAACAGGTATGAGGTAGCATCTTATTGTGGTTTTGATTTGCATTTCTCTGATGATTAGTGATCTTTTCATGTGTCTATTGGCCATCTGTATGTCTTCTTTGGAGAAATACTCAGGTCCTCTGCACATTTTTTAAATTATTTGTTTGGTTTTGATATTGAGATGTGTGAGCTCTTCATATATTTTGGATAGTATCCCCTTATCAGTTAGACCATTTGCAAGTATCCTATTTCATTCAGTAGGTTGCCTTTTCATTTTGTGAAGGGTTTCCTTCACTGTGCAAAAGTTTTTAATTTGATGTAGTCCCAATTTTTTATTTATGTTTTTATTGCCCTTGCCTGAGGAGAAAGATCCAAAAAAATATTGCTAAGACCAAGATCCAAGAATTTACTATACATGTTTTCTTCTAGGAGTTTTATGGCTTTCAATCTTTCATTTAAGTCTTTGATCCATTTCAAGATTATTTTGATATATGGTGTAAGGAAGTAGTCCAGTTTCATCCTTTTGCATGTAGCTGTCCTGTTTTCCCAACACCATTTATTGAAGAGAGTGCCTTTTCCCTATTACATATTCTTGCCTCCTTTGTTGAAGATTACTTGGCCTTATTAGCATTGGTTTACTTCTGGAATCTGTATTATGTTCTGTTGATCTACATGTCTGTTTTTGTGCCAGGACCATACTGTTTTGATTACTATAGCTTTGTAGTATACTTTGATATCAGAAAGCTTCATATCTGCAGCTTTGTTCTCCTTTTCAAGATTGTTTTGGCTATTTGTGGTCTTCTGTGGTTCCATATAATTTTTAGAATTATTTGTTCTAGTTCTGTGAAAAAAAAACAATCGGTATATTGATCGGGATTGCACTGAATCTATATTGTTTTGGGTAGTAGGGACATTTTAACAAAGCTGTCTGGATTTTAATTCCACCTGTGCTGCTACTGACTGTATAACTTTGGGCAAGTTATTTTACCCATCTTCAGTTTTCTCATGTATAACACGGGGATAACAATTGTCTATTTAGCTCACTGAGTTGCTATAGGAATTAAATTAATGAGTAAAGTCAGAACACTTAGTGCGTTCCTTGACCCTCACTAAATGTTATTTAAGTGTCCATTATTGCTTATCAAGTGCATGCTATGTCCAGACTCTACACTATTAGAGAGTCTTAACATATTGCCACACATAATGTTTACAACCTCTCTATGAAGTGTCCACTATTTTGCCAATATTTCAGAGGGTGAATCTGCCACAACAAAGCATTAAGCAACTTCCCTAGCTGCTCAAGTGTAAATGGCAGAGCAATTTCTAGTTCATGTCTTCTCCCAATGAGTGCTATGCTTTCTGTTCCGTGCCGAGTACTTTACAAAAGCAAAGAGAAATATCATACATAGCTCCTGCCCTCACAGGTCTTAAAACTCCAGGAGTCAGTCGGCGCTGCCAGCAAAGTACTAGGTTTGCAGAATGGCTGGAGAGGAGAGAGAGGAGCAGCCACAAGACACTGGGCTCAGTCCAGAGTGCTAAATTCCCAAGTGCTAAATTTTGTACGTTAAAGAAAGCAGCTGTCTTGGATTTCCTTGAAGAGCAGTGAGCTGTCAGGTGCTGGGATTGCATCAGACAAAGGGCCCAGGTTATCTCCCTTGCAGGGATCTGGTATTTGACCTCAGTTTGCTTTTATTCTGAAGTCATAATGAAAGGCTGTGATTCGGATAGCCAAAGAAATGTCTGGCATGGAAGGTTGGTTCTGCTGAATAAATTGCAGTGATTAAGGAATGAGTACTTTTGGAGACCTCTAAAATAACTTTTCCATTTTAATGGTACTTTATTTCAAACAATCTCTCTCTTCAAACTTGACCTTCTTTATGACATTCAATTTCACATTTTCGACTGTTTCCTTGATGGCTTCATAGGTAAGAACAATAATACCTTCTGAAATGGAAATCCAAATTAAATTCAAGTCATCGTCCAAGTTTACCTTCCCATCTAGACCTTATTGTCATTGATATTGTCATTCATCTTATGCATGCTTAACACTTTGAAATCATTCTTTTGACCAGTTCCTTTCAAAATAATCACTAGGTTCTATTGATTTTGTTCTCATTTCTTCCTCTTTTTGTTTTAACTACAGCTAACTATGTACTTCACACCCACATAAATACACACTAAGACTTTTATGACTTTTTTAATGAAATTCCCTCCTTTCAAATCCTTCCTACCCAGTATGCAAATATAAGTCATTCAAAAATACTCTAGTCTGAAAAGGGAAAAATAGTAACATCACCAGATACATCATGTGGCTACAATGACCCCATCATAAGATGTGACCTGAAGGGCCTTCACCCTAGTCTAATCATGAGAAAAAACATCAGACCCAGACTGGGAGAAATTCTACAGGTTACTTGGCCAGCACTCCTTAACACCGCCAAAGTCATAAAAAGCAAGTAAAGATTGAGAAACTATCACAGACCAGAGGGAACTCAAGAGTTATGACAATCAGATACATTATGGAACCTTGGGCTTGATCCTGGAATAGCAAGAGGACATTTGTGGAAAAACTAGTGAAATCCAAATAGAGTCTGGAGTGTAGTTGATAAGAATGTACCAATGTTGATTTCTTAGTTTTGACAAATGTACCATGTAATCAAAGATGATGACGGGGAGAACAAGGTGAGAGGTGTATGAAAACACTCTATTGCCTTTATAACTTTTTTGTAAATTTTACAATAAAATTTACAATTTTATTGTAAATAAAATAAAGTTTATTTTAAAATGTCCTTTGCACAAAACCTTCCAACAGAACCCCACCGTTGAAGTCCATGTGTATGATCCTGCTGTTCATGGCCGACTATTGCCCCAAACTGCTAAGTGTGTGGTGATTTGTCACAGCAACAATAGAAAGCCAATGCATCCTTCCACTCTGGTACAAGGACTTTCTGCTTACTCTGAATCTGCCAAACATGTTAAACACATTTCACAAAGATGTACGCTAGTATTATTTTGTCTATTCTAATTCCCCTTCTCTTGCCTGAGCTATCTTTTTACAAACTCAAATAATGAAGTACATTCTTTCTTTTTGATCTAATGCAAGTTTTCCATCTTGTTTTTACTGTCTGCCACTCATTTGGTACATGGACTAGGTTGCTTTGTATTATTTTGTTTCATATGAATATGTAATTTCTCTGGCTAGGTTATGATTCTTTTGAGGGCTATGGTCTTGCCCTATCCATTACATATACATATAATGATGTATGTATATATTTCCAGGCTCCTTCTGTGGCATTTGAAACTCTCCATGATCTTGCCTACCTGTCTGCTTTCTAGACTTCTCACCCATCATTCCCTGATATATACCCTGTTTCAACTTATGCTTAGTAAATATTTGGTGTATATGAAAGACCAGTGTTCTTGGCATAGTTGTTAAATAGCATGATAATAATGATGGTAGAAGGGGTGGTGGTGATTATGATGGAGAAAGAGAAAGAGGAGAAGGAGGAAGAGGAGGAGGAGGAGGAAGAGGAGGGGAGGAGGAAGGGAAGGATCAGAATAGATTAAATTTTAAAAAAAAGAAAAATATTTTAGAGCACGGCAAGCTTTCCTCTAAAATAACAATTTTTAATATGGTTAATTCCAACCCCCCACCCCGGGGGTATTTGGCAATGTTTGGAGGCATTTTAATTGCCATGGGGAAGTAGGGGGAAATTACAACTGCCATATAGGGAACAGAGGCCAGAGATGCTGTTAAACATGCTACGAAGTACAGGACAGCCTCCATAACAAACAAGTATTCATCCCAAAATGTCAACAGTGTCAAGATTGGAAAATCTTATTCTATAATCGTACTGACCAGTTATGCATAGGGCATAATGCATGAGGTTCCTGCCGTACTTCAGAATGTAAGCTAGAACTTGTGCAATTGAACAATCCACAAGCTCAGTCCTTAGAAGTGCTGTATAACACATGAACACATATAACACATGAATGTGCATAACACATTCTATACCTGTGTTGATGCCTCTGGCATGTCTAGATATGTTATCCACCGGTGTCTGAAATTGAAATATTTTCTTGAGCAATAAATTAGCTTAAGATTTTTTTTTCTTAAACCAGCTAACCCTAAAGATGAGATTATGCTTACAAATGCTAAGAAAAAATGAGTTGTCAGCAAGGACATTATCTAATTAACAGCTAACACTGACATCTACTTAGTGCTCCAGTGCACCATCTCTATCTATAAAGGCCAGCCCTCATTTACACAGATGTTCACATTTAGTCCTGATAATATTTATCTTGTCAAGCTATGAAAATTTCTGAAAAGTTATTTTGCATATCTTTGGGCATTTGAGCCTCCAAAGAAACATTCAAGGCCAGTGAAGGGTCCATTTGCCAGATACCACTTCACCAGAGGGAAGGTAAAGTTTGCTAAACACTGTGTTTCCCTCAAAATTTTCTAAATAAATAATTTCTCCTGAACCTTCTCAGACGTTAATGTACCACTTTTCAAGTGACTCGAAAGTGAAGACATCTAAACAAGAGAAATTTAGTTAGGGGGAGAAAATGTAGCTTTCAGGATCAGAAGCTGGTAAACTACTTTCACATCAGAAGTTCAATTTAATCTGAAAGGAAAACAAATCCATCAATGTCTATTCAACTTGCCCACAAACCTGAGGGACATTCAGTTATCCCCTAGTAGAATCTGTGTGTTAGATGTTATATCGGTCTTTCTGTTCCTGAAACACTTACTTTAAGGTGTACCATGTAATCGAATTTCGCATTCTTTTTCCTGGTCTGCATATGTCTACGTTTTTCAAATGCTCGTCAAAATTTTAACTGCGTTAAAATGTCTTTAAAATGGGAGAGTGATTTTTTTTCTTCATACAATGACATTCAATAATATCAAGGAATCAGGCCAATCGACTGGATTATACGGATTTTATCTGCTTCTGATTCAATGGCCCTCCCTTTCCATTATGGGCTGCTGGAACCTCTGCCATGGTGGAGTCCCTCATCAATGCCCAGCCATGCTCAGGGGATAATAGTCTGATCGAAACACATTTCAGGGAGAAGTAATTTTAGTGATGCTTCACACAAAGACCAACTTTAATAACTAAGCCAACTTGAATTTAACTATTTCCATTAAAGATATAAGGCTAATTTAGGAGCACAGCTTGGAAACTTCCATTTAATGAAGGAATCAGATGAACACCACATATTTGACTTTACTCCAGTGGAGAGGAACAACTTCCATTGGTCAAACTCCTATACTTCCCAGGTACCACACACTGATGGGCACTTTTAATGCCTTTTTACAGATGAAGAAGCTGAGGTTCAGAGAGCTTCAGTAACTTCACCAATGCCACACAGACAGTAGGAACAGTTAAGATTTGGTAAAGGCCCTTGATTTCTTTCCTTCAACATACTGAATGATAGGGTGCCTGGGTGGCTCAGTTGGTTAAGCGACTGCCTTCGGCTCAGGTCATGATCCTGGAGTCCCAGGATCGAGTCCCACATCGGGTTCCCTGCTCAGCAGGGAGTCTGCTTCCCCCTCTGACCCTCCTCCCTCTCGTGCTCTCTCTCATTCTCTCTCTTGCAAATAAAAAAAAATACTGAATGATAACCACTAGGAGGGCCAGCCATAACACTTACCAACACAAGCACTTATATCAGTATCAAGAAAGGTAGAGAAACATGAACCTGATTTCTAAATGCAAGCAATCCAAGGGTATGAAGCATTTTATTTGTGTTTGCTTGTCTGTCTGTTGCTTTTGCGATTATGCTCCTCAGTGGGGAATACGGATGTGCCATGGGGTAGGGGCTCTGCCCTCAGCCAAGCCTGCACCAAACCTTGGCTCTTGCCCCACCTACGGCCAGAGCAACCTTGAGCTGGTGATATAACCTCCCCAAAGCTCACTTTCTTCATTCACCCATTCATGGTAATAATTCTGCTTATGCATAGTGTTTGAAAGTGTTAAATAAGGCCCTGTGTGCTCCCTGAACATTATCAGGAATCTAGAAAGTGCTCCTAAAAGTCACCTCAACATTGCACTCAGAGCCATGTCCCTTCCTTCTCCATATAATAGGCTGAGACTGGAAAGCTTAGCCAGACCATTATGAGTCCAGAAACCCAGAAGAATCAGTTACCAAAGCTGGCAAAGCCTTCTTTAGAAGCCCCAGCAAGCTCACCCAATTCTCATTTTAACTCTATGCCTCCTTTCAGGAGTTAGTAGGAGCTTCAAAACACAAGCACAGAATTAAGACAAACAAATGCACTGTGAATGGAGATTATGTAGAATGTTAGCAAGGAAGCCAAAGTAGGACAAGACATCCTTCCACATTGTGAGACAGCTGTGGCTCACATTTCCTTCTATTAAAAGCCAGACCCTGTGGCTTTCCTGCAGGATTAATAGAACTTCAGTGAATCTCTGATGGATCTGACTTTTAGAATACAGCAGCGGGGTCGGTGCTCTTCTCCCATCCCTGCTGACATGTTTATATCAAATAGCAGCCAAGGGCATGGAGGGCCTGACTAAGAATATCTGGGACTCCACCTCCTAAAGCTCTTCCCCCCTGAGTTTTCTCAGAGATCCAGAACACTTGTCAAAATAGCTCCTTATTTTCTGGCCAGTAAATTGTACCAAGTTTTTTTTTTAAGATTTTATTTATTTATTTGAGAGAGATAATGAGAGCATGAGCACAAAAGGAGAAGAAGCAGACTCCCTGCTGAGCAGGGAGCCTGACAAGGGGCTCAATTCCAGGACCCTCAGATGATGACCGGAGCCCAAGGCAGATGCTCAACTGACTGAGCCACCCAGGCACCCTTGTACCAAATCTTCTAAGTAGAGTGAGTCCACACTGTGGTAAGTAGTCTTTACATGGCTCCAGTGATCCCCATCTCCTAGAATTTGTGCATTCATTTACTCCCCTTCCTTTGATGGTGAACTGGACTCACTGAGTTGCTTCTACTTAAAAAAATACGGCAGAAGTTATAGGATGTCATAGCTGAGACTGGGTGACAGAATGACCATGGCTTTGTCTAGGGGCATCCTCTCTCATTCTCTCCTCTGGTTCTGATAGAAACTAGTACCTTATGTGAGCTGCCCTATGGAGTGACCCACATGGGAAGGAACTGAGGACCTCAGTACAGCAGCACACAAGGAACTGAATCCTTCCACAACCGTGTGAGTAAGCTTGGAGGCAGATCTTCCCAATTGAGGATCTCCGATGAAACCACAGTGCCCACTGACACCTTGAAAGCAACCGTGTGAGGGACCTCTGGTCTCAGGCACCTAGGGCAGCCATGCCCAGCTTCCTGACCCACAGGACTGTGACATAATAATTGTTTGTTATTTCAAGCCACTAGTCCTCCTGAGGCTAGCTAATACCTAGAGGTAGCAGACAACTAACCTGTGAGCATGCCTTTCATCTGCTAGCCAACCAAATCCAGAGCCTGCCTGCCAGCCAGGTCCTTTACTGAGTTCTCATACTCGGGGCCACCAGCTACCTAATCACTCCAAGGCCAGGGACCAGACCACTAGGGCCAGCACTTATGCCCCAAAGACCCCTGAAATTACCCAAACTAGCCAGTTCTAATCCTGTGTATCCTGCCTTGCCCAGTCCTTCCTGCAGAAGCCGCAATAAAGTCTCCTGCCCACACTTCCCTCTTAGTCCCTTTACCTTTCCTGATCAACCTTGGTGTTCCCCCTCATGGCCCTGCATGGCCCTCCATGGTGTTCCCCTCCTCCTTGAAACTGTGAGCAGCAAACTATCTTTCTAATGGCAAAGATAGTTGGCCTCACCACAGCTGAATAATAATAAAATTATTATTAATACATCCTAAAACATGCCTGAATGCCAAAGTATCTGGGAATCCTGTCCTAGCAGTAAGGTTAAAATTACTGCAGAGAGGGATGCCTCGGTGGCTCAGTTGGTTAAGCGTCCAACTCTTGGCTTCGGCTCAGGTCATGATTTCTGGATCCTGAGATCGAGCCCCTCGTCTGGCTTGGCGCTCAGCTTGGAGTCTGCTTGGAATTCTCTCTCTCCCTCTCCTTCTGCCCCTCCCCCTGCTTGCTCACACACTCTCTCTCAAATAAATAAATAAAACTTAAAAAAATTTTTTAAAATAAAATAAAAATTACTACAGAGAAAGAGACCATACCTCCTGTGCACACCTAACCTTATCCTGGAAACAGACCTTCTCTGGGGATGCTCAGGAGACATGGTTAGGGACAAGGGGAGACAAAAAGTGAGAAGGTTTGAGAAAGGAGTGACACAGGCATGAAAAGCAAGTGCATACCCTACGAATTCATGGACATATGAAAGAAAGGGAAAGGAAATCACATTTACCAGGCACTTAGTGCATGTTGCCATATATTGTACTAGAAGTTTTCAGTTATGTTAATTAATCCCCATAAAAAATCCTGAGAAGCAGTTACTGTATTAGTACTATTGCCATGTTGCAGAAGCTAAAACTAGGAATCTAAGAATTTAGATACCCTGCTTACATTTATAAAGATAAGCAGAGTACACAAGTGATCTCTCTGGTTTCAAAATCTATGCTTTTCCTTTCACCCCACTGAGGTCTAAGGGCTACAACTGGACAAGATGTTACCTGCTATTAACAGGGTTAAATCCAAGTTTTGGTCTCTTCTGATGTTCTTTGTTTCTTAAAATGACCTATTATCCATTCTTTTACTTCTGAGTTTACTGGGGTTCTCTTATCCTCAAGAAATCAAAAATATCTCTGCATCTCATTTTGACTACACACCTTACTGGTACCTACGCTTCATGAACAGACCTGAGCTCATACACCACGCTATTTAATTCATAGACCCAGTTAGGCTGAGAACTGTCTTAAAAGAAAGTTTCTTTTGACATATTACATTTGAGTGATTGATTGGCTTCTTCATTGGAGATGCTGCCACCAACCTCCTTCCTGACTTAGATAAAACTAAGTGGTTCAATATAAAACCATTTCTTGTGGTCAGCCTCCTTATTGGCAGCACACAAAACTACCCTCATTTCAAGGTGTCACCCTACCCTATTTGGTAATGTAAATTTATTTAGCAGGGAATGGGCTTTCTAGAATCAGGTTAATTGATAGGGACCTAAATATAATAAGGCTTGAAGTACAAGAACACAGAAAGGATTTGGATATAAAAACAATCTAACAATCTGCATATATTAGTCATTTGATCAATCTGGTTTTGTTGTCTAGGTATAGCTGCATCTTAGTGGGGATGTGACTATAGGCAAGGTTATCATGTTTACCTTCACTTTCCTCCTAAAATGTATGATGGTAATATCTCATAGAGTTCTTTCTAGGAATGAATAGGATTGAATGGAGCACTGGGTGTTATAGGCAAACAATGGAATCATGGAACACTGCATCAAAAACTAATGATGTAATGTATGGTGATTAACATAACATAATAAAATAAAATTAAAAAAAAAATAAAGCACCAGCAATGTGGCTTCCTGGAGTGGTCTTCTTCCACAATTATTAGTGGAATGGTCCATGAAATTGGACCACCAGTTTTTATGTCCTGACTCCACCACTCATTAACTATTTGCCTTTGGGCAAGTTTCTTAACCATTCTGTGTTTTTTCTACTTTAATTTCCCCATAAATAAAATGGGGGAGATGTAGTAACAGTCTTATAGAATTGTTATATGATAAAAAGAGTTAATGTATGTGAAGAACTTGGACCTGCACTGGTTATGTAACATATAACATATAACACGTAACATAATATATAATACATTGCATTTTTAAAATTGAGATACAATTCACGTAACATAAAATTCATTTTAAAGTATGTAGTGCAGAGGTTTTTAATATATTCGCAAGGTTATACAACCATCACCATGATCTATTTTTAAAATATTTTTCCATCAGCCCAAAAAGAAATCGCTGTATGTGACAGTCACTCCCAATTCTCTTTACCCTTCATCCCCTGGTGACCAATAATCTACTTTCTGTGTCTATGGATTTGCTTAAGTGGACATTTCATATCAATTGAGTAATACAACAAGTTACTTTGGTGTCTAGCTTCTTTTACTTAAGCATAAAGTTTTCAAGGTCCAACCATGTTGTAGTATGAATCAATATTTCATTCCTTTTTATGACAATATTCTATTTAGTATGTACATACCTCATTGTTTACCCATTCATCAGTTAATGGACTGATCCCCATGCTTCCATTTTTTTGGCTATTCTTTTTCTCTTGAACAGCCTTGACACTACTATTGAAATATTAATTGACCAAAGATATATGGGTTTATTTTTGGACTCTCAATTCTATTACATTAATTCACATATCTGCTTTTCTGCCGCTGCAACATCCTCTTAATTACTGTAGTTCTGTAGTAAGTTTTAAAGTCAGAATTTTAAGTCCTCCAACTTTGTTCTTCTTTTCAAAATTTATGTCTAGTTAGAGACCCTTGCATTTCCATATGAATTTTAGAATCATCCTGTCCTCTTCTGCACACATAGCAGCAAGAATTCTGATAGCAACAATATCTCTAGATCAATTTGGGGAATATTATCACCCTAACAACATGAAATGTTCCATGAATACAGGATGCCTTTCCTTTTATTTAAATGTTTCGTTTTCTTCACAGTGTTTTGTAATTTTCAATGTACAAGTTTTACACTTATTTTGCTGAATTTATTCCAAAATAATGTATGCCTTTTGATGCTATTGTAAATGGAATTGTTCTCTTTATTTCATTTGCAGGTTATTCATTGTTAGTGTATAGGACTACAACTGATTTGGGGATTTTTGTTGTTGTTGTTTCAAGTTTTTATTTAAATTCTAGTTAACATATGACATAATATTAGTTTTAGGAGCAGAATTTAGTGATACATCACTTACATATAGCACCCAGTACTCATCACAAGTGCCCTTCTTAATGCCCACTACCCATTTAGCCCATCCTCCTAAAACTGATTTCTGAATATTGATTGGGTATCCTGTGACTTTGTTGAACTCATTATTAGCCCTAATAGTTTTGTATGTGTGTCTCTGTGTGTATGTTCTTTAGAGTTTTCTATGTATAAGATCCATGTCATCCGAAAAAAGTGATAGTTCTAATTCTTCCTTTCCAACACGGTACATTTTTTTCCATTTCTTGACAAATTGCCATGGTTAGAACTTCCAGAATAATATTAAAGAGAAGTGCTGAGAGTGGATGGAAATCCTTGTCTTATTCCTGATCTTACAGAGAAAGATTTCACTCTTTAAACCATTGTGTATGATGTTGGCTATGGGTTTTTCATAGATGCTCTTTATCAGGTTGAAGAATTCCCTTATACTCTTAGTCTGCTGAGTGTTTAAGTTATTAAGTGGTACTGGATTTTGTCACATTTTTTTATTAAAAACTGTTTTCTAATTTCCCTTATAATTTCATTTTTAGTTCATTGGTTATTTAAGATTGTATTGTTTAATTTCCATATATTTTGAATTTTTCAAATCTCCTCTGTTATTGATTTTTCTTTTTTTTTTAATTTTTTTTTTATTTGAGACAGAGAGAACGAGAGAGAGAGAGCACATGAGAGGGGGGAGGGTCAGAGGGGGAAGCAGGTTCCCTGCTGAGCAGGGAGCCCGATGCGGGACTCGATCCAGGGACTCCAGGATCATGACCTGAGCCGAAGGCAGTCGCTCAACCAACTGAGCCACCCAGGCGTCCCTGATTTCTTTTTCTTTTTTTATTTAAATTCAATTAGGCAACATATAGTATATTATTAGTTTCAGATGTAGTGTTTAATAATTCTTCAGTTGCATGTAACACCCTGTGCTCATCACATCGTATGCCCTACTTAATGCCCATCACCCAATTGCCCCATCCCCTCACCCACTTCCTCTCCAGCAACCCTCAGTTTGTTTCTTATAGTTAAGAGTCTCTCATGGTTTTTCTTCCTCACTGATGACTTCCCATTCAGTTTTCCCTCCCTTCCCCTATGATGCTCTGTGTTGTTTCATATATTCCACATATGAGTGAAACCATATGATAATTGTCTTTCTCTGGTTGACTTATTTCGATTAGCATAATACCCTCTAGTTCCATCCACATCATTGCAAATGGCAAGATTTCTTTTCTTTTTTTTTTGATGGCTGGGTAGTATTCCATTGTATATAATACCACATCTTCTTTATCCATTCATCTGTTGATGGACATCTGGGCTCTTTCCATAGTTTGGCTATTGTGGACATTGCTTCTATAAACATTGGGGTGCAGGTGCCCCTTCGGATCACTACATTTGTATCTTTGGGGTAAATACCCAGTAGTGCAGTTGCTGGATCATAGGGTAGCTTTATTTTCAACTTTTTGAGGAACCTCCATACTGTTTTCCAGAGTGGTTGCACCAGCTTACATTCCCACCAACAGTGTAAAAGGGTTACCCTTTCTCTGTATCCTTGCCAACATCTGTCATTTCCTGACTTGTTAATTTTAACCATTCTGACTAATGTGAAGTGGTATCTCGTTGTGGTTTTGATTTGTATTTCTCTGAAATCTCCTTCTGTTATTGATTTTAATTTCATTCTACCATATTCAGAGAACGTATTTTTTAGGATGTTGATCATTTTAAATTTATTAAGACATAAGCCTAATATACAGTCTATTTTGTAGAATGTTCAATGTTCACTTGAGAAGAATGGGTATTCAGCTGTTAGAAGGTACAGTGTTGTATAGATGTCTGTTAGGTCTGCTTGGTTTATAATGTTGGTCAAATCTACTTTCTCTTGCTGGCCATCCACCTAATTGCCCCATCCATGATTGGAAGTAGGGTGTTGAAGTCTTCAACTGTTACTACTGAATTGTCTATTTCTCCTTTCAACTCTGTCAGATTTCTTCATGTATTTTGGAGCTCTGTTGTTAAGTGTATGTATGTTATAATTGTTACATCTTGATGTATTAACATTTTATTAATATATAATGTATTTCTTTGTTTCTAGTAACACTTTTGATTTTAAAGCCTAGTTTGCTTGCTATCATTAGAACCACTCCAGTTCTGTTTTGATCAGTATTTGCATAGCATATCTTTTCTCAGCCTTTACTTTCAATCCATATGTGTTGTTGACACTAAAGTGAGTCTCGTCAAAATAGCATATAGTTGGATCATGTTTTTATCTGCTTGTTCAGTCTCTACCTTTTCATTGTAGTGTTTAGTTCATTTACATTAATGTCATCACTAGTAAGGAAGTACTTACTTCTGTCCTTTTGCTATTTTTTTTCTATAGGTCTTATTATGTGTCTTGTTGTTCCCCAATCCCTCCATTATTATCTTCTTTTGTCTTAAATTTTATTTTTTATGTTTTTTTAAGTTTCTTTTTTTTTTTTTTTTAAGTAATCCCTACACCCAAGGTGGGGCTCAAACTCACAACTCCAAGATCAAGAGTCGCATGCTCTGGGACACCTGGGCAGCTCAATCAGTTAAGTGTCTGCCTTCAGCTCAGGTCATGATTCCAGGGTCCTGGGATCAAGTCCCACATCGGGCTCCTTGCTCAACAGAAAGTCTGCTTCTCCCTCTGCCTACCATTCCCCCTGCTTGTGCTCTCTCTCTCTCTCTGACAAATAAATAAATAAAATATAAAAAAAAGTCTCATGCTCCTCCAATTGAGCCAGTCAGGTACTCCTTGTGTTAAACTTTAAATTTAAATTCATTATAGTGTATCATTTAAAAAAATTTTTTATTATGTTATGTTAGTCACCATACAGTCCATCATTAGTTTTTGATGTGTTCCATGATTCATTATTTGCGTATAACATCCAGTGCTCATTACAACATGTGCCCCCCTTAGTACCCATCATTGGGCTAACCCATCCACCTACCCCCTCCCCTCTGAAACCCTCAGTTTGTTTCCCATAGCCCATAGTCTCTCATGGTTCATCTCTCCCTCTGATTTCCCCCCCTTCAGTTTTCCCTTCCTTCCCCTAATGTCCTCCATGTTATTCCTTATGTTCCACATATGAATGAAACCATATGATAATTGTCTTTCTATTCATTAGTATATCATTTTAATTCTCTTTTATCATTTCACTTTTGATATGTAAAATAAAAGAAAATAAAATATTTTCTTTGTGGTTATCCTGGGAATTACAGCTAACAGTTTATAGTAATCTATTTCCGATTAATACCAACTTAATTTCAATAATATATCTCTTTATTAATATTCTCTATTTGGCAGACATTGTTCTTATGTATTTCTTTATTTTTTAAAATATGGTTTCCTTTAAGTCTTTGCAGCTATTTAAAATACCTGATTTAAAGTCTTTGTCTAGAAAGTACCACGTTTGGGCTCCCTCAGGGGCAGTTTCTATACACTGTTTTGGCTTTTTGGTTTTCTTTGTTTTTCCTGTGTA
This sequence comes from Neomonachus schauinslandi, assembly GCF_002201575.2. Classification (NCBI taxonomy): domain Eukaryota; kingdom Metazoa; phylum Chordata; class Mammalia; order Carnivora; family Phocidae; genus Neomonachus; species Neomonachus schauinslandi. Next base: position 89,754,069 of record NC_058405.1, read on the forward strand.
TGGTCCATAGTTTCTCATTCATTTGCTTGTCTCATAATTTTTTTTGTCAAAAACTGTGGGCATTTTGAAAACTACAGTGTGGCAACTCTAAAAAGTAGATTACATGACCCCCAAGTTTGTTGTTAGTTTATTTTTTGAGTATCTTTTCTGAATTAATTCTGTATTCCTATTCAAGTGTGCCATTGAAGTCTCTGGCCTATTAACTCAGTGGTCAGCTAATGATTGAGCAGAGATTTCCTTAAGTACCTGAAACAAACAAAAACAAATCCTCCCAAAACCCTTTCAGTCTTTCACCAGGGTTCTGTGTCCATTTGGGGGCACTTCCTTAACACTCATCTGGGGACTTATATCGACAGCTTAGCCTGTACTTCCGGTCTGCACAGAGATTCAGGATCAGCAAAAGGCCAGAATATAGGACCTTCCCAGCACTTTCCTGAGCGTTTGCACAACCTTTACACACAGAGCCCCCCTAGATTCCCAGGAATATGTCAAAGTTTTTAAAATCCTCATAGCTATCTCATTCTCTAGCTTTTCCCCACAATCTTTTTGGTTAGTCTATTGTTTGTGCCAACTTTTATCTATTGCTTCAGGCATCAGCAACTAAAACATTGGCCTGTAAAAGTTTTCAGCAAACACTCCCTAGGCAATGGCTTTAGCACTGGACAAATTCTGAGTCGGATGAAATAAAGACAAGCCTTTCAAGCCAGTTTTCCAGGGAGCCACCAGAAAGCTCAGATTGCTGCAAGCCTTTGGTTGATTTCCAGAGATTAAAAAAAACAAAACAAAACAGCAAAAGTTGATTCTGAGAGTTCTTGCCAGTTTTTTTCACTGCTTTTATGGAAGCACAGATTTTCAGAGTTCCTTACCCTGCCATTTTCATTGACATCACCTCACTACATGATATTTATGTAAGTGTTGTCATTCCCATGATCAGTATTTTGCTTTTCCCTTAAAGAGTATGAGGTCTCTCAGGTGAGAAGATTTGAGGTGAGACACATGAACTAATTTATAACAATCTCACACTCCAAAACCCAAGGCTTGTGTGAACATGTGGTAGTCTCCAAACTGGTCCATACCTAGCCCTTCGTTTCTCAGGTCCTGTGACATAAATTATGTGTCACACAATTTCCCAGGTAAGTAAAGAAATAGTCTGAACTGGGACTTATTTTTTTCTATGAGTTGGTTGATTTCTCCTCAACTTGAAGAAATTATAGTGGTCCCCTTCCTGATGACTCATTCTTCAGGTACTTCACTCAGAACAATCAGACCATATAGTTTATCCAGATGGAAGCAGAGCACATAATCACAACATTCAATATGGAATGATCCTTAACTAGAGCTGAGCCTCCTGCTTGGAATCCTAGAACTATTTTTAAATAAATATTGGTGAAATATGATACCTGACTTCTAACAGTACATATTAGCTTTTTCTATTTTGGTACTTATATAAGTGGACTCACACAATTCGTTCTTTTCTGTCTCATTTATTTTGTGTAAAACAATGTTTGGGGGATCCATCACGCTTTTGCAAGGAGTTATGGTTTGTTGGTAGAATAAGCTGTATATTATTCCTTTGTTTAAAAATGTGACATTTGGGTTTTTCCAGTTTGATCTTATTATGAATTAGGCTGCTATACTCATTTGTATATATTTTTTTATAAACATACACACTACTTTACCTTGGATATATATATATTCAGGAGTGGAACTGTTTGGTCCAAGGGATATATATGTTTAGACAGTTTTTCTAAGTGTTTTGTTTTACTTTCACTTTCCAACTAGCAATATTTCAAAATTCCAGTTGTCCTTACACAAAGTATCATTTTTTTTTTTGTAGCTTTTTGATGTAGCCATCATTTTGTAGCCATACTTTTTCTTATAGCCATTGTGCTGGGTAGATCGTTGCCTTCTACTCTTATTTCAACTTGCATGTCCCTGATTCCCAATGAGGATGAGCACCTTTTCATATACCTATTGATCATTTGAATATCTTCTTTTCTAAAAAGTTATTTCAAGACTTTTGCTCAGTTTTCTATTTAATTATCTTTTTTTAAAAGATTTTATTTATTTATTTATTTTTTGAGAGAAAGAGAGATTGAGAGCATGAGCAGGGGTAGGGGCAGAGGAAGAGGGAGAAGCAGGCTCCCCACTGACAGAGAGCCCGATGCGCAGTTTGATCCCAGGCCCCTGAGATCATGAACTGAGCCAAAGTCAGACTTTTAACCAACTGAGCCACCCAGCACCCCTCTATTTAATTATCTATTATTTTCTTGTTGATTTGTAAGAAATTTTTATATACTCTGAAAGGGATCCCTTGTGGGTTATATGTATTGCTAATACTCTTCTCGCTGTAAAGTTTGCTTTTCTTACTCTTCAATACTATCTATGATACAAAGAAGTTCTTAACCTTAATATAGTGAATTTCTTTTTTTATTTTTATTTATTTTTGACAGAGAGAGAGAGAGTGTACAAGCAGGGGAACAGCAGAGGGAGAGGGAGAAGCAGGCTCCCTGCTCAGCAGGGATCCCGATGTGGGGTTCGATCCCAGGACCCTGGGATCATGACCTGAGCCAAAGGCAGATGCTTAACCATCTGAGCCACCCAGGTGCCCCTAATGTAGTGAATTTCTAAATATACTTTTTATTGGTGGTTATTAACATCTTATTTAAGAAAGATTTGCCCACATTATTATCATGAAGATAATGTCTTTTCGAAGTTTTATCATCTGGGGTGCCTGGGTGGCTCAGTCAGTTAAGCGTCTGCCTTTGATTCAGGTCATGATCCCAAGGTCCTGGGATCGAGTCCTGCGTCAGGCTCCCTGAACAGTGGGGAGCCTGCTTCTCCCTCTGCCTCTGCCCCTCCCCTCTGCTTGTGCTCTCTCTCTCTCTCTGTCAAATAAATAAATAAAATCTTTAAAAAAAAGTTTTATCATCTAATCTTTTAAATGTAAATTTACAATCCGCCTACTGCTTTTGTGTAAGATGTGAGAGAGGTAGGAGTGAATGTTCATTTTTTTATACATATGGATATCCAACAGATCCAACACCACCTATTGAAAATTCTGCCATTTTTCTGCTATTTCTGCCATTGTCACCTTTATCATAAAAATCAGTGTGTGTAGGGGTGCCTGGGTGGCTCAGTTGGTTGAGCATCCAACTCTTGATTTTGGCGCAGATCGTGATCTCAGGGTCATGGGATTGAGCCCTTCGTTAGGCTCTGTGCTCAGAGCAGAGTTTGCTTGCCCCTATTTCTCTGCTCCTCCCCAACTGCCGCTTATGTTCTCTGTCTCTCTCTCTCTCTATCTCCTAAAATAAATTTAAAAATAACATCTTTAAAAAAAATTAGCATGTGTATATGCGTGGGTTTGTTTCTGAATGCCCTTTTCTGTTCAGTTGGTCTGCTTTCTACCCTTTCACAAATAACACAAAATTTTAATTATCATAAAATTAAGATATGTGATAGTAACTTTGTTCTTTTCAAGATTGTCTTCAGTAGGGCTGTTTAGTGTAATTCCATATGAATTTTGTAATTAGCTTGTCAATATTTACCAAAAACAACAGCTGGGGTTTTGATTTGGATTGTTTTGAATTCATAGAGCAATTGAAAGGGAATTAATATCTTTATTTAAACTTGCAATCCATAAACATGGTATATCCCACCACTTATTTAAATATTTTTAATTTGTCTCACTAATATCTTATAGCTTACTGGCATATAAATTTCAAACTTTTTTCTTAGGTTTACTCCTAAAAAATAGACATTGTTTAAGAAAATTATAAATGTCCCTAATTGATTTTTTTTTATTTTTATCTCTGTTTCTTGGTGGTATATAAAATATAAATAGATTTGGGAAATATTTCCAGTTTTCAATTCTCTGGAGGAGTTTTATGTTTGATTGCTGTTATTTTTATTTAAAATTTTAGAAAAATTTTACTTGTGGTCATCTGGGCTGAAAATTATGAATTAAATTATTTCTGGGTCTTGGACTTCTCAGGTTTTCTATTTGTTCTTGTTTCAGATGTTGTACACTGTGCTTTTAAGGAATTTGTCAATTTCAACTGAATTTTTATCTATCGGCATTTAATTGATTTTTAGTGTTCTTTAATTATGTATGCAGGATATTGGTAATTTGTGCTATCTCAATTTTTTTCTTGGCTAGTCCCACCAACACTGTGCCAGTTTTATTAATCTCTTCACAATACCATTGTCAGTTTTGGTGCGTTCTCTCTATCGTATGTCCAGTTCCTTTTTTAATTCATTTCTCATCTTTAAAACTTCCTTTCTTCTATTTTCTTTGGTTTTAATTTTATTTTAGAAAACATCTTGACATATATTTAGATCACGAATTTTCAGACTTTTAGTTTCTCTACTACATGATTTAAGGCCATATAGATGTTCCTCTTTAAGCGCTTTTGCTACATGCCACGTTTTAGAATTCACTTTCACTTCCATTGTGATTTCTTCTTGGATCCTTGACTTACCTAAAAGTTTTTTTGCTTCATTTGCATAACTTGGTGAATATTTTAGGTTTCTTTTTGTTATTATTATTTCTACTTTAGTTTCACTGTTGTCAGATAACATACTCTGTAAGTTTTCAGTCCTTTGAAATTTGTTGAAATTTCTTTGTGGTTCAACGTATGTTCAGTTTTGTATAACGTTCTATGGGCAGATGAACACAATGTGTATTCTACTGTTTTTGAATTGTCTATATATTCAAATGGTCAACTTGCTCTACAGGTTAATGAGAGAGGTTGTGTTAAAATGTTCCACTATGATTATAAATTTGTCCATTTCTCTTTTTAAGTCTATTTCTGATTTATATACTCTGAGACTTTTTGTTAACCAGGTGCATTCAAATTTAGAATTTTTATATATATTCCTGGTAAACTGACAGTTTCATCATTATGGAATGTCTTTCTTAATCCCTAGTGGCACATTACTTCATGAAGTCGACTTTCTCTGACATTGATATACTTATACTAACTTTCTTTTGGTTAGTGCTTACTGGATTTATCTCTTCTTTATCCTTTTACTTTCAAGCTTTCAATATCCTTATATTTAAGTTGGATCTCTTCCAAGCAGAATGGAGTTTTATTGTTTAAATTCACCCTAACAATCTGTGTCTTTGAGTCTCTAGATGAAATCACAAATCCTCAAAGGGGATCTATTTAGGCTTTGGGGTGTTGGAGAGGGCCGTTAGTTAAGGAATGACCTCCTTCATCCAGTTAAAGATTGAGATGATTTAGGACTGGGTTTTAGTGTTTGTGGATGTTGGTTTATTTTGTTGCTGTTGTTTACTTTTCCTTTGATTATATCCCTTCCAAGATACCAGCCAAAAGTCTGGAGTGTTTACTTGAGCTTCTTCACCATAGAAAGTCCTGAATTCCAATTTTTAACATTCTGGACCTATGATTTGCTGAACGCTCTGCTCATAGTCTCACTTTATTAGCCTTTGAAGGCTGTGCCATGGCATTCAAGGTAAAGGGAACAGCATGAGCAAAATCACGTTGGGAATAGAGGCACAGAGCACTGTGCATGGCAGGAATACAAGGGAAGAAGCAGAGGGTAAAGAAAGAAATTTAGACAGAGTTTCAAATGGATTTGAATGCCACAATAAGCAGTTGGGGTATTATATGATAGAATGCAAGCCAAGGCTATTTAGTGAAGTGAATCCCTCTGGCTGCTGTTTACAACTCTCCCTACGGACTGGTCCTCTAAGAGTTTTGACCACTTTTCCTCTCCTTCCTTACAGAGAACTCAGTTGGTTCAATATGAAAGGGAACATAATGTTTTTAGTGCAAGCTCCTTTGGAGTTTAGTCAAGGCGGGAAGCACATCCCCATGTCAGAAGGAGACTTCTTTTCACACACACACTCTCAGACAGAATGTGACTGATACCCAAAGGGAAAGATAAAAAATCAGAACTGCTTTTTAAAGGTTGAGATGTGAAATCCATGTGCCCTTTCATAATTCCACTCTTGCCTGTGATAGATTGAATTTTCAAGTACATCTACTTACAAAAAGCAATCATTATCAGTAATACTGAAATGAAAAGAAGCTACGCACACCATGTTCTGAACAGCAGGATTTTTTTTTTATCTACAACTTAATTATTTTGCACTCAGTATTCCTCCAGGGTTGGAAATTGTCATTTTATCCTGCAGGCATTTACAATTTGGTTTTTTATATTGATTGGGTTAAAATCCCCAAAAGTCATTTCGGCCTACTGCCAATTCTTTTAATTTAAACAAGTATAAATGAATTTTAATTGTTTCTGAAAACATTCATTTGAGTAAAAGAAATATTTTTAAATTCTTCAAATGCATACATAGGCTAAGATGTTTCTTTCACTGATAATAAATTACTTTTTCTCTACCGAATTACAAAAAAACTTCTTATTCATACTTTCCCTTTAAAACAATTTTTAAAACACTCTTTTCTGAGTGATACAAAGGAATTAGGACTAGTAAGTGACAAGCTATTTTCTCCCACAGGAAAATTAGTAGAATTGTGTCCTTTAACGTTTGGTTCTATAGCTTCTGGGGACAAGGATTCTGAAATCCAGCAAGATTTCTCCACCTCTGGACCTCTTCAAGATTGGGACAACATTTCCCATAAATGCTAATCTTTTCTATGCCTACCATTTTTTATCATACAGTCAGCAAATCATCTCTGAGAATGATCAATCCAGGGGCTGTAAGCAGAGTGACAAGGGCAGGAAGTCAAGGGGACAAGTCTGTTGTGACATAGGTTTGATAATAAGCCTGGTCCACATCGAAGGATATGGATTAGAGCAAAAGGAATGAATCAAAGGCATTCTGAGGAAGGAGAGACAGAACTCACTACAGTTTCTCCCCCAACAGTTGATGATGTGTACTTCGATATACAGATGTACTCAGATGCATAAACTTCTGTGTTAGACAGTCATAGTGTGAGTTCTGATTGTTTATCTCTGGTTCCTCAGTGCCTTACACAAGCTTAGCACAGAGTAGGATGCTCTATAAATATTTGAATCATAAATTTATAAATCAATTAAAGGGATGAGTGATCATATCATCACAGTTCTTTAATTAGCTGTTTCTGGTTTTAGATTTAAATAAAAATATTTACACAGAATCCTAAAACCTTGTCATTTACAAAAGTCATCCAAAAGAATTTACAATTTCTTTCCAAAATTAACAAAGAAAATCCTGAACAAAGGTTCTGCCTTGTCATCGAAGAAATGTCTCAAGATTGCCCAAAATACTTTCTCAGCATCCAGAAATACCGCAATCCAATGAAGTCGCCTCTTGTGAAAATGCCAGATTCCTCCTTGATCACATCCTTGTTCCATGAGAAATGAGTTAGCAATGCAATGGCTGCTTGATTCTAACAATTCTTCCCACAACTTTTAGAACGAATTTCTTAAGTCAGTAGTTAGTATTTCCTGACAAACATTGCTTCTTGGAAGATGATAAAATGAGAAGGAAGAAATCGGCTCTGGAGAAAGAGAATTTTGGAAATCCTGAGTTAAACAATATTAAAGTCATTTCTTCTTTCTCCACCCATTTCCAAGAACATTTCACATTATAATAATGTGCCGTGGAAACTCTAGCACTGTCCCCCTCTACCCATTTACTTTGAGAAGAACATTCTACTGGATAACACTTCATAGAACACCCTGGGGAAACCCTGCTCTAAGGAATTCATGCATAATTATCTCTCAGAACTTAATAAATCTTAATGGATAAACACTTTACATTCCCCAGTACTGTGTGAGCTACTCAAGGACAAGCTAGAGTCATTCACTTAGTTAATGGTGGTTAATTGCCGACTAAACAACTTATTTACTGACTCACTGATTGACCGTGCAATGAAAGGCCAGGCAGCTGTACTTGAGGGAGGCCGGCAGTGAGGTAAGTGAGAAGCTACATTTCTAAGGCACCTGAGGCAGTTTTCTCAGCCTAAGTGACATAGCCACCGCTGTAAGTCTGCCTTGCTTCCTCTGTAAGCATTAAACTTTGATGTCAAAAATCACTTTTTTATGTTGTGGATTATTCCCTGAAGCAAGTGGGATGTTCCACTTCAAGGAAAATTGCAAGAGGAAGGTTTCTTTGTATCTGGTTTCCCCCACCTTGCCCCTGACTGCTGGAGAAGTACACACACAGCTGAGAGGGTGTCTACCCTCACCTGCTCAGGGAAACTACTCGTCTGTGAACAGAGAATTCGTTGCAGTGAGGGGAATGCACAAGTGACAGACAGAGGACCCGAGCAGCAATCCTCAGGACCCCAGAGCTCACCTCTGAGCCTCCTGGCCCCAGGCCCTTTTCATGGCCATTTGAGGGAATTCCAACGCAGGACGTCCTGTAGAGCCATTACCTACAGACACAGACTGTGGAAGGGGAGCATGAAGAGACAGCCTCACATAGAAGAATTCAGTTTCACCTATTTTGTTCTTCCTACTGAAATCCCCACTGTGTCCTTGCAGATCTTGGTTTTTCTTCATTTTACAAGGAAAGTTCTTATTCCTGAAGGTAGAATATTGGGAAAGACGGGAAAAGGATGAAGACCAGAGAGGCTAGTGGTACTGAGACAAGCTTCTCTACTTATCTTGCCAGGAAACTTGAGGGTTAATGCTGTTCTTCCTTGTTGAAATGCTGGAAATCGAACTCCTTCCCCTTCTAGTTCCTCCTTATATTTTTCTTTCGGTGAAGAAGCAATGGAATATTCTTTAATGAAATCCCTCTTGAACTGCTTATGCTTTTTCAATACAACATAATATATTCAATATTAAACACAAGTACAACATTCTAATGACAGAGCCATAGAATTTCACTGTTGACGCTAACCTTCCAGTGTCTTTCTGAGATGAGTAACTTGAAGGTTCATGCCAGGAAAACTTTGGGCACTCTAGTAACTTTCTTTGCTTGGATTAGCTAAGAGGAAATGCCCCATGGACACCCAACGGTATTTCTCCCCAGAGTTCTCCCATCACCCCATAGGTCTAGATGGCTTAACTCCACCCAGGATACCTTCTGCCAGAGTGTTCTAGAATATGAGCACGCTCATCTTCCTCTAGTCACATAATAGTAGTAACTAACAACCATGCGTATGAAACATTGTGCTAAATGCTTTACATGTGCAGTATCATTTGGTCCTATAATCACAAACACTCTGGGAAGTAAATATTATTATCCCTAATCTATAGGTGGGAAGACTAAGGATTTACAGATCTTCATTAAAGCCAAAACTGAAAAGTATAACTGCAGCAACATGCTTTCTCTTTTCCAAGGTTCAGTTATAAAATACCTGTGTCTGCTCCTCCACTCACTTGGACTCAAATTTTTCTACTCCTAACCTCAAATTGACTCTCTTTCTGATTATAAAAAAACAAAAAAACAAAAAACACTTGGCATCTTAGAATTGCACATATGTGATTATAAATTATATAAGGGGGCATGCACCTTAGCAGCCCATCATTCAAGCAGAAATTCCTCATTTTTACATGAGAATTTGATGTTCGGAAATATGAAGGTCCTCATCCAAAATCATGACAAGTCTTCATATCTTTAGACTTTCATGTGGAGTTCTTTATTCGGTTGTACTGGGCAATGATTCCTTTTCACTACATAACCTCTTAAAAATTTATTTTAAATAGTATCTCCTTGCTATTGGCATCCTCCAGCTGTTGCAAGAGGTGCTATTGCCTTAAAGTTAGAGTCAGTAAATATAGAGTACCCTGTACTCTTTGCCTAGATTTCAGGAACATAGAGTAACTCGGTCTGCATGCAGCCCTGAATTAAGTCAATATTTCATTCCATTACCTTCAATGGGATTCTCATTGCCCTTCCTAGAATAATTTAATTTCTCCCACTTCTCAAATTAAATGATACCTAAAAGGCTTAGCGTCTTCCTTCAGGAACATGGGGCATGTATCTTTTACTATTAGTGAAGACCATTAGCTTCAATAGAATGCCCTCTCTCTAATATCTACTACAGGAGTAATGCTCTCAGGCCCATAATGCAACTCATTTCCATGGCTCTGGATAAATAAGAGCAGGATATCTGCAATATTTTTTGACCAGGCATTTAAAGAAAGTGCATTGACAAAAGAGAGAAGAGCATTAGTGACTCTTAGAATTGGCTCATTTATAGAAATGTTTTTTTATTATTGTTGCCTACATTGTAGTTCAGTATTATATTAAGGGTGACAATGATACAATCTGAATTTTATATATGAAAAAAATCAAAAGGTTATATCTCATTAGAAATTCAAATAAAAATGACATCAACATTCACGTAGATAATATTAGCTAACATTTCTTGAGTGCTAGGGATTATTCTAAGTACTTTGCCGGCCTTACCTAATTTAATCTTAATGAGGTGAGTAACTTGCCCAACATCACATGGCTAGTAAGTAGTAGAGCTGGATTCAAGCCCAGAGAATACAGAGCCCATGCTCTGAACCTATATCATCTTGACCTTTGGAGCCAAATTCAAGACTCAACACTGCACCACACATTCTATCCCATTTCCCCAGCCAGGGCAAATGAAGAGGACTCAGCTGTGCATGGAAAATTAATACAGACAATTTAAAATGTATATAATGCGTTCATGTTTTCTCTCAGACTACAGCAATACACATAAACACAAATACGTTGAGATATTAGGAAATTGTAAGGCACATCAGTGATTTCTTCTAGTTTCAGATAATAGGCCAGTGAATCAGTCAAAAAATATTTGCTGAGTACCCCCTAGGTACTGTAATAAGTTGCCAGGCCTCTCAAGGGATCATGTTTTTACCTTTCAACTTGAATTGGTAAGTGTATCATATCATTATGGGATATGGGATCAAGATATGTGTGCAACATGTAACAGCTGCTACAGTGATGTGCCTATTGGTAGGTTACTGATGATGGAGCTTGCAGTTGCTAACCACGTACCTGCACTCTCCTAAAGCATCTCATTAACCAAGAGAGGCAAAATAGCCCATTAGGATCTAAGTTCAACATAAGCCATCTTAAAGGGTTGACTGATACCCCACAACTCCCAATGTATAGGGTTCTCTGATAAAGTTGGATTGGGAAATGGGGTTTGGATCTGAAGCCAAAGTGAGGTTTTCAGCTACCTTGGCCCCAACTTCAGTCTTTGGGCACCATCTTCAGAAAAAGCTCTAGCCACAAAACAAATTATTGAATGAGCTGATTCACTGGGCCTCAGTCACCTACCACACTCCAGGGATCAGCAGAATGAAGAGCCAAAGGAAAGAAGCTGAGCATTCCAGTCTGCTTTAGGTGATGGCACCTGACCCCCGACGTTTTTTACCTAGTGAGCTAGATTTCCTCTCCAAACTGAGATGCAGGCAGCAAAAGGGGCGGGGGGTGGGGCATGTTTCCTACTTTCGAGACAGGTTTTTTGGGGTTTTTTTTTAAGATTTTATTTATTTATTTTGGGATGCCTGGGTGGCTCAGTCGGTTAAGCATCTGCCTTCAGCTCAGGTCATGATCCTGGGATCCTGGGGTCCTGGGATTGAGTCCCACATCGGGCTCCTTGCTCAGCGGGGAGCCTGCTTCTCCCTCTACCTCTGCTCCCCTTGCTTGTGCTCTCTCTCTCTCTCTCTGACAAATAATAAAATCTTTAAAAAAATAAAAAATAAAATAAACATTTTATTTATTTATTTGAGAGAGAGAGAGCACAAGCAGGGGAGAGGGGCAAAGGGAGAGGGAGAAACAGATGCCCCACTGAGCAGGGAGCCCAATGTGGGACTCAATCCCAGGACCATGGGATCATGACCTGAGCCAAAGGCAGACACTTAAACGACTGAGCCACCCAGGTGCCCCTGGGATGGTTTCTTAAGTGGAAGTGGATCAGCAGATCAGTCCCTCACAGCCTTCTTCAGAGAAAAGAGGAAATCCCTACTCTTGTCTAACTGGGGGTATTTTCCCAATTATTTTATTGGAGAAAGCCCTCTAATCTTGAGAAACAGACCGCTGGGAAGGGAAGGGGACCCCTCAAGCCCACAATTGCCATGCAGTGTCATATGGCTGCACTGGGCAAAGGAATTACCCAGCAGACCCAGCCAGCTCTCATGTGCAGGCCCAAGGTGACATGGCTTCAACAGAGAAAGAGATTTGAGCAGAATCTTGGCGATCTCGTAAGATAAGAAAATATTCACTGACCATGCAGATGAGGCAGGATAGATTATTTTAGAAAGATAGCAGGTTGAGAAGAGGCTCAGGAGACATGGGCATCTAGACTACAGGTAGGGTGGTGGGAGGTTTATTCCAGGGAGGGTGGTGGGGCGGGGGGCGCAGAAGGACAGGTGGCAGAGGCTGACTGGAACCAGGAGCATCAGGAGGGAGCCTGCACCCCATCCTGCAAGGCAGTGGCCTCCCCTCTGAGGCCCAGAAGGAAAGGTTTTCTGGGAAGTTCTTCAGCACCACGGTGCCGTGTGGCTCCAGGACCCAGCAAGTAGATAGGGATGGGAGCCCTGCCTGCATTCAGCTAGGGCAGCTACTTTTTATTGGATTTTAAAATAAGTAAATTTTCGTAGGAACAAAGTGTTCTGAAGGCTTTAAAAAAAAAAAAAAGGCAACTGGAAATCACTACAGCATGGACCACGGATCCAGAACCTTGTGTATAGCTACTGATTTTAGGCATGGTTTGTGGTCGTAAATGTAATGTCTGCTCCTTGGATACAGGAAGTGCATGTACATCTTTCTTTCTTTTCTTTTCTTTTCTTTTTTTTTTTTAAGTAAGCTCCACACCCAGCCCCAGCCCCAGGCTTGAATGAGATCAAGACCCGAGCTGAAATCAAGAGGAGTCCCCTGCTTAACTGACTGAGCCACCCAGGCGCCCCATTTATACTTTTTCCTATGAAGGACTTGGTTGTGTTCACCATACATAATGCTTATTAAAACAGTTTGCGGTGCCCTTGTCAGGATCACTCAGCGGTAATTCTCTGTCTCAACAGCCCCTCAGTGCTTGCTCCTTTTTCTTCTCTGGTTTCACCTCGTGCTCTGGCATAAAAATCCCCTTGCCCCAGACCTTCCCCTCTTACAGGTGTCAGCAGACACTAGGGCACCTGCGCACCAAGACCTACGCAGGCCCCCCCAACCCCCCCCCCACCCCGCCACCCCGCCTCCACCCCCTCTCCCCCAGGCTGCAAACAAACATCTGTATGGTTCTGACCAGGTGAATGTCAGGGAGCAACAGAGAGACTAGAGGCAGCGGTGTTCTATCCTCTGGAAATCAAGAGGAAGGAAAAACAGCTGGGAATGGAGTGAGAAAGCACATAAAATAAAACCATAATACTGTTGCTAGTGAGATAAAGGTCAATGGATTTCAAAATGTCAAATGACAAAAGGATAATTTCCCTTCCAGTTTTCAGTTAGTACAGTTTAGTTGCTGCCAAGTTTTAAATGTGTCCGACTTCATGAACATTTTTACTCTCGTATTAGCGGTTATCAATTTATTCAAGTTTATATTAATAGCCTCATAAATGTCAATCAGCACCTTAAGTGATGTGAACATTTTTTGTAGATAGATTCTATCTTGGGCATAATGATTGTGCATTGCCTCAGTTATAAAAATGCTCAAAGCTCTGTTGAGCGGCAGTGTGGAAGTGGGGCTGCTAGGAGGTGAAGGCAGCAGGTGGATACTAAATTATTCAATATTCCCTGCTCATTGATCTTTGAGGGTAATGATGCCCAAATCACAAATGATGGTGGTACCCTGAATACTTAGCAAACTTTCATTGTGTTTCTGTATATGGCGGGTATTGTGCCATGGTTGTATAAAGAGGTGGGAGAAGGAAGGGACTGACTCTCTTTAGAGGCTCTCCAGGAGAAAGAGATTACCAATACTAAAGACATTAAGGGTGCTTAATAAAATGTACATTAACTTTATATTGCTAACCACTAATAATAATAATAATAATAACAACAATAAATGGCAGTGTTCATGTGTCAGACACTTGGCATGCATTATTTTAATTTGGGGCTGGTTATTACTATTCTTAATTTACAGATGAGGAACTTGAGATTCAAATAAGTTAGAAGACACTTCTGAGACCACACATCAAGTTAGGGGGAAAAAGACCCAACATTTTAACCTAATACTATCTGACTCTAGAACTCAAGCTCTTCCTACTGCATATTGATGCCTGCTGAATATCAACAAAGTAATGTGCAATTATCACATTTTCAAGATGAACTAGACCCATAAAGGAGTCTGTATAAACAAAAGAGCAAATAAGACCACAATGTATATTTTCTCAAATTTTGTCTAATTACCTTGTCAATGCCTAGGCAATGCATCATTCTCAAGTTCTTCAAGGAATAAGGCCTATACAATATACTTGACTGATTTATTAAGTATCTCATTTTTCTTTGTTCTCATTTTTTTCTCTTCTTTATTTAGCTCCTAATATAGCACCAGATGCACTAGTAGCTCTGCGGAGCTAAGGATTCCTAAAACATTTGCTACATTGACTGTAATCTCTCCTTCTTTCTTTGATCTCTATGCAAGGTCATGTGCCAGGCTCGCAGAGCATGGCATTGTGGAGTGACAAAGGCACAGTCCCTGCCCTAGAGATGCTTAAGGACCAGAGAATGCAGGAGGGAAAATGATGCAAACAGCCTGCTACATCATCTCCGTAATGTGGTAGAAGCACCAGCAAGGTCGAAGGGAGTCAGGAGACTGAGAGATTGGTCTCTATGGGAGAGTTGGACAAACTTCAGAAAAGGCAGCCATTAGGCAACCCAAACCGGGAAGTAGGGGGCATGGTCATGTTTGTTGTAAGTCGAAAGAACACTACACAAAGGTACGCAGTGTGAGTGTGTGTGATGGGTTTGGAACGAGTAAGTAGTTGCCTTTCACTAGGATGAAAGGAATGTGAAGGGGTGTGGTGGAAATTGGGATTGGAGAGAATGAATTCAATACCACAGAGTTTAAATTTATATTCTGCAAGAAGTAGAATGTGGGGAAGTTTTTTTGACAAGAAATACAACATGGTCAAACATCTGTTTTAGGAAAATAACTGGCTAAAGAATGAAGGAAGTAAGAGCAGAAGCCTTGAGGCTAGATTTTAGCAGCAGCCCACGGTTAGAGATGCTTCCATTTGGATGGGAAGTCAGGTGCATTGAGGTTCTCCTGTTTCCTCTCGCTGTATGCAAAGACTATAAACAGAAGCCTGCCTCCCTATGATGGTAGATGAACGGGTGGATCTATGCCATGATCTTCTCCAGTGCCAGAAATTCTCCCTTCATCCCTTTTCCTCTTTTTCCCTTGAGCAGGATTTTGTGCTTTCTGAAAAGACAGTGCATGGGCTCGAATGCATAGAGCCCTTGGTACTTCCCCTAAAATGTTGGATGCATCCCTCTCTGAGACAAAGTGGAAGAGTCTTCAGAATGATTTGAGAATTGCATAAGACTGATGAATCACAGAACTGTACCTCTGAAACAAGTAATACATTATATGTTAAAAAAAGAAGAAGATAGTAGGAAGGGAAAAATGAAGGGGGGGAATCGGAGGGGGAGACGAACCATGAGAGACTATGGACTCTGAGAAACCAACTGAGGGTTCTAGAGGGGAGGGGGGTGGGGGATGGGTTAGCCTGGTGATGGGTATTAAAGAGGGCACGTTCTGCATGGAGCACTGGGTGTTATACGCAAACAATGAATCGTGGAACACTACATCAAAAACTAATGATGTAATGTATGGTGATTAACATAACATAATAAAATTAAATTTTAAAAAAAGGAATGATTTGAGAAACATCAATATGGCTTCAAAACAGTAAGGAGATGTTTGGGAACTGAAGACACACGAAACAACTAATACAGCACTCATGTTATAACAACATAGCATGATTAGTGGGCACCAGATTCTTCAATAGTCACTGCTCATTGATTCTTTCTGGATAATAAAAACACACAAATGATGGTAATATTCTGGATATTTAACAAATTCTATTGAGTTTCTGTATATGTATGTAGTGAGTTTCTGTATATGCATTGTAAATATATACATATGTGAGAGAGAATATAAAATGTGTTTTTTAACAACGAAACATATACAGCTTTATTTAATAACCTGTAAAGAGTCATACTCCGGCATAGTGACACATTCTCTGTCTCAGCAGATATATTTATATGATGCATTCATATGTGTGTATATATATCTTACAATATTATTGAAATTTGAATTTTAATTGTTGAAATTTGAATTTAGAGTATTACTAATTCTATATATTAACATTATATATTATATATAATTCCATGTGAGGGCACAAAGTCTCATGTACAAAGGTTTGCAAGCATTAATGAAAATATGCAATGTATTAAAACAATTTCAGAGCAAATCCATCAAATAGCAAGTTTTAAATAATCAAGCTTTGTGAAATTCTGTCCTTTCTTTCCCTAGAAAAGCAGTTTAGCCATTTGGCTACTCATATAATGTTTCTAACAGTTCAAATGTGGAAAACTCTATGGCAAATTATTAGAGTTATAATGGACTTCAACCTAAGCTTCAGAGGAAAAAAAAAAAAATCTGGCTCAGACTAAACTTCCGTCAGGAAATGAAAACCAGAATCCACAGTAATGTTTCAAGTCAGAGTAACAGGATTAATAATAACAAAAACATCACCAGCAACAATTATAACCAATTAGCCAAGTTGGGACAAAGGACTATAAAACACAGAGTTTTTAAGTGTCTCCAGCCCTGTAGGATGCAGGAAGGGGGATGAAGTATAAGCAATGATAGATTTACCAACATTTTTACTGTGGCTCTGAACTAAATTAAGTCTTTTCATATGTTATCCCATTCAGTGCTCACAGAAGTGAGGTACTGCAGGAGTTTATCTGCCAAGTACATTGGGAACTGTCTCTGAATTGCCCAGAAATTAGTTAGATGGAACCAGAAACCCTACCCTTGTTCAAGAAGAGGCTGCATTTTCTTACAGGTGCTCACTGGTCCCCAAGTACAGAGCAGGTGCCATTTCCCATTATTCTCCTGAACAGCTGGTATCTAAGCTGTTTTTACATTGTAATTATATACAACACCAAGTGAACTCACAGAGCAGCATGTCACCCACTGTGAAGGTCATTCTCGTACTCATCCCCTTAGAGGGAGAGCAACGGACCGTAGGGTCCCTTCCCTGGAACACAGCCATGGTGGGTCTGGCAAGGCCCAGCCTCATCCTGCATCCCTGCAGGAAGCTAGGAGATCTGGGTAACTCTGCCTCTTCTTGCTGCCCCTTCACTTGTAAATGAAATTAAGCAACATTAACAATCGTGCAGAAGTGTGAAAGCTATGTTACAGATTTTGATGTATCTGATTTCAAAGTGATTCTGGTTTGTAAGATTAACATATCCGAAGTCCTGCTTTTGTTAAGTTGTGGGGGCTAGAAACTCCACCGGGCTTGTCAGTTCACAAGCTAGTGGTTGTCTTCATGGCATAATCTACCTCAAAGGGTAAAATCAAGACCACCTGCACCATAAAGAGCATGGTGCTTAGGACGATATCAGTTTTAGGGGGCCTAAACTCAGATTTATGGAATCGTTTTCTCTGGTGGCAATGATCCCAAATCTGCAATTCTTAATGGGCACCCTGGGTGAACCCACGGCACTCAAAAGTTTAAGATGCATTGCTTTATAGAAATTGTCCTGAACTTGCCACAAGAACCCATGTGTGTATGGGGCACAGGCCAGACCACCCATCTTCTCTCTGAATTGAGGATATTACAGGAAGCAGAGTTACCTGTCAGGAGGGAGTCCTTTGTGAAATCTAACCTCCTGGCCTCAGTAGTAGAAAAAAGAGAAAAGGGAGTTTTTATGATATCACAGGGCTTTTTAGATCTAACTGAAACTCTTCAAATAAGCGATTTCTGATACATGAATTCAAGGAACATCCTGGAGTCTGGTCAAGAGAATGCCAAGAAAATGTGTGTACCCTCCTAGAGGGTTGACAAAAATACTGTGGGCTAGTCTGAGCCACACTGAGGCAGGTAGGGAGGAGTACCGGTAAAAGCTTTAAGGGAAAGAACCACAGTTTTCTTCTTCCTTCCCTGGGAAAGTAAACAAAGTTGTGAATCTGTTCCTACAATCCAGGGAGAACCAGTGATGAAAACCAACAAAAACGTGGGCCAGACATGTACTGAGGCAGGAAAGGGTAAAGGTGCCACAATCATGACGTGGGCAGGAGATTGACTAGTCTGAGAACAGTACTCCTGTTCATCTCATATTTTATTCACCCTTCTCCTTCCTCTCTAGTCTCCCAAGAGAGAACTCGGGCTTCACTTCAAAAGAAGCTTGGGAAGAGGCTTGCGATTGAGAAATATTTCACCTAATTCATCAGTGTTAAGCATGTCAAAAACCAACCCTTCCCACGCACTGTTATAAATCACTCTGCCTAGAACAATAGGAAATATGTTATTCAAATGCAACACCAATTGCTGTGAATTCCAAACAACCAAGCAAAAGTCAAATGCAAGCCTTGGAGGGAGATATAATATCATGGTACTTTTTGAGGACCTATAAATTTTGAAAAAGTAAGTTGGCATAGCTAACATGGTAGAAAACCAAACAGAAGATGATTAGCCACTAGAAAAGGATCAAATAAAAAATACATTTCACTCATTCTGTTCAGTACCTAGCACACAGAAGATGTTTGGTAATTTTTCTGAGGAATCCGTGAATAAATTCCAAGACTCCCAGAGTTATTACTGCAAATCCTCAATATGGTCAGCCCCCAACTTTGATAAGAAAATACAAGATCAGCAAAGGCCTATAGGGTTATCTGTCTTTATCATGGGACTGGCCAAAAGCTCTCATATAAACTAGCTAAACATATTCAATCTTTGGCGATTAGCCAGTTTACTCCCATATTACTTGGTTGAGCTGTTTTTTTCTAATCCCTTGCTTAAAAAGAAGAATGTGACATTTTCTCCCTGATGAGTGACTAATTTAGAAAACAAAGTGGGGGTGGCTGTGTCTGTGTTTGGGGTAATGAAATTTCAGTAAATGGATTAATGAGACTTCTCCTCCAATAGCTATCAATAGCCATGCAATATTTAGGTCAAGAACTATATACACTCTAAATAGGGAGCTTGTAGAAGCTTAAATGAGGTCTCAGCATCAGTAAGGAATGTTGTGCTCCACTATAATTATGTTATCAAAGTGAAAGATGGCTCAGTGAAAAATGGCCATAAAAATGAATTGCTAGAATCATGTATTTATGAAAGAGGATATATATGGATTTCTTTGTTTACTGACAGTAGCAGAAATATTGGATTTCTGTTTTGCAACCTTTAAAGTCTTTCAATTGCGAAGGATCTTTCTCTTGATAATATTGTTGCCAAAGTTTATCAGAAGATCTCATAAGTGTTTTCTTGATCAGTTCACTGTATGCCCCTGCTTTTATTTGAGATTTCTATTTATTAATTTGTTGAAAACAAGATCGTGTGACTATATTCTTTGTGGTTCCTCTTCCTTATTCAATCTCATTTTAGAGATGGCAATTAATATTCACATGCCAGGAACTAATCGATGTTTGTTAACGCGTACATGCATATTCACACGTGGTTATTTCCTAAACAATACTAATGCTGTCATCTCTGGTGATAAAGAAACAAGTACATAAATAGGATCAAAAATTTTAAGATAATTTAGTGATATATGTGGGAGGAAAATTCTACCTTGGTCTGGGTTACAACCTGGCTCCAGAGTTTTGGCCTGTCCCATCTCGTCCTATTAACATTCAAAATGTGTTTCCTTATATTTTTTTATGAAGAAATAAGTAGTAGAGTTCTCCCTCAAAACCACAAACTCTTACTTGATTAATATTTGAAAACTTCTACATAAGATACATGTATGGATGTTTACATGCGTGTATGCATACGTACATATACATATATGCCACTACATGTATCCATGGATGTACATATATGTGCATATACATATGTACATTTATAGGCAGAATATCTTGAAGTTTGTTTTTCACACAGCAGTCAGAATGATCTTCTAAGTAAGAAAATCAGATCCTTACATACCCTTAAAAGTGGTTTTCTGTTGCATCCAAGTATCATGGCCTTTGGTGTCATCATTCTCCCTCCTGATCAGTAATATCATCTATCATGGGTTCCCTTCTGGTCATCAAACATAAGAAACTTTTATCTGCTCCAAGTTCCTGACTTGAATGTTCTTCCCCCAGATCACTGCTCAACTAGCTTATTCTCAAACCTGAGGTTTCAACTCAATTGCTGTGTCCTCACAACTGCTCTGAAACTAACAGATTCTCTCTTCCATCCCACCTATGGTGCCCTCCCTCCCACTTTCTATCACATTATTTTGAATATTTCCTTCACAGCAATGTAATTACCTTATTTATTGTTTTTATAAGGTTTCTCTACAATGTGAAGTTAGGGACATTGTCAGCATCACCTGTAATATATCCTCACCTGTCCTAGCACATAGTAGATGTTCAATAAATGTTTGATGAGTGAATAAATGAATAAAAAATAGTTCATAACGGGCGCCTGGGTGGCTCAGTTGGTTAAGCGACTGCCTTCGGCTCAGGTCATGATCCTGGAGTCCCTGGATCGAGTCCCGCATCGGGCTCCCTGCTCAGCAGGGAGCCTGCTTCTGCCTCTGACCCTCCCCCCTCTCATGTGCTCTCTCTCTCTCATTCTCTCTGTCTCAAATAAATTAAAAAAAAATTTAAAAAAAATAGTTCATAACTCACATTATCAGGGAATAACTTACGTTTTCCCATGAAAAATGAATCATGGGAACAATCCTATGTCGGCACTGAAGGAGCTCCCTTATTTCTCACTGATCAACTGGAGTCAGAAAATGCATGCTTATCATTAAATCAAATATATTCCTATTGATAGATGTGCAGATTCTTTTTAATTTCCTACTGTCAGACATTGCCCTGAAATAAACAATTTTGTATTTGTGTTTGAATATACTTACGCAACTCTTTTTCTGCATGATAGCCTTCTAAGCGTGAAACTGCAACATCAGAGGATTTTAAATATTCATACATTTTAAATATTCAAATTGCTCTCAACAAATGCTGTCAGAACTGTGAAGAGTGAAGATTTTACCCTGCTAACAAGTCAGCCCGCCACAGGTTCACAGATGCAGACAGAAGACATGAGACTCCTAGGTCAGAGACAAAGGACTTTACTCCCATTACAACAGGCAACATGTTTCACCATCATCTTGGTTCCACTTGCCCCTCCCCTTAAGGCCCACAGCAGCACAGGGAAGCCCAAGTGAATTCTACACATGCAATGGAATATTGATTAAGAACCTCCAGTCTTTTATTTTTATTTTTTAAAGATTTTATTTATTTATTTGACAGAGACACAGTGAGGGAGGGAACACAAGCGGGGGAGTGGGAGAGGGAGAAGCAGGCTTCCCACCTAGCAGGGAGCCCGATGTGGGGCTCAATCCCAGGACCCTGGGACCATGACCTGAGCCGAAGGCAGACACTTAACAATTGAGCCACCCAGGCACCCCAAGAACCTCCAGTCTTTTAAAGGAACCACAGCAAACCTGCTCAACTTCTGAGCTGGAAGGAGACATTATTTTTATTTTCCTGGAGAGTGAACAAATCTAACCTCTTCTCCAGGGGGAGACACTATGTTTTCCAAGGCAGTTTGCTCTACAAACGTTCTTGAAAAAATTGTCTTGAAACAGAAGCTATCAGTGTGTTTGTTCACAAAACTTACAGAAATACAAGAGGCCCATGGAGGACTGTGTCCCACAATTTACACTCTTACTAACAGCAGAATCCACTCTTGGGAGTAGGATGATTAAACTCAAGTGTGAGAGAAGTTGACCAGCACTTCTGACTTTCTATACAGGCAAATCAAGAGGGAATGTAGAATTTTGAGTGGTGGATTTGGTAAAGGTAGGCAATCAATTTGGGTACTTCCCCAGCAAAATGGAGTAAGAAAAATTGCCTATAAGAGTTTTATGGCATAGAAATGGCATACCTCATATCCTCCAGTATCCCATTCATCAAAATTCAGTCACAGGGCTTTCCCTAACTACAAGGGAGGCTGAGAAATGCAGTCTTATCATGTTTCCAAGAGTAGCAAGAAATAGAATTTGCTGAACACGTGGCTCTCCTGGCCACATAGAGTCTCGGTGATTAAAGTCCCTTAAGATTTTCCCACATATTCCTTCCATACCAGGTTTTGCACATTAGGGCAAATTTTTCTTCTCATTTCCACCACCAAAAGCTCTCCTCTTCAAGAACCCATTAGTGGGAGGTGAAGATATGTGTGCCACCGGTAAAGGAATAATAAAACGGAATAAAGAAATTCCCTGGGTAATAAGTAAGGGATATACAGTGACCTCACTCAAAACTGTGAATTTTTACACTCAACTTTCCTCAATTTGAAAATACTGATTGGAAATTACTTTTAATACTAAAGAGAAATAGAAGATATTGCAGACTGAGTCATTGTCAGCCAGACACTTCACAGTAAGCCCTTCCTTCTAACGTCTTCTGAAGGAAATAGATGTGAGGCTCTCTAGCTCAGTTTTGAATTCTCTTTTATGTATTTTTATTTTTTCCAGTTTTACTGAGAAATAATTGGCATATAGCACTGTATAAGTTTAAGGCATAAAGCATGATGACTTGATTTACATATACCATGAAATGATTACCACAGTAGGTTCTTTTTCTTTTTTAAAAAATTTTTTATTAACATATAATGTATTATTTGTTTCAGGGCTACATGTCTGTGATTCATCAGTCTTACACAATTCACAGCGTCACCATACTACATACCTTCCCCAATGTTCATCACGCAGCCACCCCATTCCTCCCACCCCCCTCCACCCTGTGACACCTCATGGTGGTTTTAATTTACCTCTCCCTAATGACTAGTGATGTTGAGCATCTTTTCATGTACCTGCTGGCTTTTAGTATATCTTCTTTGGAGAAATGTTTATTCAGGTCCTTGCCCATTTTTAATTGTGTTATTTGTTTTTATGCTATTGAGTTGTATGAGTCCTTTATATTTCTTTAATATTAACCCCTTATTAAATATATGGTTTGCAAATATTTTTCACATTTCCATAGGTTATTTTGTCACCTCATGCTTGGTTTCTTTTGCTGTACAAAAGCTTTTTACTTTGACATAGTCCCACTTATTTTTGATTCTGTTGCTTGTGTTTTTGGTGTCATATCCAAAAAATCATTACAAAGACCCATGTCATGAAGATTTATTCCTGTATTTTCTCCCAGGAGTTTCATGATTTCAGGTCTTACATTTAAGTATTTAATCCATTTTGAGTTCAATTTTGTGAAGGGTGTAAAATATGGGTCCAATTTCATTCTTTTACATGTGAATATCCAATTATTCAGCACCATTTATTGACAAGACTGTTTTTTCCCCATTAGGTATTCTTGGCTCCCTTTTCAAATATTAGCTGACCATATATGCTTGAGTTTATTTCTGGACGCTCAATTCTGTTTCATTGGTCTATTTTCCTGTTTTTATGCCAGTACCATAACTGTTTTAATGACTATTGCTTTGTAATATACCTTGAAATGAGGAAGTATGATGTCTCCTTCTTGGTACTTATTTCTTGGGATTTCTTTGGATTTTTGGGGTCCTTCATGGTTCCATATAAATTTTAGAAGTGTTTTTCCTACTTCTGTAAAAAATGCCATTAGGATTTTGATAGATATTTCATTGAATCTGGTTTTTGGTAGTATTGACATTTAACAGTATTAATTCTTCCAATGCATGACACGTGATATCTTTTTATTTATCTGTGTCTTTGATTTCTTTCATCAATATTTTCTAGTTTCCAGAGTATAGGTCTTTCACCTCCTTAGGTAAACTTATTCCTAATTATTTTATTGTTTTCGATGCTATGAGATAGATTTCTTTATTTCTTTTTCAAAAAATTTTGTTGTTAGTGTATAGAAATGCTACTGATTTGTGTATGTCAATTTTGTATCCTGCAACTTTGCAATTTGTTGATTAGATCTAACAGTTTATTGGTAGAGTCTTTAGGATTCTTTCTCTATAAAAATATATAGAAATATATAATCTACAAACAGAGACAGTTTCATGTCTTTCTTTCCAATTCTGATACCTTTTACTTCTTTCACTCACTTGATTGCTCTAGCCAGGATTTCCAGTACTTTCTTGAATAAGAGTGGTGAGAATGGCACCCTTGTCTTGTTCATGATCTTAGAGGAAGTTTTCAGCTTTGCACCATTGGTTATGATGGTCTTGTTATATACGGCCTTTACTGTGTTGAGGTGTGTTCCTTTTATGCCTAATTTGTTAAGAGTTTTTAATATGAATGGATGTTGAATTTTGTCAAATGCTTTTTCTGCATCTAATTAAGATAATCATATGATTATTTTCTGGCATTCCATTAATGTGATGTATTGCATTAATTGATTTATAAATGTTTAATCTTCCCAGGGATAAGTCCCATTTGATTATGGTGAATGATCCTTCTAATGTGCTGCTGAATTCACCTTTCTAGTATTTTATTGGAGATTTTTGCATCTGCATTCATCAGGGATATTGACCTGTAGTTCCTTGTTTTTTCTAGTGGTGTTTTTTTTCTGGCTTTGGTATTCAGGATAACACGGGTCTTATAAAATGAGTTAGGGAGTGTTCCCTCCTCTCTGATTTTTGGGAAGAGTTTGAGAAGGATTGGTGTTAATTTTTCTTTAAGTTTAAGTTTGGTAAAATTCAACAGTGAAGCCATCTGGTCCTGCACTATTCTTCATGAGGAGATATATTATTACTGATTCAATCTCTTTACCAGTAATTGGTATATTCAAATTTTCTATATTTTTTTGATTCATTCTTGGTAAATTGCATGTTTCTACAAATTTTCTGTTTCTTCTAGCTTGTCTGATTTGTTAGAGTATAGTTGTTCACAGTATCCTTTTATGATCCTTTTAATTTCTGTGGTATCAGTTGTAATGGTTTCTTTTTCATTTACAATTTTATTGTTTTGGGTCTTTTCTCATTTTTCTTTGGTTAGTCTGACTAAGGGTTTGTCAATTTTGTTTATCTTGCCAAAGAATGAACACTTTTGTTAATCTTTTCTATTGTTTTTCTGTTCTCTATTTCATTTATTTCTGCTCTCATCTTTATTATTTGCTTCCTTACGCTACTTTGGGATCAGTGTGTTCCTCTTTTCTAATTTCTTGCAGCATAGAGTTAGGTTTCTTATTTGGGATCTTGCTTTTAATGTAGGTGTTTATTATTCTAAATTTCTCTCTTAAAACTGCCTTTGCTGCATTCCACAAGTTCTGGTAGGTTGTGTTTCTGTTTTTGTTTGTCTCATGAAGCTTTTTTTGTTTCCCCTTTAATTTCTTCTTTGATCCATTGACTGTTCAAGAAGAGTGTTGTTTAATTTCCATGTGTTCATGAGTTTTCCTATTTTCTTCTTGTTATTGATTTCTAGTTTCATGCCATTGGGGTCAGAGAAGATACTTGGTGTGATTTCAGTTTTCTTGGATTTGCTAAAACTTGTTTTGTGGCATAACATATGGTCTATCTTAGAAAATGTTCCATGTGTTTAATAAGTATGTATATTATTTGGCTCTTAGATAGAATGTTCTGTATATGTCTGCTAGGTCCATTTGGCCTATAGTATTGTTCAAAACCACTGTTTCCTTATTGATTCTCTGATTGGATGATTTATCCATTGTTCAGAGTGGGTATTAAAGTCCCCAACTATTGGGGCATCTGGGTGGCTCAATCAGTTGTGTCCAACTCTTAATTTCTGCTCAGGTCATGATCTTAGGGATCTCAGCCCCTGCATGGGGCTCTACACTCAGAGGAGAGTCTGCTTGGGATTCTCTCTCTCCCTCTCCCTCTGCCCCCCCCCCTACACACTCTCTTTCTCTCTCTCTCTCTCTCTAAAATAAAAAAAAGTCTTCAAAATAAATAAATAAAAAATAAAATCCCCAACTATTGTTTTATTTATGTTTATTTCTCCTTTTAGACTTTAGTTTTGCTTTATATATTTAGGTACTCCAATGTTAAGGACATAAATATTTTCAACTGATATTTTCTTGATGTATTGGCCAATTTGTCATTATATGATGACCTCTGTCTCTTTTTACCATTTTTAGTTTAAAATCTATTTTGTATGATGTAAGTATAGCTGCTCTGGGTGTTGTTGTTACCATTTGCCTGAAATGTCTTTTTTCATCCCTTTGCTCTCAGTCTATGTGTGTCCTTACAGCTAAAGTGAGTCTCTTATAGGCAGCATACTTTTGGATCTATTTTTTTTAGCCTAGTCACCTTTTCTCATCTTTTAACTGGAGAACTTAACCCATTTACATTTAAAGTAATCATTGATAGGTAAGGAATTACTATTGTCATTTTGTTAATGGTAGTTGATTAGTGGATCCACTATTCTTTGTTTCTTATTTGCTCTGTGTGTGTGTGTGTGTGTGTGTTTTGGTATCAGTATGCTTTGTCTTTTTTTATGGTGTTCTTTTGTGTAATCACTACAGGATTTCCCCTTGTGATTACAATGAAGCTTAAATAAAATATTTTCAACTTATCACACCCTATTCTAACCTGATAACAATTTGACTTCAATAAAATTCATAAACTTTACACTTTACTTCTCCTTCCCTCCACATTTTAGATTATCACTGTTACAATTTACATGTTTTTATATTGTGTAGTAACTAATAACAAATTATTGTAGTTATGGTTATATTTACTATGTCCTTTTTTAACTTTTAGAGTTGTGAGTGAAGTATGCACTACTATTACCAAATCACAGAATCTAAGTATAACTACATATTTACCACTACCAGTGAAGTTTGCACTACGTTTTTATGTTTTTATGATGTTAATTAGTAATATTTTACTTCTACCCAGAGAACTACTATTAGCATTTCTTGTAATGCATGTCTGGTGGTAATGAACTCCCTCAGCTTCTATTTGTTCAGGAAAGTGTTTATCCTTCCTGTGTTTCTGAAGTGCAGCTTCACGAAGTATAAAATTCTTCATAGACAATTATTTTCTTTCAATATTTCAAATATATAACCTCATTCTCCTCTGGACTAAAAAATTTCTGCTGAGAAATCTGCCTATAATCTTATGAGGGTTCCCTTATATGTAACTTCTCTCTTTCTCTTGATGCTTTTAAAATCATTTCTTTGTCTCTGACTTTTGACAATTTAATTATAATATGTTTCAGTGTAGCTCTATTCAAATTCAACCTATTTGTAGTCCTTTGACCTCATGGATCTGCATGTCCATTTCTCTCCCTAGGGTCAGGAAGTTTTCAGCCATTATTTGCTTTGAATATAATTTCTGTCTCTTTCTTCTTCTCTTTTACTTCCAGAATTCCCATAATGTGAATATTATTTATTGTGTCTTATAATTCCTATAGGATTTCCTCACTCTTTTTCATTCTTTTTTTAATTTTTGCTCCTCTGACTGGATGCTTTCTAATATCCTATTCTCCAAGTCACTGAGTCTTTCTTCTACTTGGTTGAATCTACTTTTTGAAACTCTCTATTGAACTCTCTAGTTTAATTATTATATTTTTAAACTCTAGGATTTCTGTTTGGAATTTTTTCAATGATTGCTATTTCTTTGTCAAACTTCTTGTTTTGTCCATGCATTGTTTCCCTCATTTTGTTTGTCTGTCTCTGTTTTTTTGTAGTTTACTAAACTTCTTAAGAGCATTATTCTGAATTCTTTGTCTAACAGTTCATAGATCTCCATTTCTTTAGGATCAATTATTGGAACTTTATTAACTTCATTTGGTGGTGTCATATTTACTTGCTTTTTCATGATCCTGACTATGTTGGTATCTGCATACTTGAGTAATCAGGCTGTTCTTTCAGACTTTATAAGTTTGCTTTGGTACAGACAGTTCTTCACCAGTCAGCTGAGCTTGGGTTGCTGGCCGTGTCTGCTGGTAATGTTCCTGGGCAGGAGGGGTCTGCTATTGTAGTTTATTTATGGGTGAAGCAACTGTTCAAGCTCTGAAGACAAGGATGAGGGGTGTGCCACTGGCTGAGAACAGTGGTATAGGACTGCTAACTTGGTCCTCTACCCAAGTGAGGTCATAGAATGGGTTCTGTGGTTGCCTGGGTTTTCTGGTCAGGCTTATAGATAGTCAGGACTTGGTACTATATTCAGTAATAGATGGGAATTAGCTTCTCTGCCCTGGTAGGCAGCAGAATATGATCCAGGGCCTGTACAGCTCAATGTTTGGGGACCTAAATCAGGCCAGAGTGCACACTGAATTCCCTGGTCAAGTGAGGTCACTAGTTTTTCTCTGATGATGGGGGAATCCATGCTCTATGCTCTCTGTTCAAGTGTCACTGAATATACAGCTGTTGAATGGGCTATACAGCTTCCTTGTGTGTGCTGAGTAGGGTCCCTGTTTGGACAGGCTGAAGGCTGATTTCAGCAATGGGCAGTTATAAATTAGATTCCCTGTCCAGATGCAGTGGGAAAGGCAGCTCTAAAACTGATAAAACTCTTTGTGTGTTGTCTTGATGCAAGCTGACCTGCACCCCAAGTTCCCATTGGCTTTGTTCTGTAAACTAACTGGCTTTGTCTGCCCACCTCTCATCTCAAATGCTTCTGGGCTGCACAGCTTCCAGGAGTTGTCTCCAGC
Source organism: Neomonachus schauinslandi (assembly GCF_002201575.2). Lineage (NCBI taxonomy): Eukaryota > Metazoa > Chordata > Mammalia > Carnivora > Phocidae > Neomonachus > Neomonachus schauinslandi. The sequence goes on from NC_058405.1 coordinate 89,782,708, forward strand.
TCTTCTGGTCAGATGGAGCCAGAAAGCACTCTTCACAGTGGATAGGGCCATGTCTCAGCTTCTTGGCATGGGTGGGAGGAGGAGGAGCTGATCCAGGCCACTCTCAATTTCCCAAACAGGCTTTCCAGTTGAGAGGGGCCAGGGGCTATCTTTAGCCTTGGCTGTGCATTAATCCCCCTGACTGTGTATGGCCCTAGAACACTCTGTGTCTGATATTGGCTTTGCCTTGGGGGTGATCCGCTTTGCCCACCCACCTCTCAGCTCAAGCACCACTGGGCAGCAAAGCTTCCATAAGTTGACCAGCCCTTCTGGTTAAATGGGACTGGAAGACACTCTCCACAACAGGTAGGGCTGTGATTCAGCTCCTTCCTGGGCATAGGCAAACCATACTGGCAACACTTCTTGGTTGAGGATCTGAATCATACAGACACCAAGTTCCCTGAAGGCACCATTGGTTTGGTTCTATAGATGAGCAAAGCAACTGGTTGGGCTTTCTGCCTGGACATTGCAGGTATGAACTCAGTCTGCCAAGATCCATGTGCTTGTTGTTGAGAGCCCCTCCCACCTTCTTCACAGCCACATTCCCAATGGCTGAGTCAAACAGGTTCCCCTGGTAAGATCAGAGTAGGGGCTCCCACAAAGTGACCCACAATACTGGGAGGAGCTTGTTCCCTCCACCACCACCACCGGATTCCCTTTTCCCACTGGAGAAACCAGAAGATCAGAAGAGACCTTTCTGTGTGATGCTGAACTGGCCTGGTTGGGGGGAAGGTGCAGCCAACATGTAGCTTCTTCTCTTCCATTCTAATGTGGTCTGTCTTGGTCTCTATCATGCAGCGGGGTGCTTTATCCTCATCTCCATGTTCTAGAATTTTTTCAGTGGTGTCTTATTCTTGAATAGATATTAGTTGTTCTTCTTGTGAGGGGGAGTGAAGTGAAGAACAACCTATGCTCCCATCTTGGTGATGTCCTTGAACTCCCTTTTATTGACAGGTGCCCATCTACAGAGATATTTTTAATTTCCTGGTCACTTATTTGTTTCTCGTTTTGGTTTTTTTTTAAATAAAGAGTTTTCTCCACCTGCTTATTTAACTAGTAGGGATTTTTTATTCCATTTTATTTATTCATTCATTCATTCATTCATTCCATACTATCTTAGTCAGCTCAAGCTGCTATAACAAAATACCATAGACTGTGTGATTTTAAAAAGATATTTATTTCTCACAGTTCTGGACACTAGAAGTCCAAGCCCAGGGTTCCAGCATGATCAGGATTTGGTGAGGACTCTCTTCCTGTCTTATAGATGGCTACCTTCTTGCTATATCTTCACATAAAGGAGAGAGAGAGCTCTGGTGTCTTTCTCTTCTTATAAGGACACAAATTCCATCGTGGGGTGGAGGCTTTACTCTCATGATCTCATCTAAACTTTATTGCCTCCAAAGTCCCCCACCTTCTAATGCCATTGCATTGGGAGTTAGGGAGTCACCATATGAATTTGAAGAGATACAAATATTCAGTCCATAATACATATTAATGCTTATATATGACAGGCTGATGACATGAATATGACATATGAGTTAATTTGAAAATAACTGAAATTTCTCAAATTGTTTCCTGTATGCTGTCTTAGACGATTCCTTCACTCCTCCCTTTCTTATGTGTCATGGACCCTAGGTATGTATGTGCAGCAAGGGAGGTCCAGGATACTGACCCAAGTGGAGAGCAATTGCCTGTGATAACCAAGTCTAGTACTCTGGGAGAGTCAGATCCTCTCGCATAGCACCCATGACCTCTCCTACGTGGTCAAGAGAATGTTACACGGAGTTTTATTACTAGGAAGACCTCAGGCCAAAGAATCCAAGATAACTGATCTGAACTCAGTTCCACAGAACCTCTGGGTAGCAGCTATGTGACTCTGAATAACTTTCATAACTTCTCTTGTTGTCTTTTTTCTCTTCTATTAAATTAAAATGGTTGGTTTGAATAAACCCTAAAGTCCCTTCAAACTAAGATCCAGTGATGCAATAAATATGATCCATGTCTTTATTGTTAGTAAATATTTTTAGAAGCAAAATCACCCATCATGACACTGGAAAGAAGAAAAATAAATCTAAAACATATCAAGTAATCCAAGATAATCCTTCTTCAATTTGTCATTGCTCTAGATACCCTTTTCTAAAGGATTCGTTTTTCACTGGTGTTCTGTCCACAGCCATCATCTGGATCTACCAGCCAAGTATGATCCAAGTAAGAAAGAAAGGAGTAGAGAGACTCACCCAAGCTTCCCACAGATCTCTTCCCTCCATGGGTGTTGGAGTTAGGTAGAACTGGGGTTGAGATACCTACTCAATTGTCACAAGCCAAATATTTAATCTTTCTAAAACATTTTCTCCTCATTTATATTTTGGGGTTTACAGAATCTAATGGGGAGTCAACATCAATGAGATAACCATACTAATAATTGTAGAATTATAGTTGCAATAAATGTCAAGAACTCTTTTAATATTGATCCTTGACTTAGATTGGTAGAATCAGAAAAGCTTTGGAAGTAGCTTTGAAGCTGAGATAGGAAGGTGAAGAAGAGTGTGCCAGGTTAAGGAAAAATCCATTCAAAGACCTAGGAAAGCATGAAATGTGACAAGAGAACAAGAAAAAGTTCAGAAAAGGAAAGGAAGCAAGGTGAAAGATGAGGTTGGAGAGGTGGATATGGTTGAAATCAGATAAGGTGACCTACAATTACCATCCAACCATGATGCAATTGAACATAAATGAGGACAATATTCATAATTATGCCAGGACAACAGGCATAAATCAAGGCTGTCCCTAGCAAACAAGAGAACTGGAGAAAAGGAAGCCTATTCAAAAATTATTGCAGAAACTAGATGAAATACAAAATGTTTGAAAAAATGGATGTATTACAGCTGAATGCCACAAGGTTTTTGGCTGGGGAGTGGGGGGGGAGTGGAGCATTGGAAAGTAGATAAAAGTAAGCTTCTCTTTTCTTTTGGCAGGAAACCTGCCTTGCCTTCTAGTAGGGAATAGATAAATCATCTCTATGGTCCAGCTTAATTAACATGTGAGCTCTTTCACTAAAGAAGTAAAATAAACATTAAGCATCAACATTGGTGTGCCAGGGAAGACTTCAAATCAATATATCTGTAGGTGTCAATTCCACTCTATGAAATATTTCTGCAAGAAATTTAATTAACAGGCTCCCCTACAGGTTTCAGATTCTCATAATATCCCTCAAATTTTCAAGAAATCACAGCTTCCTTTAACATAGGAATCAACAGCCATTCATACCCAGAGTTGATGCTAATTTCAAAGGCAGAGATTGAAGGTTAATGTATCCTATCTGTTTTGCTCATCTGCTTCTACCTGAATCTTAGCCACAGCTTGAGAACTGAAAAAGAAAAGAAGAGAGAGAAGGAAGGAAAGGAAAAGGAAGGAAAGAAGGAAGGATCCATCCATATCCATCAATGTACCTACTCTGATGCTTCAGTAAGAAAAGGTAAGCTACCGGGGCACATGGGTGTCTCAGTTGGTTAAACATCTGACTCTTGATTTTGGCTCAGGTCGTGATCTCAGGGTTGTGAGATCAGGCTCCACACTGGGCTCTAGGCTGGGTGTGGAACCTGATTAAGATTCTCTCTCTCTCTCTCCCTCTTTCTCTCCCTCTCCACTCTCCACTCTCCATGCATCCTTTGCACAGTTCTCATGGGTGCTCTTGGCAAGTCCCAATCATGTCTGAAGCTTTTGGGGCAAATTTGGAGTCCAGTGATCCCTCCCCTGCATCATCAGAATGGTCATTTCTTCAATAGCCCAATATCATTCACCAAGAGAGAAATTCACTGAGAATATATTTCCTACTAAGGTATAAGTAACTAAGTCAGGTATACCCTACCCCGTCACTGTTTATTCGAGGAATGTACTTTTTTTTTTTACATCCACACAAAAAAGTAAAGGAGATGGTTAAATCTCAAACCTCAAATGTGGAATATCAGACACTGGGAGATTGAGTTGGAAAATTATATATTCATATGTTTATTTATGTACATACAATATATAATATAGAGAGAGAATGGATGCCATCAACTAATATGATATAAAAAACACTTGGTTAATAATCCTAGAATATAATATAATACTTCATAGAAATAATTCATTGAGTGTCTACTGCTCTGAGAACAATCTGGACCAGCCACCAGGTAAATAGTAGTGGACAAAACAGACATGATCTTCACCCTAAGGAGTGTAGTTTCTCAAAAGTAAGGCCTATTATGTAGGCAAGTAAAGAGGTACTTTTTATAAGTGAAAAGAGCAGAATATTTTATTCTGAAGAACAAAATAAAGGTAGTACAAGGAACTTGTGTTAGGCAGAGTGGTAAGGAATGGTTTCTCTGAGGAAATACTATAGTGGGACCCCTGAATGTGAAGGAGTCACCACAGCAAGTCGGAAGAAAGTCATCTCACTGTTCATGTGTTGGCATAGTTCCTTTCAATTATATTTCCATGTGTGCATGGATGTGTGCGTGCATCTTTTCATAGTCTGCTTTTTCTTTCTTTACTCAGCATATCAAGAGTAATTTCTCACATTGTGTTTTTTCATAAATATTTTTAGTGGTTGTTTGGTATTTTCTCACAGAGCTCTCTTTAATTTACCAAACCATTGAGGACATCTGTTTCCATCATTGCGCTATTATGAATAACACTTTGGAGAATACCCTAGGACATAAATATTTGTATTTCAGATTACTCTTTAGGATAGATTCGTAGAGCTGGAATTACTGGATAAAGAGTATGAATATACAGTACCTGGTACATGTTGCTGTTAGCATAGCTAAGTGGTTATCTTATGATATTCTTACTAAAATTGTTATGATTTTGGGGGCACCTGGGTGGCTCGGTCAGTTGAGCTGCTGCCTTTGGCTCAGGTCATAATCCCAAGGTCCTGGGATTGAGCCCCACATCGGGCTCCCTGCTCAGCAAAGACCCTACTTCTCCCTCTCCCTCTACTGCTCCCCCTGTTTCTGCTTTCTTGCTTATGCTCTCTCAAATACGTAAATAAAATCTTAAAAAAGTAAAATAAAATTGTTATGATTTTTAAATTTTTAGGTAGAGTTAACATGAAAGTTTGCTTTTTGATTTGCATTGGTTTGATGTCCTTGAGTATTGACTACTTCTTGATTCCAACTGGAATACATGGGAAGCAGATGTTTCTCAAGAGACTGTCCTAAGGAATATGGACAGCATTAAATACAATGGCTATGGTTCACCCCTTGACTTAGATTCTTAGAACTCCAGCCCTCCCAAGCCTATTCCCCTGGTTCCAAGAGCCAAACAAAGGCTGTCTTCCAGGGTGAGATACTGGACTCTCCAAATCTTTCCTGCCACAACTGGAGAAATTCAGAAAGCTTGATTGTCCACTTGCCTTCGAGAGACATTTCTAGAACTTCAGAGGGAACAGGGATGGGGAAAACATAACAGTCATGAGTGGGGACTCATGTGTATATCTCCAGCTCTCACAAGGTCATAAGCCTTTACTGTCGCCTCCCTTAAGAACCTTCCACACTTAGTCCTCACCTGAAAAGTGCATTAAAGTTCTTACCAACTACAAGTCCATATAAGACTCTCCCATGGCATCCTTTTAGGAGAGTAATTATTACTTCCTCAACCTCCAGACCTATGGGATCAGAATATTTTAGGACCTGGAATCCTGAAGTCTACCCTTCAAAATACTCCCTAATTGAGGCAGATGTGTGCAGCTGCTCAAAAACCACTGATGTAAGAGTTCTCAATTTATTCCTCAAGGCTTGGGGAGGATATTCATCCCAAGGTGAGCTCTGAGCATCAAGTCGTTGTTCTTCCTTGCAGCTCTTGAAACCCTGGGTAAGCAGATAGCCAGCAGACCAATCATATCATTCTACACAGTGCTCAACTGGCTAATAGACCCAGTTTAGGATCTCAGGAGATCCTCCTTTCCATGTGCAAACAAAGGTGGGGTGTTAGTAATCACCCAGGGAAAGCTAGACAGTAGAGTTCAAAACTCTTTTTATCCCAGTTATCTAAATAATTAATCCAAAATCCAATGAGGATATGATTTTATTGTCCTAAATTAAAATTATATGTTATCAAACTTACTCTAACTCTGGTGTTATAAGAACACAATCAAACAGGTGTAACCCCAAAAGACATTCCCATTAAAATAACTTTCATGTGCTCCCATCAATAGCTTTTTCCTTGATTCGGTATCTCCTTCAAAGAAGAAGGTTTATTAGATATCACATAACATACTCCCTTTTGTTTTGTTTTGTTTTAATTTTTATTGTTATGTTAATCACCATACTCCCTTTTATAAAGTATTAACGCTGTTAGTGATTGTGTGCCCAATTGTATAAAGTTCACAAAAACATTTAGGCATTGCCTTTGATCGATGCTGGTTATCAGCAGGGAATTTCATGTTGACTCTAGGTTTGTCTTTGTTGTCTTATTAACATGCTAAGGAACTATTTTGAAATCTTACTGGAAAAACACATTAAATATTGAAGGGCCTTATTTGAGACACCAAGTAAATAGAAAATCAACACTTGAGCCCTAAACAAAAAGGAGGCTAGTATTAACAAATAATACATAAGATGTTTTAAAAAAAAAAAAGCTATTTTGTTTCCTGCTGTCCAATTAATGTCTATTATCAAATCAGACATATTTCTTTGCTTTATTTTGCGCAGTGTTATTTGCTCAAAAGGAGACCCTCACTGTGAATGGCCAGTAACTCAGTCTTCCAGCCGTATGTGGCCTCTTGAGGTAGGACATTCAGGACAAAGCCCAGGAGCCTTGCACAGCACTTCTTAGCCCTTCCTGTCTGGCCACTATCTTTTACCAGTATCCTTGTTTTCCACCTTCCCCATGCAAATGGTTGGTGGGGAAGCATCTGAAATGAAACCAAATGAAACCATCTGAATTTTATTTAGGAACTTGTGTGTTTTCCTCTCTGTCCTTTGCACCTTTTTCTATGAAGGATTTGAAGCAAGCCAGGATATATACTAAATCAGTGAGGTCTTCCCTAACCATTCAGCTATGAGTTGTTCTCCTCTCCACTGAAACTGTTTATCACCTACTATATGCATCCTGACTCACTCTGTATCCTATATTATATCACATCATTAAAGAGACTTCCAAAAATCCAAGCCTTAAATCCTTCATCATGATTAGAAATTCTTTGTTTTTGTATTGACTCTTTAGAGGGCTTCTTCACCTTCTCCAGAATTTGAACAAATCAATTTTGTGTGTATAGTAGGTGTAAATATATGAAAAGTATAGTACATAAGCCACAGTATTAGTAATAATTAAATAATAGTAATTACCATTTTAGTGTGTGCCTATTAAATGCCAGTATTTTTCTAAGTATACTGCATATGTCATTTCATATAGTGACTGCAAAATGCTCTTTAAATTTTATCTCCACATTCTCCAGGTGAGGAGGACCTGGATATATAGCAGCTTTTACCCAGCAGCCATGCTCAGCTTGGGGAAGGGCTATGCTACAGAAGCTTGTTGGAACCAAAGCTGACTGAGGAAGTACAGGCGCACATATTCCCACCTCCTTCCCCCTACCTACCCTTTCCTTCCTACCTACCCTTTCCTGCCAGACCTAGGCAAGGAAAAAAAAAAAAAGGCTGACTTTCGTGTGAAGGACTTTCCCCAGCAGCCTCTTCTTCTGGCCTCTGTCCCAGTGAGGATGTTCACTTGGTCCTTAAGAGAACCAGAAGATGTGCTCAGCATCACCTCTGACTCTGCTTCCCTGCATGCCACCTGCTTTGCAAAATATCCTTCATGACCTTCCAGCTCAGTTCCTCCAGGGACCTTCTCTTCTCTCAACCCCTAGTGGATTCGTAAAGATAGTAAACCACTCACTGTGAGCATGCCTTTCATATGCAAACCAACCAAGCCAGAGTCCACACACCCACCACCTCCTTGATTAAATTCTTAGCTCTGGGCCACTTCTGCTCCCTGTCCTTCACACCACAAGATGATAAGGCAACTAGAGACAGCCCTACACCCTAGAGGCTCTGGAAATATTTAAACTAGCCATTGTAAGCCTGCCTACCCTACCTCATCCGTTCCTTCTTACGGGAACCACAATAAAAGCCCATGGTTTGCCCATGGTTTCCCCTCACTCCTTCACCTCCTCACCAATTCTGGTGTTTCCCTGTGTGGCCCCTTCCTCTTGGGAACTGTGGGTAACAAACTACCTTTTCAATGCAATCATCTCATCTGCTGGCCTCACCATACCTGAATAACAACAACTATAACCCCAAACCAAACAAACATAACCCTATGTAATAAAACCTTAAAGGAGTAAATGAATGAATCCTGAGGACTTACTCAGCCTACGGACTTACCTGAACTCAGGTCATTGTGTCTTCTTGGTTCAAATGAGTTCTGAAACATTTTCTCGAACAAGATACTGTGCTTGACACCAGGGGTCCAGATATGACTGAAACCTGATCCTTGCCCTCAAGGGGCAGACAGTGCAAAGGAGGAGTTCACATACCAGCACAAGGATGCTGATACAGGCTAATGGTGGTTCATAAACTGGCCCCCAAAAAAGGGCCAGGAGAGATCAGAGAAAAAGTCAGACCACCCCAGATTGGTGGGTGACAGTTTTAATAAGCAAGGGTGCTCATTAAAGTGCTTACCAGCCTTGTCTTGTGTGGCCACAAGATAGGTACATCTCTGCACCACCCCATAAGAATCAAAGTCTATGGAGAGGCCTTAACTGGGTTCAGTCATATATTCAGTCCAGATGGCCTCAACAACACCTTACTCTCTTCAAGGCTGTGTCCTTGGAACAGCTCCCACCATGGGAACAGCGGGCAGAGTGTACATTCCAAGGACAGGGATGGGGTAAGGAGCTTCAGAGTGCGTGGGTCCAGCTCATGGGTCAACTTGCAGTCACAGCCTCTTACTTACCTCCTGCAACAGCCACCCACCCTGGACTCACAATTTTCCACTGAATCAAAATCTTTTTTGAGTCCCCCAAAGAGGAAAACTATCACAGAAGTCATGTCTGCTTGTAGGGCCAGCACTGCGGGGCAAGAGGGGATAAACAGAAGAAAGAAGGCAGATGCTTCAGCTGACAGCTAATCTCTGGATTAATTCTATAAATCTCTTTACCTTTGTTATGCTCCTTGTTTGAGTGCTGGGAAAAAGTAAATTTTCACCAAATAATTGACTTCAGTGAAGTTTTCTCTTCTAGTAGAATTGCATTTCATTCATTATTCATTGATTTCTTCATTTGGTTCATTTCAACTGAGCTCCTACTATGCCCACCATTTAATGTGAAGCTCTATGGTGTGGTTCTGCTCTTCATAGGGAGATAAACATGAAAAAAAAAAGTGAAATTTGATAAAAGGGATGTGTTGGAGGACAGGAGGAAGAGAAAGGAAAGAACAAATCAACCCTGGTAAAGACAAAGGCGGCTTCCAAGAGATCATGCCTACGATAGTCCTTGAAGGACAGTACAAGTTTTCCAAGTAGAGTTTGCAGAGCAGGGTTTTCTGGAGAAAAACAGGCATGCCCAGATGTTGCAGGTATGCTGGCACCAGTGGGATTCAGGGAACACTCATTTCCAGGCATTTTCATCATTTCTACTCGTAAGACAGGGTGCTTTCTCTGGCTTTGTTTGGATAAGTACTATTAAAAGTGTTGTAGGGCAAACATTCATATTTATGCTGTATTTAACTTTTCATTAATAATAAATTCAGGTGAAGTAGCATTGTTATTAATATTGATCAACGTTCCAACTGAAAGCACAGATGTCAGGGATTTTTTTTAAATGGGTTCAGTTATATTTAATAGTGTTGTTGATGAGAGAAAACCTAATGAAAACCAACAGATGGTCTATTTAATACCGCTCTCGGCTTTGAAACATGTGCCAAATGTGATGCACACAAGGACTTGACAGGGCTGTTACTGGAAGCCTTTAATTACAACTATTTGCACTCCTGGGCCTGCAGAAATTGCTAAAATAACACTGCAACTCTAACACTGGCCAAGGCAGAATTTAATTGTGATATTGTCTGCAGCACTGTATTTCTAAATGACCTCTATAGACAGTTTTTCTGACAGGTTTTGGGGATTTTGTTTTGTTTTGTTTTTTTGTCAAGGAACTGGAGCCAACAGCCAGGATGAGCTCAGATGGCCCACCTTCCACACATCACACATTTAGTCTAAAATGTTGAACAGCATCTCCAAGGTCAAGAAGAGGTATGGACCCCTTTATCATTAGGGTTAACTTAATTACAGCAATCGCTCAACTGAGGTAAACTGCCAAAGCAATGACTAAGTAATTAATAATACAGGCATACCTCGGAGATATTGCAGGATCAGTTCCAACCAGCGCAATAAAGCAAATATCACAATAAAGCCTGTCAGATGAATTTTTTGGTTTCCCAGTGCATATGAAAGTTATGCTTACACTATGCTGTAGATTATTAAGTGTGCAATACCATAATGTCTAAAAAAAGTACATATCTAAATTAAAAAATATTGCTAAAAATGCTAAGCATTAACTGAGCTTTCAGTGAGTTGTAATGACTGCCCACAGATCACCTTAACAAATATAATAGTAATGAAAAGGTTTGAAAGATTGCAAGAATTACCAAAACGTCACACAGAGACAGGAAGTGAGCAAATACTGTAGGGAAAATGGCGCCAATAGACTTGATCAGTGCAGGGTTGCCACACATCTTCAATTTGTAAAAAAAAAAAAAACAAAACCTCAGTATCTCTGAAGCACAATAAAGCAAAGTGCAATAGAATGAAATAGTCCTATAATAGTCACAGTAGCAACTGCCCCTGTTATGAACCTTGCTAGGCACTCGTCCAACATTACCACTACTTCTCACAACACAGAACAGTGGAGATGAGGACACTGAAGCCTAGAATGATTCAACATCAGGCTCAGTGTCACACAGCTTAAAAGTGGTAACCTGGGGCACCTGGGTGGCACAGTCAGTTAAGCGACCGATTCTTGGTTTTAGCTCAGGTTGTTATCTCAGGATTGTGAGATCGAGCCCTGCATCTGGCTCCACACTCAGTGTGGAGCGTGCTTGAGATTCTTTCTCCTTCTCCCTCTGTCCCTCTGCTTGTGCTCTCTCTCTCTCTCAAAAAAAAATAAATAAATCTTAAAAAAAAAAGAAGTGGTAACCTAAGCAGGTTAATTCCCCAGAGTAAGAGCAAGATAGACTAGTCAATTAAGGCAGAGTAGCATGTCACAAGAAGAAGAAAGAAAAGGAGAAGGAGGAGGAGAGGAGAAGAGGGAAACAGCAGGGAAGGAGAAGGATGAGAATAGTAGAGGAAGAGATAGAAGAAGAAGAGGATGAAGTAGAAGAAGAAGGAGGAGGAGGAGGAGGAGAGGAGGAGGAGGGGAGGAAGAAGGGGAGAAAAAGGAGAAGGAGAGGAAGAAGAAGGAGGAGGAAGAGGGGAAGAGGAAGAGGAAGAAGGGCAACCAGAATGTACTCAAAAAAAGAAAATCCCTTATTTAAATTGCTTTAGAAAGAAGATAGCAGGAAATGCACAGATATCTGATCCCCTCATCTGTCCTCCTCATTGGGCTGTCTACATCCTATGACTGCCCGCTATGGCCTGGGAAAGAGAGTGCTTGTTCACAGCATCTCAGTGGAGACAGATGACAAAGAAAGAGGCTAGAATACTACAGATATATGGATGGCTTAACAAACCATTTACCTCTCAAATGAAGATGCCTCAGCTACCAGAAGGTCAGATGGTCAACCACTGCCTCATGGGGAGCCCTGTAGAGTAGAAACAGCTGCAGGTGACACCAACAGTAATGAGAGAATCACATTAGTGGGCTTAGAGCACACAGAATCAAACAGGACACTCTCTTTGAGCCTCATGAGAAATAACACAGGTTGCAAATCTGATCATCTCTAGAGCACCCTAGCAAATAGTCCTCCTTCTCTGGCTTCCTCATCTGAAAGGAGCAACAAATCAAAACTAATTGGAGGGATGGAGAACAGCCTATTTTTTCTTAAGTCTATAAAGTATCTTTTAAAATATCATGTTATTTGCTGCACAAAAAAGAGTAGTAGATGCCAGAAATAAATGATAAAGCCTGCATTCTTTACACATAATAAACCAAGAAATCGTCAACAAAAATATGATCCAAAGAGGGGCACCTGGGTGGCTCAGTCGTTAAGCGTCTGCCTTCGGCTCAGGTCATGATCCCAGAGTCCTGGGATCGAGCCCCATATCGGGCTCCTTGCTCAGCGGGAAGCCTGCTTCTCCCTCTCCCACTCCCCCTGCTTGTGTTCCCTCTCTCGCTGTCTCTCTCTCTGTCAAAAAATAAATAAAATCTTTAAAAAAATAAAAAAAAAATATGATCCAAAGAAATTTAACACTTGAACATTAAGAAATATCTTTCTAAAAAACTCAGGTTCAAAACAGAAATTTAAGGGAAAATTATAGATTTTTTATTCATTTATGAATGGCTCAAAAAAGTGCACAAGAAACTGGGCAAGGCAGTAATGACAACATATAAAAAAGAGATTGCTTTATATACCAACATATGGGATAAATAGTACTCAGAGGACAATTTGCATTCTTAAAAATACTTATTAGTAGTAGGATTTCTATTAATAAAGAGAAAAAGAAAAAACTGAAAAAATAATAGGACAATATAATCTGAAAATGAAATTGAAGACATAAACTTGGAATTAATGAAATAAACAAACTACTAAAAAGGTTTTTATAAAACCTACCCTTTTTAAGAGAGAAACCTATAACTTCCTGTCAATGCTACTCAAAACAAAAAGAAAATGAAAATATGCAATACCAAGAATGAAAACGTGCCATAAGTGTAAAAAAGCAAGAGTCATAGGAGAGTATGTGCTCAACCTAATAGACGTAAAGTTGTCATTTTTATGAAAATGTAAATTTCTAAGATTAATCCATTTTAATAAAACATTAATAGGTTATAAAGATCTATCACCTTCAAAGGTACAAGATACAGAAGGTTTTCTAGCTGAGTTTTTGTCTACTTTCTGATCATCATCATCATCTTCAATCACCATCACCACCATTTTCTTTTACTTATTTTAACTATGCTGGGATATAAACTAAGACATCAAAACTTGACAAAGCAAATATGTCTTATAAAGATAGATATAGACATTTCTAATAAATTAGAATCACCCTAAATATAGCACCATATTTTAAAATGTCACATTCTAAGAACAGTTTTCCATGACTACCAATTCAACATTGAACAAATTAACCAATATAACTTCTTATATCAACAAGTTAAACGGAAAAAAAAAATTATTATATCACCATGTGCTATTAACCTGAAAAGCTATTCATGATATGTTTTAAGTGGAAAATATTAAGTTGCTGAGCAATGAGCATAAGAAGATTGAATTAAGTTGAAAAATATTAATAAAATAATTTTAAATATTTCTTTTATTTGCAACATCACAAAAATATTTAAAACACTTGATTTAGAATTACATTTAAAAAATATTATATGAAATTTCATATTCTTTTTCCTTCTTTGCCCTAAAAAATTTAGAAAGTCTTCTATAATAGGATCTTCTACAATACTCCTAATAGAATGGTTTCTGATCTATTGAAAATTTTATCTGCTAAATCTCCTTTTTAGCAAAAAGATCTTGTTGAATTACCTTCAAATTATGCTTTAAACATCCTGTTTCTTACTGTGTTACTATATCACCTGCACAGCTCAAACTTTCTAGGCTTAGGGTCACAATACCAAAAAGCTGCCCCCCAAAATGGAACTTGGTTGAGAAAAACAGTGCCAATGAACCATCATCATCCCAAAATGTGATCCTAAATAATGTTTTCAAATGGAATTGAAAAGAGGATATAGACAGTAATTAACAATGATACACTTACCATTTTTGAGACCCCAAATCTATGGGTAAACAAGTGGATACAAAGGCCAAAACTTAATGACTTTGTTGAATGTGTGAACCAGAAGATCAATGTGGCCATAACATGGTGAGGATTGGGGAGATAAGAAAAAGGGGGAAGTCAGATACACAGGCCACCTTAGGGAGAATGGATTCTATTCCAAGGGCAGTGGAAAGCCACAGATAGGATATATAAATTCAACAGGGTAAAATTTAAGGAGTAAAATGCCATGATTTATGCCTTTAAAAGATCATTCTGGCTGCTGTGTGGAGAGTCAGTTTCAGGGGAGCAAAACAGTGGTGAGGAGCCCCATTAGGAATGGGTTGCAGTAGTGCACCAGGAGGTGATGTTAGTTTGGATTGGGCTGGAGGTGGGACATGGAGAGTAGATAGATATCAGATATACTGTAGAGCATCTAGAGTACTTAGTGATGGATCCAAGGTGGTGGTAAAGAGAGGAATCTAGGAGGACTCCTATACTTCACCACACCATCCCCAATGCCATCGGGTATTCTGATATTTAGTGGGCTAGCAGAGAAAGAGAAGAAGCCAGTAGCAGAGGTTGTCCTACCTTCAATAAGCAACTGGTGGAGAAAGTCCCAAGTGACATGAAGAAAACTACAAGAGCTTAGGGACACAAAGGATAAGAGAATAGAGTGTTTCAAGAAGGGGTGGTTAATTATGTTAAATCCTGCTGAGAGGTCATGGGTGATAAAGACAAAAATGGCCACTGGATTTGGCCCACAGAAGTTAGGGTACTCTTGACCCAGCAGTTAGAGTAGTGAGAATACAAGCCAAGTGATGGAAGGAAGAGAGGATATAAGTGAGGATAGACAGTGGTGAGTGTAACAACTCCTTTGGGAAGATTTGTTGAAAAGTGAAACAGAGAAATGAGGCAATAGATAAAGGAAGATCAAATTGGATCACTGAAAGGTTTATTTACAATTAAACTACCCTGGTACTTATTTTTACATTAACGGTAATGACGCCTAGAGAAGAAATGGAAGATGCAGGGGAGAGAGAGGAATCTGGGGGGGGTGAAGACCTCGAGTCCACGTAGAGGAAGAACTGAGCCAGACTACAGGTGGAGGTGCTGGCCACTCGGTCCAGGTCACAACAGGGGAGGGCACAGAGGGTTCGAGTACAGATATAAAAGACTAAGGTGGAACAGAGATGAGGCCTTCCCAACTGGGACGGTACTTTTCCCATTGAAGTGTGAGGCACGGTCTCAAGTTGAGAGTGGAGTGGGAGAGCAAAGGCAAGTGTTGAGGAATCATTTTGGAAAGAAGATCAAATTTCTTATAACAGCAAAGTGTTCCTATCTGAGATAGAAGCAGTTTGATGGTTGTGATCTTTAATGGAAGCCCCATTAGCCCACACTCTCATTTTTCTGGAGGCACATCCAGCCCTCTAGGCACTGGATGAAGGAGGTGTTACTCTCACCACTTTCCAGGTGAGGGATACATCTGTGAGGCTCACAGAATCTGAGTAACTTTTGATTTAAAAAAATCTCTGAGGGGCACCTGGGTGACTCAGTTGGTTAAGCATCCAACTCTTGGTTTCAGCTCAGGTCATGATCTCATGGTCATGGAGTGAGAGTGGAGTCTGCTTAAGATTCTCTCTCTCCTTCTCCTTCTGCCCCTCTCCCCAACTACCCACTCACGCTTTCTCTCTCTCTCTCTCTCTCAAAAAAAAAAAAATCTCTGGTAGAAACAACAGTAATAGTAACTGCTACCTGTCTTCCCCCAAAGTACTATTTAGAATAGTATAGGGATGATGAAGGAGCGGGTTTTAAGAATAATTCCCAGGTCATAACAAACATGCTTCAACAGAAATGAGGGGCAAAGGTATAAAAGTAATCCCTTGATACTTTTGAAAAGCAATTATCCCAGTATATATTGATAACTCTGAAATCTTTGTTCAAAGCTTAATTTTTAATAGACTTTCTGATTTAATTGCTTAGTAGAAACCATATAAGATTATAATCTGCAAAATGACCTGAAAGAAAAATACAAGCTATAATAAGCCTGGCAATATTTATTCAAAATAAGTTCCAATGCATCAACCAATTAATAAAACCAGCAATGATCATGGCCTTGGGTAACAAAAACACTCAGTTTCTAGCAGCAAAACAGTGTCAAAGAAAACAAATGTCCTGTGAGAAATGTCTTTAAAAGCTCATCACCTTATAAATCAACCTGAACAAATCAAATATGGCAATTAACATGCAAAAAGTCTAGATGTGGTTCTTGGAAAAAAGAATGCAAGAAAATAGCAGATTTGTTCCCACTTGAACAATACCAAGGAAAACAAATGGTGGGTTGTGTTGATCAATTGATGCCTACCAAGTCTGATTGCTTTCCGGATAAGAATGCAGGATAAGTAGACAGAGCAAGGGCAAAGAGCATGCACATTTGTGTGTGACTGAGTGTGAGTATATATATTACACATGACTGCACACAATCGTATATGCATATATATTTGAAATGTGATCTGTAGTTAAGAAAGCTCACAAAAATTTTATTAAAGTCAATTTTGTAGGCACACAGATTAATTTAAACATGTCTACAAGACAGTAACATAGGGCACTATAACTCAGGGGGAAACCACAGAGATATTTAATTTCGTTAGCATAATGGGACATTTTTTACTAATAACCTAGAAACCTGGGGATAAACACTCTATTTTTGACTTGTTATATGAAATAGAGATTTTCTTAGGAGTAAAACTTAACACTCAAAAATTTGAGCTTAAAAATGCCAAAGGGGTGCCTGGCTGGTGCAATCAATTAAGTGACCAGCTCAGGTCATGATCTCAGGGTGGTGAGAACGAGTCCAACATCAGCTCTGAGCTCAGTATGGAGTCTGCTTAAGTTTGTCTCTCCCTTGAAAATAGTATATAGTGTTTCATTCCCAACACCTGTTAGAGCATAATTAAAATAATTTAGAGGTAAAAATCAGTC
Source organism: Neomonachus schauinslandi (assembly GCF_002201575.2). Lineage (NCBI taxonomy): Eukaryota > Metazoa > Chordata > Mammalia > Carnivora > Phocidae > Neomonachus > Neomonachus schauinslandi. The sequence continues at coordinate 89,799,625 of NC_058405.1, forward strand.
TTTTCTAAAATGCTGCCACACAAAAATCAATGTTTCTGAAATGCTGCATGTATGATTTCAGTGGTTTCAAACTGTGTCCTCATGTGGTCAGTGAGGTTTTGTGGCTTTGTTGCAAATAATAAATGACTGCCCTGAAGTTACAAAATATCTTCTTTCCTCCTACAACTGATGTGATATATTTGTAAGACTTGTGTTAAGTAATGTTTGAAAATAAAGTAATTTTCCATGTAAAAAAAAAAGTTTGTCTCTCCCTCTCCCTTGTACCCCTCTCCCCCACATGTTCTCTCTCTCTCAAATAAATAAATAAATCTTTAAAAAATAAATAAAATAAAAATGCAGGCAAGTAATATCCAGTAGAGACAAACCAAAAAAAATAGATGTATAAATGCATAAACTTATAGGGACGCCTGGATGGCTCAGCCGGTTAAGCCTCTGTCTTAGGCTCAAGTCATGATCCCCAGGTCCTGGGATCAAATCCCGCATCGGGCTCCTTGCTCAATGGGGAGCCTGCTTCTCCCACTGCCTGCCACTCCCCCTTCTTGTGCTCTCTCTCTCTGGCAAATAAATAATTTAAAAAAAAATGCATGAGGGCGCCTGGGTGGCTCAGTTGGTTAAGCGACTGCCTTCGGCTCAGGTCATGATCCTGGAGTCCCTGGATCAAGTCCCGCATCAGGCTCCCTGCTTGGCAGGGAGTCTGCTTCTCCCTCTGACCCTCCCCCCTCTCATGTGCTCTCTCTCATTCTCTCTCAAATAAATAAATAAAATCTTAAAAAAGAAAAAGAAACAGCTCCCCCTTTAAAAAAAAAAAAAAAAAAAAATGCATGAACTTATAAATGTGTTGAGTCAACCATCTTGATGATTCCAGACTTCTCTTTACATAAATCATCTTAGATATAACGTTTCTACACCATTTAAACTTATATAAATAGGAAGAATAACAGCTACCATTTCTGGAGTTCCTAAACTGTCACACAGGCTACCAGGTTCTTTGTAACACCCTAACTCCTGTAATGAAAAGAACTGAATTGGCCCCATTTAACAGATAAGGAAACAGGGGCTCCTAGAACTTGAGCTCAAACTCTTTGCAGGGCTCAGAGATCTAGAAAGTGGTGAAATGAGATTAAACCTTCCCCAAACGTAGTTGTCTCCACTGTCCCTCTCTGGCACCCCAGAGCCTGTCATGCCAAAGGGCAGAAGTAAAGGAAGCAGATTCAGTTATCCCTTATCACCCCTGATATTGCCCCAGAGTCCCAGGCCTGGGCGATCACCTTGTCCTTGTCAGTCCCACTAACACTGACACAAAGTCACCATCTCTCCATCCCCCTCCTTCAGGGTTTATGACTGGCTAAGAGTGAAAGCTTCCAAAACAGTTCCCAGGCCACTTCCCCTGCCCTGCGCTCTAGACACACAGCTCACTTACCGAGGATCTAACCTCCATACTCACTCCGACCCAGCTTCCTAGTGTCCTGTAGGTGCCATTTCAGCCGAGGTTATATTGGTGCTCATGTGCATGTGTGTGCACACGCGTGTGTGTATTGTGTGTGCACTTGTGTCCGTACATGTGTGTTTCCATGCGTCCGTGTGCATACATGTGCGTATGTGCCGGGGGAGGGGGTGGGGACAGGCAAAACCATGCTGATCACTAAAAGCTGGAGCCTTGTACATTTGAAAGGGCCCCGGTTGGGGGCAGAGCAAGATGGCCGAGGAGTAGGAGACCTGGATTTCGTCTCCTCTCAGGAATTCAGCTGGATAGGGATCAAACCATTCTGAACACCTACAAACTCAACAGGAGATCGAGAAAAGAATAGCAACAACTCTCTCATCAGAAAAGCGACCACTTTCTGGAAGGTAGGACGTGCGGAGAAGTGAATCCGAGGCGATATTCGGGAGGATAGATGGCGGGGGAGGGGCCTCCGTCGGCCGCTTCTGGCAAGTGATAGAGCCGCAGAGCACAAAATTGGAACTTTTAAAAGTCTGCCCCGCTGAGGGACGTCACTCTGGTGGCTAACTGGGGGGTGGAACCCTCCGGGACAGTGTGGTCTCAGGACCCTCGGGGTCACAGAAAGACCGGGGGTGCCTGAGTGTGGCAGAGCTCCCAGGTAACGGAGCAGGGAAGCCGGCTGCAGAGGCGGAGCCCAGGCGCGGGCTCTCAGCTCGGGGTTGCCATAAACCATGATCCGCAGCACAGTCGGGGCAGTGCTCCTTCAGCAGGGACACAACAAGCGGCAGATCCGGGGAGACTCACCTTCCTCCCCCGGGGGGAGCCACGCGGGAGTGCACCACAGGGATCTGCTGGGTTTGGAGACTCCACCCGGGGTCGGGTGCCAGAGATAGAAACGCGCGGTCACAGGCCGGGTGAGCATGGAGTGCGGCCGGAGACCGGGGAGACGGGAGTGACTGACGGCTTTTCTCTGGGGGCTCACTGAGGAGCGGGGCCCGGAGTTCTCGGCTCCTCCGGGGCAGAGATTGGGAGGCCACCATTTTCACTCTCTGCCTCCAAAGCTGTACGGAAAGCTCGCAGGGAACAAAAGCTCTGGAGAGCAAACCCGAGCAGATTACTTAGCCCGGACCGGGCAAGGGCGGGCCAATTCCGCTTCCGGCAAAGACATTTGGAAACCACTGCAACAGGCCCCTCCCCCAGAAGATCAGCGAGAACTGCCAGCCAAGACCAAGTTTACCAATCACTGAGAACGGCAGAACTCCAGCGCTAGGGAAATACTGCAAATAGAATTCATGGCTTTTTTACCATGATTCTTTTGTCTTTCAAAGTTAAATTTTTTTAACTGTCTTTTTTTCTTTTTTTTGAATTTTTCTTTTTCCCTTTTTCAACCAACATCTTGTCAATCCCTTTTTTTCAAAAACATTTTTATTTTTCATTTTTAGAGTCATATTCTATCCCTTCATAGTAGTTACCCATATTTTTGGCATATATATATAAATTGTTCTCTCTTTAAAATTTTGAGATAGTTTCTTCTAACAGATTAAAATATACCCTAAATCTCTAGTATATGGTGTTTTCTACTCCCCTGCCTGATCACATTCTCTCCCTTTTTTGTTTCTTTTTTCTTTTTTTAAATCCTCTTCTTTCTTTTTTCAAACAACTTCTTATCAATTCCTTTTGTAAAATTTTTTATAATTTCCATCTTTACAGTCATATTCCATCCCTTCATCCTATCAACCCTTATTTTTGTACATATACAAGTTTTTCTTTCTTTAAAATTTTGGGAGACACTTTCTTCTAAAAGACCAAAATACACCCCAAATCTAGTGTGTGGCACTGATCTATATACCAGCCTGATCATATTTGATCACATTCTGGTTTTTGTTGTTGTTGTTGTTTTGTTTTGTTTGTTTTTGTTTGTTTTTATCTTTATATTTTTCTTTTTCTTTTTTTTTTCTTTTTTCTCTCTTTCCATTTCTTGTTCCACTGCTTCAGGTCTTTACTGATTTGTTAACAGTATATTTTCTGGGGACGTTGTTACTCTGCTAGCATTTTGTTCTCTCATTAATCTATTCTCCTCTGCACAAAATGACAAGACGGAAAAAATCACCTCAACAAAAAGAAGAGGTAGTACCGACAGCCAGGGACCTACTCAATACAGACATTAGTACGATGTCAGATCTAGAGTTCAGAATCATCACTTTAAAGATACTAGCTGGGCTTGAAAAAAATATGGAAGTTATTAGAGAAACCATTTCTGGAGAAGTAAAAGAGCTAAAATCTAACCAAGTAGAAATCAAAAAGGCTATTAATGAGGTGCAATCAAAAATGGGGGCGCTAACTGCTAGAATAAATGAGGCAGTAGGGAGAATCAGTGATATAGAAGACCAAATGATGGAAAAAAAAGAAGCTGAGAAAAAGAGAGAGAAACAACTACTGGATCACGAGGGCAGAATTCGAGAGATACGCGATACCATAAGACAAAACAACATTAGAATGATTGGGATCCCAGAAGAAGAAGAAAGAGAGAGAGGGGCAGAAGGTATAATGGAGCAATATATAGCAGAGAACTTCCCTAATTTGGGGAAGGAAACAGGCATCAAAATCCAGGAAGCACAGAGAACCCCTCTCAAAATCAATAAAAATAGGTCAACACCCCGACATCTAATAGTAAAACTTACGAGTCTCATAGACAAAGAGAAAATCCTGAAAGCAGCTCGGGAGAAGAGATATGTAACCTACAATGGTAGAAACATTAGATTGGCCACAGACCTATCCACAGAGACCTGGCAGGCCAGAAAGGACTGGCAGGATATATTCAGAGCACTAAATGAGAAAAATATACAGCCAAGAATACTCTATCCAGCTAGGCTGTCATTGAAAATTGAAGGAGAGATAAAAAGCTTCCAGGACAAACAAAAACTAAAGGAATTTGCAAACACAAAACCAGCCCTACAGGAAATCTTGAAAGGGGTCCTCTAAGCAAAGAGAGAGCCTAAAAGCAACATAGACCAGAAAGGAACACAGACAATATACGGTAACAGTCACCTTACAGGCAATACAATGGCACTAAATTCCTATCTTTCAATAGTTACCCTGAATGTAAATGGGCTTAATGTCCCAATCAAAAGACACAGGCTATCAGACTGGATTAAAAAACAAGACCCATCGATAGGCTGTCCGCAAGAAACTCATTTTAGAACCAAAGACACCCCCAGATAGAAAGTGAGGGGGTGGAAAACCATTTACCATGCTAATGGACACCAAAAGAAAGCTGGGGTGGCAATCCTTATATCAGACAAATTAGACTTTAAACCAAAGACTGTAATAAGAGATGAGGAAGGACACTATATCCTATTTAAAGGGTCTATCCAACTAGAAGATCTAACAACTGTAAATATCTATGCCCCTAACATGGGAGCAGCCAATTATATAAGGCAATTAATAACAAAAGCAAAGAAACACATCGACAACAATACAATAATAGTGGGGGACTTTAACACCCCCCTCACTGAAATGGACAGATCATCTAAGCAAAAGATCAACAAGGAAATAAAGACTTTAAATGACACACTGGACCAAATGGACTTCACAGACGTATTCAGAACATTCCATCCCAAAGCAACGGAATACACATTCTTCTCTAGTGCCCATGGAACATTCTCCAGAATCGATCACATCCTAGGTCATAAATCAGGTCTCAACCAGTACCAAAAGATTGGGATCATTCCCTGCCTATTTTCAGACCACAATGCTTTGAAACTAGAACTCAATCACAAGAGGAAAGTCAGAAAGAACTCAAATACATGGAGGCTAAAGAGCATCCTACTGAAGAATGAATGGGTCAACCAGGAAATTAAAGAAGAATTAAAAAAATACATGGAAACCAATGAAAATGAAAACACAACTCTTCAAAATCTTTGGGATGCAGCAAAGGCAGTCCTAAGAGGAAAGTATATAGCAATACAAGCCTTTCTCAAGAAACAAGAAAGGTCTCAAGTACACAACCTAACCCTACCCCTCAAGGAGCTGGAGAAAGAACAGCAAATAAAGCCTAAACCCAGCAGGAGAAGAGAAATAATAAAGATCAGAGCAGAAATCAATGAAATAGAAACCAAAAGAACAGTAGAACAGATCAATGAAACTAGGAGCTGGTTCTTTGAAAGAATTGACAAGATTGATAAACCCCTGGTCAGACTTATCAAAAAGAAAAGAGAAAGGACCCAAATCAACAAAATCATGAATGAAAGAGGAGAGA